>NW_017732187.1:103133-110271 GCF_001890085.2 Hipposideros armiger | reverse complement strand
TAAGCAAAGTTGCAAGATACAAAATCAATGTATAAAAATGAGATGCATTTCTATGCACTAACAATGAACAATCCAAAAAGAAAATTAAGAAAACAATCTTATTTACAATAGCATTAAAATGTATAAAATGCTTATGAAAAAAATATCAGGTAAAAGACTTGTACACTGAAAACTGCAAAACTGTTGAAAGAAATTAAGGAAGACACAAGTAAATGGAAAAACATCCCATGCTATGCATTAGAAAACAATATTGTTAAAATGTACACATTACCCAAACCAATCTATAGATTCAGTGCAATCCCTGTCAAAAATTTAATGGCAATTTTTGCAGCAATAGAAAAAAAACTATTTGTAAATTCATATGGAATATCAAGGGACCCCAGATAGCCAAAACTGTCTTGAAAAAGAAGAACAAATTTGGAGTTGTCACATTTCCTGATTTTACTACAAAGCTACAGTAATTAAAACCGTATGATACTGACATAAAGACATACATATAGACTAATGGAACAGAATAGAGAGCACAGAAACAAACCCTTGTGCATAGGGCCAAACTACCTTTGACAAGGACTCTAAGACTATACAATGGAGAAAGGACAGTCTCTCCAACAAATGGTTCTGTGAAAACCAGATATCTCCATGAAAAAGAATGCAGTTAGATCTTTACCTTACACCATATACAATAATTAACACACTTCTGGTGAAGATGGCAGAGTAGTTAAATGCTGTGCTTGCCTCTTCCCATGACCATAACAAAATTACAACTGAACTATATAACAACCACACATGAGAACCACATAGAGCTGTGCGTGAAGCAGAAGGCTGCTGGAAACCGAGGCATCTTCTTATAGGGCCCAAGCACAAACTCACAAAAACTCACAGTCAGCTCCAGCAAAGGGACAGTAGTTTAAAAAGCACCAGGGATACATGGGGAGGAACTGAATTGTCTGACTTCAGGGCAAGAACTGGAGGGTCAGTTGTCTCCAGGATTGAAGTGCTGGCAGTAACCGTTGTTCTTTTGTTGAGCCCTCCCTCTCTCCAGATAGCTTGCAGACAGCTGCCAAGTCTGAGTCTCCATTAAACTGGTTAACATCGTGTTTTCCCCACCCCTAGTGATTCTCTGAGACCCTGCATCTCTGAGAATCTCTGATGACTGGATAAAGCAGATGTGGTATTGGGTTGTCGGAAAAGTCATGACACATTTTTGCAACAAAAAACATAGAAAAAATACATCGTGACTTTTCCGACAACCCAATACATATATAGAATGGATATTACTCTACCATAATAAACAATGAAATCTTATCATATGCAACAATATGGATGAACCTAGAGGGTATTATGCTAAGTAAAATAAGTCATACAGAGAAAGACAAATAACATATGATCTCACTTATATGTGGAATCTAAAAAACAAAATAAATGAACAAACAAAACCAAAACAAACTCAGATATGGTGAACAAACTAATCATCGTCAGATGGGAGTGGGTTTGCGGGGCTGGGTGAAAAAGCTGGAGAGTAAGAAGTACAAATTGGTTGTTACAAAATAGTCATGGGGTTGTAAAATACAGCATGGAGATTATAGTCAATAATATCATAATAACTATGTATGGGCTCAAGTGGGTACTAGACTTATTGGGGTAATCGCTTCATGAGTTATATAAATGTCTAACCACTCTGTTGTACCCCTGAAAATAATATATTGACTATCAACTGTAATTGAAATTTTGTTTAAAATTAAAGGAAAATTACCTGAAAATGAATTAAAGGCCTAAATGTAACACCTAAAACTATGGATACCTAGAAGAAAACATGGAGAGAAAGCTTCATGACATTGGCCTTGGCAATGATTTTTTTTTCAGCTTTATTGAGATATAGTTGACAAAATTGTCAGCTCAAATGTCTGATTGAATAGTTTATTTGAATAGTTTATTTGAGGTTTAAGGCTCAAAGAGGCTTTCTTAAAGTTAATTTTCTTCATCTTATCTTGAGGACCTTTGTAATAAGGAATATGGCAGGGTTTTAGATGGGGGGGGGGAAGGTAAGAACACTTATACAGAGTCAGTGATTGTCTATGATGGAGAGATGTACCGAAACCTCCTAACAAGCCTTAGAGAAAAACTCACCTTGACCCGAACAATACATTGTTGGCTAATTTAAAATCACTCTCAGTTCTATATTTCAGTGATCACCCAGATATTGTTGAGATTTCATCTTGCATATTATATCTTAATTTAAAAATACATTTTTATTGAGAGACTGTATCATTAAAATGAGCAACTTTATGATCCATTTCCTTTTGCTCCTTGCAGAACAATCTATTTTAATAAGCAAGTAGCTGTGGAACTACAGCCCGCTCATGTAAATGAGGAGGTACACTTATCTTCATTCTTCACTGTGATTACCTTTTATTTATTTTTGAAGGCTTCCTGGGTTTCAGCTTATTGTTCAATTGGGAATCGTATCTATTCAGAGCAGTATTTTAATTTTCAGATTCTGAGCTGACCTTATTTCTGATTTATTTTGCTCTGCCTTTTTGCTTTGGTTTTACTGAATGCAATTTCTGCCTTTTTTTTTCTGTGCTTGCTAGAAATCACTTCATCTGTGAAATCCTTGTCTTCTATCCCTTCTTGCTTCCCACTCTAATTCCCAATAGAAAACCTCTCTTGGAATGGAAAAAAATGGGAATTTTGTGGGGTAACTTTTTGCTAATATTGTTATTTTCATGTATTACTTTGGTGATGGATACATGAACCAAAAAAAAAAAATAGTACAAATCAAATGAAATTACCAGTAGCTGCTAGGACTATGAAGTGATGAGAGAGTATTTTCTTTCATGCCATTTTTTTATTTTTCAAAATAACTCGTTGGCCAGAACATTACAACATGTGTCAAGAATGACTCATTGAAAGTCTGCAATAGAATGGGGTAGGAGCTTGAAAATGAGTACATACTGCATGGTGTAAAATTATGTACTATGCGGTACTAACCACCTTTCGGAAAATACTATGAATCGTGTTCCAAACCAGTGGTGCTCAAATGTCATCTATGTCTTCCCTTCACAGCAATCGTAACCTGCTCTGTCTTTCATCTGCCCTCACTGTCCCTCTATCAGATACAATTTTTCCTCTTAGAATTCTAGCACATCCAAAGATGAGAGATGTGTGTGGTGTAAGCTACAAGTAGGTTTCCAAGAGCTCCACAATGTGTTCTGTTCATGTGAAGTGGGGCTTTCTAGCATCACTCTGAACTCCAGCTTATCAGGAGTATGAAACTAGAAGTTGCATGTTGCACCAGCATCTTAAAATGAAACAAAGTCAAGCTCCTGATCTGAGGTACTAAGTGCACTTAATTCTATATATGCAGATACTTGCTCTCTGAGCCACATAAGCTGGCCACAGTCATGGTTAATCTATTTTAATCAGCTATCTATCTTTATTGTTCATAAAAGTGTATAAAACAATCTGTGTCATTGAAATTAGCCCATGTGCAATGGAACTTAGATGGGAGAATTTTACTTGCCAGTGCTGCATATGGCTATCAGTGTTATTAAGTTACCTCAAATCTCATTGTGTAGCTTAGATGCTCTGTACACTTGGGATGTTTGTATTTCATTCCTCTTCAGTCAGGGCTTATCTCATTTTTAAGGAACAGAGACCCAGTCAGATCAGATCAAGTAAAGGTGTGGGGGCGTCATAAGGATACAGAGCTCACATAGAAGGTTGGGGCCACTGGAACTGGGCCATGTGGAAGCAAGTCCCCAGGAATCAAAATTATTTTCTCTGTTACACAGGGCCTAGCGATCTACCAGCTCAGTCCTTCTCTGCACATACTCTCTACTCTTTCTTTACATATTCATTTTACCTTATTTATCAGCTTCCCAGTGACCTCTTAAATTGCTATGACATCCTCCAAACTTCATGATCTTCCTACTCTAGTATTCACCATTGACTAACTCATACTTTGTATTTTAGCTTAAAATATTGAGAGAGACTCTTATGAGAACAGTTCCTCTGCAAAACCACTCAGGTCATGGTCGTGGGTTGGTAGTCTTTGGTTGGGTTAGTTCTGCATATCCAACCAGTTATAGCCTAGGACGGGGTGGAAGCATGTAGTGCGTAACGCTGACCCTGTAGGAACTACAAGGAGGGCAGGCCCACAGACATGTTTTAAGTTCCCACTACAGTGTTAAGTCAATGGAGAAAAATACCAAAATTGTACTATGAACTCCATAAAAAGCAATAGTGCTGTGAGCTTTTTGTGTTGAAATGATAGAAGTGCACTAAACATCATGATGGGCCAAGGCAAACTTTTCACCCACTGCATAATTAGATTTTCAGTGGTTTGAAATGGATATTTGAATTTATTATGCATCTCCTGCATGCATCAGAGGGCAGAAAGGGTTGTAGCTAGAAGTTAGGCAGAAGTAAATTTCATGGAAGAGCATCACATAAAAAAATTCTCACATTTAGAGTGTTTTAGAAGTTAGTCTCATTTAGTAGTCAGTTACCTGTCACATTCTAACATTGCAGGAGCATCTTCTAATTTTAAGATAATCTGTAACTTTGAGCTAACTAATCTTTTAAAAAACAAATGAATTATGGATAAAGATTTGTTGCTTAACACTAAAATGATGTTAAAACTAAAATTGTTAATTTTTTTCTTGATGGTGTTCAGTGTAGTAGGTGAGCTAAATCATTCTCTTGAATGAAGGCAGCTCATTCTGGTTGTGGTACCAGAGAAATCAGAGGTGATGTGGTTAGTGTGCTGTAATAAATACTAGGGAATCTCACCTATATTTTACTTAGCAAAAATTAATTTTGTGTCCACATCAAAACCTCAGGACTGCCATCAGTCAATGACACAGAATATCAGCTTTTAGACTGGTTTAAAAGATCTTGGTCTTGAAGTAGCCCCTGCAAAGGATCCACTCAAAGTACAGCTGACAAATTATGGGTAAAAGAGACAGGCTAAGAGGTATCTATTCATTTCTCTAGATTCTTTAAACTTTATCCTCGTATAAAATAAGATCATCAGGATGTTATATACCAGGACTGCTATCTTAACTTCCCTCAAATCTACCTTCATGTCAAACTTTATGCTGTTGGATTTTTATTAAATTTTGATATAAGAGAAAGGACTATTTGAAGACTATCAAAACTTATATTTTGTTGTGCCCACTATATTGCTACTTTTTCTTAGATGATGCAGAATGGAAAACCATTGTCCAGGAATTTAGTGCCACAAAACTGTCTCCCCAACTAATATTGTGGGATTCCTTTTAACATAACTATATGTATAATAATGCACTTAATTTTACCTTGACTACTATGAAGCTGGGCAATAAAATAAGTGTTTAACTGCAGTAATGATCTCATCCTAAGTATAAATAAAATTATCCTTTTCCCCCTAAACTGCTTTTTTAAACCTTTGTTTTAAATACATGCATTTAAATCATATAGCATTCTTTATAGAAGCAGATAAAATTTAAATGAGTAAAAGTGGGGGAGTAAAGGAGACAGCTATTGAGTCAGTTAATAGAATAAAAATTCTAGAGAATCCTTGATGTTTGAAATATGGGTGCTTTTGCTAGTCAGTCTGACCTAACCCCCTCTTTCCTTGCTCTACTAAATGTGCTGCAATAAATTACCAGGAATAAACTTCAAAGGGAATGTAACTTGGAAGAAAACACTCTTATGATCCCTATGGTTATTATTGGTAACATAAATGTATTTATTTACCATCCAGAAAAAAATAATCTATTGACAGAATGAGGACTTTAACATGCAATCTGTGGTGCACTGCCGGCAAGGCTGAAGTTGCCATCTAAAATAAATATCTCCTTTATTACAGTTTGAGATTTTATTCCACATCATCTGTTTTATTTATGCATTTATAACTATGGCTCCTACATGTTTAGTCTTGCCAAGTTTTGCACTTTATTCTAAGCATTGATTCTTATTCTTGGGGCATGAGAGGTAGGGAAGTATTTATGGTGGTACCTGGGACAGAGTCTTCATATTCATTCTTATATTGACCCTAGAGCAAAGCCATCCCCAGATGAATAAAAATAAAAATGTAAAAATACAAACCCCCAAATGCACACAAATTTCAATAATAGTAGTGACTTTCTATAAAATGGTATATTTTGCTTCATATTCATAGTAGGGGTGATTATTTTTGATGCTTTAATTGCTATTGTATGCTTGGCACCTAACATGGTATATTCTCAATAAATATTGTAATAGGTGTGCTGACTGAAGTACTGATGAAAAGGCATATTTCAGTTTGCAGGAGCAGAATAAGATGAAACAGTGGTTTCAGATGGATGGGCAGAAAGTTAAGTAATGGTGAAGGAGTTTGTTTAGGTCAGTAGAAAGAAGTGCCAACCAGGGGTAGGTTCTTTCTTGCAGAAAGCTATTAATTGTCTAATTTTCATATACCATACATATGGGGACATAAGTTATAATTGCTTTCTTTCCCATTCATCAAGCATAAACACATAAGCATATCTTTAATTACAGTGGTGATAACTTTATTGTATATTGTCCATAGCTTTAAGGAGAGTGCAGCCACTCAAACATGTGCTGATTAACCTCATTTGTGAGACTAGGAGATCTGTCATAATTCCTTCTTTCACCCCCTCCATCAATTTAAAAACAAGAACACCGATTGTTTTTTTTTTTAAGTAAGCATAGATTCTGCTGCTAATAATTCCCAACCACCTAATTCTTGGTTTGGGCTTATTATCTAGGACCCAGAGACTTAGCCTCAGCTATATCTCCTACCCATCTTTTCTAGATGAGGACTTTTTTTTTTTTTTTTGCCTTATTGTCCTGCACCACATGCTGTTTTCTGAGCAGCTTGGTGGGCCTAGATCTTCTATAACGTGAGGAAAGCTGGTTCCTGACTCAGACTTCCTCCTTAAGAGGCAGGCAGTTTGAGCCAACTGCTTATTATCTCTGAGACCTTCTTCACCTAGAGAGAGTAAACTTATTAGAAGACCAA
The DNA here is from genome assembly GCF_001890085.2 of Hipposideros armiger. Taxonomy (NCBI): domain Eukaryota; kingdom Metazoa; phylum Chordata; class Mammalia; order Chiroptera; family Hipposideridae; genus Hipposideros; species Hipposideros armiger. The sequence goes on along the minus strand of NW_017732187.1, from coordinate 103,262 downwards.
GTAAACTAACATATGTGAAACACTTTGAGAACCAAAAGGTGTATCTCTCTAATACACCTTTCTTTATTAGAGAGAAAGGTGTAGCTCCTGAGGGGTGCAAACATGTACCCTGGTCACCATGGAGATTTC
>NW_017732187.1:91262-102443 GCF_001890085.2 Hipposideros armiger | reverse complement strand
TTATTTCATTAGGATGTTTGCAGACTATTGCAAAACATGGAACCTCAAAAGATCATGATATCTAGGACAGGTTTTCTATGTGAATACAGGAGAAAAATGGGTTAGCAGATTCAGCTTTAAGATGAATTCCTGAGGAATAAAAACCCCTCAAACTATTGAATAAAAGTTCATTTCAAGATTATGCCTTACTTTTATCATTTTTAAAAGTAAATCATGTATTCTTATTGCACACAGAATATATTTTCTTTTATGTAAACTCAGCTCACTCCACAAATATTTGTTCAACACTGCCAGGTATCCAGATCTGCTCCATGCAGGATCCTTCTTTCATTTATAAATTTCTGAAGAACCCAGGTCAGGCAGGCTGTTGGACCTTCCCAGTCTCTTGACATTCACCAGAATCAGCACCAGAGCCAGACTTCCAAGCTTTCTCATGGAAATTCATTTGTAATGAGATGGAGTCATTCCGAATATGGGGGAGCTGGAGCACAAGTGTTGGTGGAATAATGTAGGAAAGTAGGCTCTTGATTAGAAGAAGATGTGCTATGCCTCCCCATACTGCTTTTCCCCAGAGAAATACAGATATGCTGTTCTTTAAAACAGTGTCACCATCTCGCAGACCACCTTCTTGCCCACCCTCCACTTCCAGTTTTCATTCTTTCTCTCCCTATTGTTTCTCCCTCCTTCCCTTTCTCCTCTCTCTGACTCCTACTGCCTGCTCCCCCTCCCTCATCTATGCACCATAATATAGTTCCTTTTATCAATATGGAGTATCTTGAAAACAAAGGTGAAACCAAAATCTGGCTTGGAGCCCAGACATCACTTTCTGAAGTGACAGATTCTGGTAATAGGGGAGGGTTTGCAATTATACAGATCATTGCTTCGACCTGGTGCAAAGTCAACCAGACCACAACACAAGGACAAAAGGCTTGATTCCCGCAACTTCCAGAAGGGCTGTGAACAGTGCCACAGTATTTATTTATTCACTGGCCTGCCTGCTGTGCTAGCCAGTGGTCTGCTTTTCTTTAGTTGAAGCCCCTTGATAAACAGCTCTCAGCTCATTTGATGTCCCTCTTGTGATCTTTTGCCTGTAAAGTAAAAATTAATGTTCTTATTACACATGTTTCTTTTCCTCACATTTTCCCCCAAAATGACTTGTACAAATGAAAAAAAATAACCTTCTTAATGGTAAAAGCTCTATAGACTAAATAGCTGATGAGCTGTATGCTTTCCATCTTAGCATCAGCTTTCATAGCATTTGAAAAGGTACTTTCTAATCTTTCTTTGATCTCCTTGCAGTCTAGCTTAGCATGTCATCTGCGTAGAAAATGGTGGGGAAGACGCTTTCTTTCAAAATATATTAAGGCCTCCTAATCACTTTCAAAGTAAAATGAGGGCAGGAACTCAAATTACATGAGTGTGTTTTCCACCCAGATAAGGAGAATGCATGGTCTGTAATTAAACCCCTTATTATGATTCACTTTGACTTTCTCAATTTGGCTTGTCTTGAGGCATCTATTTTTTTTAAGCTTTGGGGAATTAGAAACTCAAATGAAATGTGGGAGAGGGAGGGGCAGCTCTCCTGTGAGACAGTTCCACATTTCTGGACTCAGCAGTCATGGGGGCGGGGAGAGAGCTGCATTGCAGTCAAGAGGAAGGAATGAAAGCATCCTTCAAGCCACGGAGGAGTAGATAGCTTGCCAGCTTGCAAAGTCAAAATGGGAATTATTGAATCATTTGTAGTTTTAGGATTTACTTGTAGATTATTTATGACCTAATGAAAATTCTTTTAATTTCTTGTTTTTCCAGCTTCTAAGACAAAAAAATAAAATGTTTTTAAGGGAAGCACACACATGGATTTGGCTTCATCATTCTCCATGGTCTACCCTTTCTTTTTTCCACATCTTGAGAATACAGATAATTGCACTTCAGCCTTACAGTTGTGCCATGCTGGGTTTGTCTTCTCAGGAGTAGCATTTCTAGTGGACATGACTTACACATCTTCCTGTCCTCCCTTCAACCCTCCTTTACAGCCTGCACTGGAGCACCTGTGTATCTTCCACATGCTAGGCCTTTCTCACCATCCTCAGCCTCACATTTTTCTCATGCTCAAGGTAAACAACCACAAAGCAATTAAAAGGTGACTTGGGAGCCCTGAGGCTTCAGATGACAGGCATACTCCCCCGGTGTCTCTGTTCTTTAATTTAATTTCTTGTTGCTGTGCTCCTGAAGTCACTCATTGCTGTGGAGCGGCCAGGAGTGAGGAGTCAGGAAGTGCTTTTTACCTGTGGTAACTGAGGCTTCATTTGGGAAATGAAGAGATGGAAGAAGGTGGTTGGATTCATTTCCTAGTGCTGTCATAATGAATTATCACAAATTTGGTGGCTTAGAACAATACACATTTATTCTCAGGCAGTTCTGGAGACTAGAAATCTGAAATTGAGGTGTCAGCAGGGCCTTGTTCCCTCTCAAGGCTCTGAGGGAGGGTCCTTTCTTGACTTCTTCAGCTGTTGGTGGCTCCAGGGAATCCTTGACTTACGGCAGCATAACTCCAATCACTGTCTCTGTCTTCACATGGCCTTCTTGTCTGTATTCCTCTGTGTCCTCTCTTCTTCTTATAAGGACACCTGTCATTGTCCTTAGGGCACATCCTAAATCTGGGATGATTTAATCTTGAGATCCTTAACTAACTATATCTGCAAAGACAATATTTCCAAATAAGATCACATTCTGAGGTTCCAGGCAGACGTGAAATTTTGGATGACACATTATAATAGCAGAAGCATGGAATGCAAAAGCTGGAAGGCAAGAACCTAAAGATCGTCAAGTCCTACCCCTTTATTGTGCAGATTAAGTAACAAAAGATGCAGCACCCAAACTTACACAGGTTGTTATGGTATAGAAAAAAAAATTAACATTAGAGGTAGATACACTAGGTTATGTTGAGAGAGGAGTGGATTTTAGAGGAAGGAGAGTGTGGCGGTTGTTTTAATAGACTGCAAATTCTTTGACACTCCTCCAATTGAGAGCCGAGGCCTATGTCTTTCCCCCTGAGTGTGGAGGGACTGCTGTGACCATTAGAGTATGGTGGTGATGATGCGCTGTGACCACTCACCTGGGCTCATAAAATGTGAGGCAGCTGTGCCTTGTTCATTGTAACATTCTACTTGGGAGACCTGAACCACCAATGTAAGAAGTCTGACTATAGTTAAGCCACCATGTTGTGAGGAAGTCAAGTCACATGAATGGACCACATGTCAGTGCTCTGGTTGGCAGTCCAGGCACCCAGGATGGATCTATCTGCATTTATCTTTTCAGCCATTAATTAGTCACATGTTAAATATACCTGTGGGTCAGATACTCTTCTAGGTCCTAGGAATACAAAAATTCTGTATACAAGTGTAATGTGTACATGTGACAAGACAGCATTCCTTTTTTTTTTTTTTTTGTTTGTTTAGCTGAGCCATTCTGCTACCTGTTGGCAGCTCAGCAGTAGCTCAGCTCGGTCCGGACTCAAACCGCTGTTGCTCAGAGCTCAAACCCTTGAGCGAGCTCTTAACCAACTGAGCCACTCGGCCGGCCCTAGACAGCATTCCTTTTAATGCAGCCTACATTTAGTGGGACAGAGATAGACAATGAGTATATAAACAAATAATATTTGGGTAATGCGAAGTGCCTTGAAGGTAATTAAATAGGGTAATGTGAAAGACGATGTGTGCATGCAGGGGTTGTTTAAAAAGAGTGCTGAGGAAGTCTTCTCTTGTGTGGTAACATTTGAGATGAGTCCTCAATGATCTGGGGAAAGACCCACAGTATCAACTAGCATGGCTTGGTGTCCATAGGTGGTTGACCTATTTGAAGGTCAAGTATGTATAAGACTTCCCACTTGCATGAGTACTTGTTAAACTCAAGTTATGAACTTGTGCCGGTTAGGAATCATTGCCGATTCTAAATAACACTTCTTAGTGGTAAGCACTACAGTAGAATAAAAGTTCCTAATTCTATTATGGGCAGTTAAACTCTGAGTAGATGGAATGCTGGTGTTGATATTGTATCTAGACACTAAAGTGGCCCCAGGATCCACTTTTAAACAAAGTTTAAAATTAAGCCCTAAATATCATGCTCTACAAAAGGGATTGCATTTATAATGCATACAGAAAAAATAGCACTAATCACCCTCTATAAAGAAAGCAGACAGCAATTAAAAAAATAGATGAGTGAACAAACACATACTGAAATATGACTGGATAGAGACTCCCAGATGGACTTAGGTAAATGTGATCAAACATATTTTATATTCTGTGTCTGATAATTTCGGTATCTAAATTTCTAAATTCTTTGTAGGTCAGATTCTCTAACCTACCTCTCAGTTATTTTTGTTGTCACCTACTCTTTCTTATTTCTTGAGTGTCAGCACTTTTTTTTTTAATTGTGAGCTTATATTTCTTAGAAATTTATCTGTGGAATTCCTTGAGGTTTATGTTTAAAATTTTCTTACCAGTCAACATTAGTGTTTGCTTCTACCAACCAGGGATCACTTTAAACCAAGGGTCAGCAAACTTTTTCTGTTAAAGGGCCAGAGAGTAAATATTTTAGGCTTTGTGGGCTATATAGTCTCTGTCACAGCTACTCAACTCTGCTGTTGTAGTATGAAAGGATCTATAGACAATATGTAAACAAATGAGCATGACCATGCTCCAGTGAAGCATTTTTGAACACTGACATTTGAATTTCATATACTTTTCATGTGTCACTAAATTTTTTTTCTTTTGATTTTCTTTTCAGCATTTAAACATGTAAAAACCATTTTAGCTCATGGACTGTACAAAAGCACACGGCAGACTAGATTTAGCTTTGAACCATAGTTTGCCAACCCCTGTTTTAAACTAAATCTTTAGCATGTGGTTTTTTCGAATCTTACAATCAATGTGAATTTTAGCCCTAATTTTGTATGAGGGCAGAATTCTGGTCAAGATTTCAGAGGAGTCATTTTCTTTTTTCCCCTTTTCCCAGAGCCAAGGCCAAGACAGATATATATCCTACCACATCTCTCTGTGAGGCAGTTTTCCCCTAGTTCACCCACAGAGGCTTCCAGGGCCTTGGCTTGATACAGAGGTCCCTGATCTGAACTCCCATGATGCCCATAGCTCATGTGGTCTGCTGATGGTCTACCGAAGACAAGGTCTAGACCATCAAGATTGAAACAGGACAAATGCTGACTTTTTATTGCTGGATGACAAATTCTTATAGTTCATTCCTGGATTTAAGATTTCTTTTTTATTCTGACTTCCAAGGACCATTCTTACTTTCTATCCTGTTTAGCTATGCATTAAAAAAAAAAAAGAAAAAAGGTTTTTACATATTGCTCAGGATGTTTAGGTGTTCTGTATACCTAAAAATATTGCTGAAAACAGAAGTCTTTTGGGGATCTATATGCTGTGCTTTTCCCAGTATTCTGCACCGGTGTATACTTCATACTCTTCCAGAAGGTTAGCTGTGCTTAGGACACAACAAAGTTGTGGGAGAAAAGGGAACTTTAAGCAAATTTGTGCATTCTAGAGGGGAAGCAACGGTAGAGATAGCAAGAGATAGGGTGCTTAAGAAGTGAGAAATTTTTAGAGAAGAAAAAAACTCCTGAGAAGTGGCTGAGGACAAACATGAAGTGCTAAATACTGAAGTGGCTAAAGTTATTTTCTCTCTGAAGAAGCCTTCAGAAGTAAAGACAGTGTAATATTTGGGTGGAAAAAGAGGAAAGATAATTTTGCAACAGAAAACAGAGCAACAAATAGCCTGGAGGAAAGAAGGAAGGCAGCAAATTCAAGGCATTGTAAGATGATGTGTAGTGGAATTGAGCAATGTTATCTTCAAAGATGGAGGGGTATGAATACCTGCATGAAATCAGAATCATTTTGTGTTTTCAAATAGGCAAGTGATACGATGAAAATTATGACTGAGAGAAAATGAACCCTGTAGCACAAAGCAAGACAGTTTGGGTCATAAAGAAATTGGTTGCAAAGAAGACCAACTCAGAGACTACTGCAATGATTGAGATGTGAATGTTGGAGAATTTTGCCTATGACAGTGGTGGTGGAAGTGAAAGGAACAGAGGATCTGAGAAACATGGAAGAAGAAGGTCAAAAGAATGAGATAACCAACTTGTAAAATGGAGAAAAAGTGAGAAATTCAAGGTAGAAGAGAACACATAGATCCCCACAGGAGTTCTAAAGTTTCTCTTAGCTCTGAGTCAACCTCTAAAGGTATAATGTTAAAGCTCATTCTGTGGGGAATCAGGGAGATTCTAAGATATAAAGGTCTCAGAGATTCAGTTTGAGTTTTATGTTAGTTTTTTCCTTCCGAATTGACAGAGCTGGGAGTATGGTTTTCTCAGAACATTTCTGTCTTTATATCTGAGCATTGACAATGGTGTGAGCAGGCTTCCTATGATGTTTTCCATAGTAACACAACCACCAAGCTTCCTTGAAAGCCTGTGTGACAGCTGAGCCAACTGATGGTCTGTGTACTGCCTTTTCCCCAGCACACGGATCGGTGAGTCAGAGGTGGCAGTTACTCACAGCGACACAGATCAGATGAGAAAAACTCATTTTGTATGAACCAGGGTTGAAAATTGAAAATGTTCTACCTTAACTGCTTTTCATGCTTGACACAATTCAGAAGCTATTCTTTCTGACAATGTAATCAAGGTTAGTGGTGGGCTTAAGTGTTTTGTTTTGCCTTCTTTATTATGAAGATGTTGTTGCAGTTTCTCAGTGAATGATCCCAAGAATAACCTTTTGGAATGGCAATGCCATTTTTCAGAAGGAGGCTGAATGGCCTTCCCACTTTATGCTGTAGTACCTTTCTGTGCCCTAGGTGTCAGTTACCTTTTCAGAGCACATCATTAATTTATGAAATAGATGCTCTTAGAGGCAGAGGTACAAACTGTGGCTAACTGTGTAGTTGAGAAAAAATAAGCAAGAAATTAGAGGGGGGAAGTTACGCCAATGTGCCTGACTATAGTGCAGTTATAAATAACACAAGAAGTTTTGTCTCCACCAGGGAAGTGACCCACACTTCATTTTGCTCCCTTTGAGACATTTTGGAAGAGCCACCTTGAAACAGTAATCATTTCTTAGCTTCTTCATAGGAGTGAAGGAAATACAACATGGAGGATAGGAAACATTTCTTTCTAGAGTGTGAAGGCCTAGGATTTTGATGGTAGAGCTCTAACAACTGAAAAAGTGTTCAACATGATAAAAAGGAATGAACCTTGGACTGGAAGTCAGAATCTTTGGTTCTAGCCTGGGTTCTGTCTCTAATTGTAACAATCACCAATTATCAAGTACTCGCTGTGTCAGATACTGGGCTAAATGCTTTTCATGCATTATCTCATTTGATCCTTTTCACACTTGCAAGAGGAGTGTACTATTCTTATTTCTGTTTTAACAGATCAAAATGTTGAGACTCAGGGAGGTTAAGTAGCTTACCCAAGTTCCCACAACCAGTAGGAGTTGATGCTGGTATTTAAACCAGTGTGTAGGATGCTAGAGTTGGAGCTCTCAATCACTGCTTGCCCAAAGAGTATCAGGCCTTGGAAGATCCACTGAGCATCAATGGTGTTATAACATGAGGAAACTGGCCTTGATTCATAAAGTTGCTTCCAGCTTCAAGACATTATCCAATGCTTCCTTCTGAAGGATAGAGTATAAAGAGGTGACATGACATAAAAGATTAAGAATACTAGGTTCCTCTTCTTGGGGAAAGCTAGCATTAGAGACCAGGACAATTCTTCTGGGAGGAAAAAATAAAATAAAAAAGGTTAACAACAACAATTGAGTAGTCAAATCCTAGGAAAATCCTGGACAGGTTTCTAAAATATTGAATGTTGATATGTCTTGGAAATAAAAAGGTGAATCTTAATTTTGGAGACATGACTTCTGAGGCATTGAAATACATTATTTTCCTCCTTAATAATTGGATACTCAGAAGACAGGGCCCGAAGCTGCAAAAATACAGGAATTCCATTTTCAGGGATTTCCAGGTTATCTGCCTTAGTTCTGGGATCTTCAGCTTCCTGAAACCCTTTCATCTCATTTTGAGGTGGATTATTAAATATTCCCTTCTCCTTACTGAACCTGAGTTGAAAACTAACCAGAAAATCATTAAGGCCTATAGTCAGGAAAACTCAGAATTTGATGAAAATCCAGCTGTACCTCCCTAAATGTGATATTGGTCTCAACATGTGCTCAGTTAATCTTTATAACATTTAAAGTCATTTTAGTCTTGATGAAGTGCTGTGGGCAGGAATGCCATTTAAGTTTCCTTTCTCCTCCCTTTCTTCTATCTCTCCCATAATTTTGATTGTAGGCAATGTTATTGCTCTTTAAGCACAAAAATAGATAAAGTAACATTACCAGCCAACCTGATCACAGGTGTCCTCCACTTTTCTTTCATCTTCTTAGAGTGATATAAAGCTGGCTTCTCCACTCCAAAACATTTCCATTCAAATGTTATTATTTGCATGATTTAAAAAAAACATTCCAGGCAATAAAGTTGTTCTAGTGAGCCAATGGAGAATAGTGTAAAGGGTAATTACAATGTAGCTAACATGAAAGACTGTTTAGAAGATGACCTCTGCTCTTGGGAACTGCAGCTTAGGACCCAAGCAGCTCCTGTGATGCATGAAAACATCTTAGTTCATTAAGATCAAAAGAGCTAGTCACTTGTTCACAGGGCTGATTCCTGCAGCTGAAAAAGTATTTACACCACTTAACAACTTTTTAAGACCCTCTGCTTGAATTGTTAACCTTCAGATAAGCCATCTCTGGGGAAATCATTGATGATATAATCACTTGTCTCAAAATTCATCTGCCTGATCTTTATTGAATTTGATGTGCAAACATTTAAATGATAATTGAAACACTAATTAAATACTGTGGGCACTAGAGTCAGGAATTCAGAGAGAAAGGTCGACTTACTATCAATGATATATCTATTGATATGTGCAAGGTACTTCTAGTTGTGCCATCAAGCACAACTCAAGGGATAACAGTTTGTAATCCTGACCAATCATCAGATTTACCATCCATTTCAGAGATGTGGTATTGATAACAGTCATGAGAGTCTATTCAGACTGGGGTACAGAGGACTAAGTGAAATTTAATTTTGGATCAAGGCATTGGTTAGATTTTTATTTCTTTAATTTTGTTTCTTTGTGTCCAGGGTTGTACATTTTCATTATTAATTTTGGAGCATTTGGTGTGTTCACTTTCTTTTCATTCAATGGCTTAAAGTGGTGAATCTCAACCCTGACTACACATGAAACGTGTGTAGAAAATACTGCTGCTAGGGCTGCAGTTAATGCCAATTGTATCAGAATCGCTGGTGACAAGGCTCAGGCACTGGCATTTTAAAGTAGCTCTGCAGGGTGATACTAATGTGCAGTCACGTTAAGAGCCGCTATCCTAGATACAAGCTCCATTAAGGCAAGGACTATGTTGATTTCATTCACCCTTACATTTCCATAATGTAGCACAGGGCCTGACACATGACAAATATTCAATAGATAGTTTTGAATAGGTGTGCTTTGTAAGAATCCTGGGTAGAGCTGAACTGGCTGGGGCCTCCATGAGGGTTATGGAATGTACCAGGTAAATTAGAGAGGCAGGCGGTGTTTTCCTACCCTGATTCTACCATTGCCTCCTAATGTGAGAAAACGATCCTGAAGCAAACCCTGGGAACTTGAATGCCTTCCAAGCTGTAGTCTTTCCCTCCATCCCCACCAGACACACTCTTCCTATGATTCCTATGATGGTTCCTCATTGTTTTCTCACTGCACTCCATTTTCCTGTTGACACTGGCACCTAGCCCTGAATCTAACCCGGCACAGGACATGTCCCCCAGCCACTGGGGTGCTGCCAGCAAAGGCAGACGCTTCTCAGCTCTCAGTCTCCTATCAGTCAGAGAACTGCCTCATCCAAGGTCATGCCTCCTTTTGGGGCAGTCTGTGTCTATTCATTGTGAGGGTGTAAGGGCTTATACTGCCCCAGCTCAGGGCAGCTCTGATGGACATCTCTGCTCCAGAGTTCCTACGAATAAGCTGAAGTCTCTGCTGAGACTGTATCACAGCTCAACATCTTCCTCTGCCAGCCCTTCTTCCTTCCCATTTCTCCAGGGGTGTGGATAAACACTTCCTAATGAGCTCCTTTAATCTCCTTTTCAGAGTGTGCTTCCCAAGCACACAAGGACAAGGGCATGAATTACTTGACCTCCGCTATCCACACCTCCTCACACCCCCCTCTGCCATGTCAAATGCCACAGCAGTAATGATCAAGATAGGCAAAATTCCTACCCTCGCTGAACTTGCGTTCTGGTGGAGAAACAAGCAATTAACAAACAAATGTATAAAGCCGGGTGATGAGGAAAGCCATTTAGAAAAGTAAAGCAAGGCAAGAGAACAGAGTGGTAGGGGTGAGGTGGGCTGGGAAGGGTGGTGTGTGGGTACTATCTCATGCTGGCTTGTGAGAACTGATTGTTAAATTCACAGGAATTTTGCAAGCCAGTTGTTGAACAGAGGTATGAGCTTAAAATTAAATAAATTGTATTGGAAACAAAAGTAAAACTACTGCAAACTCATCACTTTCTCATTTTACTCTATTTTTCTATCATATATGGTCTTGTGGTTATTTGCGTCTACTCTATCTGTTTTGGTGGAAATACTGTATCATGGTACACAACTGCACATGTCTTCCTAATTATACATTCAGGGACATCAATGAATCTGAACTGTGCTCGTTCAATTGCAACCATAGGTTAGCTATAGATACAAGAGTTATGGCAAAAATCAGCAAAAACACTCTGAGGGAATCAATGGACTACATATAATTTATGATAAAGAATAATGAATTTGTTATTTTTATTTCTAAATTATGTGAAATACATCTTTTATATCAGTAAAATTTATAATGAACATATGTGCATAAATAGATGCATACATATTCCCCTCAGAGATCTTGTTTGTAAACGTTTACCAGCACATCACTGGGTAGGGGGCTTCATTTAAGTATGTTAGGGAAGAAGTGTATAACATTTGCGCTGATACCCAATTGAATTCAGGGAGCCTGGATTTAATACTCTTTGTGAGAAAGAAAATATGCTGCCCCAAATCGTTTGTGTTCTCATTTC
>NW_017732187.1:80178-86018 GCF_001890085.2 Hipposideros armiger | reverse complement strand
TAATCTAATTTTCTAAAAGTATATATTTTTAAATGTGTTTCTAAGAAAAGGAAAAAGGCTGAATAAATATTTCTCCAAATGCTGACAGAGGTTACATTTGTGTGGGATCTGAAATTATCAGTGACTTTTGTTTTCTTTATCATGTGATCATGTACATTCCAAATTTTCAATAAGTATATAAGCGTGTTAAATTGGATAGTCCCATGGAAACACCAAGTTATAATAGGTTTGGCATTCCAAAGTGAGATTCTGAATCAACTGCAGTCTTTCAAAAGTAACTTCAAGAACACAGTTTTACAAGTTCTAAATTCCTCATCTACAGTGAGAATGAAGTGCCAGGTTGTGGTAGATCAGTAGTGCAGGACTTCTGGAGGGATTTCCTTGAAAAGATTTATAGTGTGGGTCTTCTCCTCATCAAGGAGGAGAGGTGAAGAGGTGCTTCTCTTTTTTCTCTAGCCAAGAATACAAGCATTTCAAGAAGATGGTTGGGAGAATTTGATACGTATCCCTGCCATTGAAGGAGAATAGACTCCCACACTAAAACTTGGAAGAGAGAGTGATGGACAGTCTAGATTCTGACAGATGAACTCCAGTGAAGGTGGCTGCTTTAGGATGAGCCTACTCTCCAAGGGCTTGTGAGGATGAAGAGCTGATAATTATTTACTGCTGTCCACAGTGGGCCACATTCAAATGAGAGCCAGTGTGTGCTCCTTTGAGGCCCTGTTCAATATCGGGGGTGCCAAAAAAATATATACACGTGACTTGTATTCATCTTTTGTTACCAGAATATATTGAGTATTACTATTTTAATAGTTTTTTTTCCTTTCTTAAAATGTATACATTTTTTGGCACCCTCTGTAGAGAGCTGAAGGGACAAATGGAAATTCAACATATTTTTGGATTCCTAGGAACTGTAGAAGGAGTAAGTAATGTGATCAGAGATAATGAATCACTCGCTTTATGGGAGCTACAGGTTAGAAATCACCAACATTGGTGATGGGGTGGTCCCTGGGGGAGCCAAGAAAATTCCTGTTAGAGAACAGATCAGGNAATGTAAATCATCATATTTTGTGAGCATGGAAGATACCATAATTATGATAAGGTACAGTTGCTCATAGAGCTAATGGGTTCTGGATGCTTTCTGGCACCTGGCAAATGCTTGCTGAAGAAATGAATTGAATAGTGTGCCAACAGTTTATTCAGTTAGACTACATGTCTTTAAGTGAAGTCTAGCTTTGCTGCTTTGTGGTTATGTTTAAGCTACTTAACACATGCTCACATTGTTCTAAAATAAATATATGGTTACAAAATTTAGTCGAATTATAGTACAAGATATTCAAGTAAACAAGATATTCCTTTAATAAAACCAAATCATATTATTTTATCATTCTGTAACTTTCTGGGCATTTAAATCTTAGCATTTGCAGTTGCTTCATATTGGTCTTCTCTAAGGCTCTAAGGCCTTCGGATGGTAACTACCCAGTCACTTCCCGTTACAGATGAGGTGCCATGCTGGGAAGTGATCACAGCTGGAGGCCAATAAGCAATTCTTTCATTGGTTATGAGAAAATGTTTACATGTAATTGTTTTTTAAAGAAAGAAAAGAAAGCTTTTCTCCCCCATTATACAAATTATACCTGTTCATTAGACAATACTAAAAAGTAGAAGTATAACCACCTGCTGTTCCACCACCCAACAACCATCACTTTTTAACTTTTTGGTATCAATTCTTCCAGTTTTTATCTATGTGTATTTTTATGTGGCTATAATAATCCCTCATGTATAATATGCCCTGCTTTTTTCATTTAAAATTCTAACAAAAGCATTTCCTAAGCTATTAAAAAGCTGTTCAAACATCCATTTAAATGACAACATGTATCCCATTGTGGGAATGTGTCATACTGTGGCTGGTCTTTGAACCACAATACCAAAATTTATTTGAAGGAATGAATGTTGACTCTGCTTTAATCACCTGGAAAGATTATATTCTTATTCCAATGACATTGCCATTGCTTCAATTATATTCAAAATGACATTTTTGGAAACACCTTCAAAACAACTCGGAAAATTGGTGTCATTACCAATATATAATGTTTTTAAAAAACAAAAATATAATTTTACCTATCTTCCTCCTTCTAATTAACTGAGAGTGACATTTGGCTACTTCTAACAACCAAATCTACCTTGAAGAAAAAGCATCTATTAATACCAAAGACATTCAAAAGATTTCTGCACAGGCTTTAATAGCAATCTCCAAAGAGAAGTTTGAAAATATTTTGTGAAATGGCTACATGTTAGGATAAATTCTGTTTTCTTACAGAGTGACTACTTGAGATGAAAAAAGAAAACTAATTTGAACAAGCCAGTTTCATCACATTTGTTAGAAATAAGGCATTTTATATTACACTCACTCCCTCATCTCTGAAGACCCTCCAGAGTTGATCATGCCCTAGGAGTTAAGTCTTCAGAGCTGCTCTGTCTCTCCGGTGTGCCCTTGAGTTTCAAGGTTCCAAATTTCAACATGCTGTTACACCATTACTCTTACAGGTATCTTGACTCTAGGGTTAGAAGTAGAGACTCCTCCAAGGTCTCAAAGCAGAAGAGAATTAGTTCTTGGTCAGGAACAGAAAAACAAAAACAAAACTACTGCCTCAAGCCTTTCATATCCAGGAAATGGGTGCTGTTTGAAGGGTTGTTTATTTATTAATGACTGCTAAATACAAAGTCATGTCTGTGCATCCAAATTTTGCCTTGATGGAAGAGCACCTGGAGTGATCTTTAGTAAGCTGAGTTTGCATGGAATGGCGAAAAAGCAGTGTCTTAATAGTCAGGTGCCCTAAATGTTAGTAAAAAATGTTACCCCCACTCCTAACTTAAACAAGCCTCTTTCTTTTTGCCTTAGTTTCTCCTTTTGTAAAATGGTGGGAATGAGTGTAGGGAACTTTTTATGAGATGATCTCCAGATTGCTATTAAGCTCCATGACTCCTTGGCTCTGCAAATGTGGTCAGGAGTACACAGAGAAATCAGGATGATTTTAGCCACGATGGGCTTTGCTCTACTGAGCCACAGAGACTCCGAGTGCTTTCAAAAGCAAAGGCATGAAAAACAAGTACCAGTGTTATATGAAGCAGATAAAAATTCTTCTACATGAATCATCCTATTCTTGACTTGGCCCCCTGAAGTATTAGCTGGAATTTTAACTAATTTTTGAAATATTCTTCTACCTGTGAATAGAGAGTTTAAAATGTAGAGATTACCTCTACCTAGTTCTCTTTTTTCCAGCAACTCGATGAGGAGAGGCTTAGTCTGGGTTGGTGTGGGTGGTGATAGGAAGGGCCATGATCTCTCTATGGGCCTGTTACATGACAGCATTATGAGGGGTTCAAATGCTCAGAGTGGGTGAGGTTAGAAAGGATTGGAATGTGAGAGTAGTGGAGGGAAATTTTAGTAGTCGTCCAGAATGAAAAAGCAGGTGGCAATCTGGGAGATTTAAGAAACACTTTTTAAAAATAAAAAAAGTTTTTGACAATTCTGGTGCAATCTCTGATTGACTGAATCCAAGGATGTGAGGAGCAGATTGGGACATGGCTTCAAATACGCACCATAGAGAACCATGAGTATATCACACGGTGTCACAATATGTTGAGATGGGGCATAATAAAACAGGAATCAGGGTTCTAAAATATGGGGCCAGTAGGAATCATGCTAAAAAGCCATCCTTTCCATCTTCTGGGTACTTGGCAGAATTCTCTCAGATGGCAAACTCTTGTTTTCCAATGGTTCTAGAAAGAAGTGGGACTCATTGGCCTCTGTATAGGGGTTTCTTATGCACTGTCAGAATACCACAGAGCCAGGTTGACCACCCACTTCGGCCCTTGGAGCAGGGACAGACTGTCATCGTGCAACTCCATTTGCACTGGGGTGGACAGCACTGCCCGGCAACTCGTAATGGTGCCAGTCAGTAGCATGGCAGCCTACAGAGTTTGATGAAGGGATAAAGACTTACACCACATTTTTCAGCCTGACTTTTGAGAAGGTGGTAATGGAAGAAAGTAGATGAAGGGACACTGACGGAGTAGAAGCTGCCACCTCTTTTACCCTCTTCTGTTGAACATCTCAAATGGGCAGACTTCCTTTCTTGTCTCTCTGAGCCTCAGAAATTCACTTTATGTGCATGCAGGAGGAAAGCCTCAGGGTTTTTTGCATTAATAAACCCCTTTAAAAATGCCAGGCGGGAAGTGCTAAAGACCTTTTCACCAGTCACTTTTCAATCTTGTTATTTTAATACTTGCCTCTACCCTAGGCTTCATAGAAATGTAAAAGGTAATGAAGTGTTTCACATGCTGTTTTCTGTCTTTTTATTCTAATTTAAATCTATAATTTAGTGCATGTTTTAAAAACGATGTTTACTTGAGTTGGAGCGCTTATTTCATGCAGCACAGAAATGCTTCTCTGGGCTTGTATTGCAGCTATATAATGTATTTCATTATTGTACACAACTGGCACAGTGGGAGGAGAAATATAGTTTTAAGTCTTTATGCTTCAGTTTTAACCTGGAAATCTGGAGATTTTTAGTAATGTACCCCATCAGGATCAAGTTGGACCTGCTGTCGTTTAGCAAGCTAGAGAGTAGGATTATGTCCCCGCCTCCTGAGCGAGATACTGCTTTGCTTCATCGGGATGCCATTATTTCCCCGTGCTTGGCTTTACTTTTTTAGCTATAAAAAGGTGGGTAGAAAGGAATACTGATTCCTATATTATGTTGTGGGCTAGTTGAAAGTATTTCATTAGTGGCAAAAAGGTTTCTAAGTGATCATTCTAACTCATCGAGCACAGTCTGCATGTGTAATGGTACAAGGTGTCAGGGAGACCAAGTCCCTGCCCTCCTGCAGCTCTCAGTCTAACAAGAGAGGCAGACTGATAAAAAACCACACAACTCGATAAAGCAAGCACGAAAGACAGAAGCCTGTGCTATGAATTACCAAAAGAGAGCGCAATGGATACCACCTGGACATTTCAGGAGAAGAGTGAGGAGACAGTAGGATCTGGTTTGAAAAGGGAATGAACAGTCAGACTAAGACACTCCACATAAAGGAAGGAACTATGTACAGAAACCATTAGAAAAAGCTCAGTGTGTCTGGGGTCAGTGAGAAACTGAATGTGGCTAAAGCATAAAGTTCAGAGTAAGGGCAATGGGTTAGCCAAGGGTAAGCATGAAAACACAGGATGGGATTCACTGAGAAGGCCTTGAACTGCTATGAAATGCAGTTGGACTTGTCCTTTAACCATCTGAAAGCCAGCCTAGAACTTAAAGCTGGGAAGTGAAACAAGGATTTATGTGTTTTGAGAGAGTCCATCCTGGTGTCAGCATGGATGAAGGGTGAGCGAGGGAATGGAGGTGATAATAGCAAGTGAGGTGAAAAATGGTGACAGCATGAATTAAAGTAGTGAGAGTGGAGGTGGAGAAGAGGGGCTGCATCCAGGGAATATTTATGAAATAGAATTAATGGCATTTAGTGGTATTTTTAGGCATGGGGTGAGAGTAAGAGCTGGCTTTAGGAAAGAAAAATTTGTGAAAATGGGTAAAATTTTTTTATTTCCTCCGGAATCCCCTTGGTGTACTTTGGCATCTCTCCATAGGGTAGTTCATCAAAATCTGTGCTTAGTGCCTTAATTTATGCTAATGTGAAATTAGTGATTACTGATTACAGCTTGAAATACTACTACTGAATGGTAGGCTTTATATTTTTTGTTTTATTTTTACTATGGTTTATAATTTAAATTTTACTATTTTTATTATATTTTGCTGTGAAAACAAAGATGTTTAGGAGAGGCTTTT
>NW_017732187.1:71562-77268 GCF_001890085.2 Hipposideros armiger | reverse complement strand
AAGCAGCAGGACAGGAGAGGATGCATTCGTCCTAAGTAGGCTGACACATGGAGGCCCATCGATTAGACATGGGCTCTGGGCCAGTGACCAGGCAGAAGCTGTGTCCTGAATGCTCACTGCAAACTGTGAGCTCATCAATGCATCTTCTCCTGCTGTGGGTACCCCACACTGCAGAATGTGCACTCTTTGGTGAGGTTTGCTGAGGGGCTGAGCAGTGATGAGAACGTTTAGTTTCTATGCTCTGTTGAGTAAATGGTTTACATTTGGATTCCTGAACCACTGTTCCCAGGTCACCCAAAAGGAGGCATGGAAACCATTACTATTGCTCCTGCATATGTGTCTGTTGGGTAGGATGGGGAGGCTGCTTCAGCAAATAGCACAGAGGACAAAATAGAGACCTCATGACCTGCTTCTGTTTAACATTCCCTTTGATGCGTTCATTAGGCAAGACCAGACAAACAGCCATACTTGCTTTTTGTATGTAGTCCCAGATCAAGACATATGAAGCACTTAGAGTACCTTGTACAAAGTAAGAGCTTCATAGCCATTGCTTGTTGTTATAGAAAGAAGAAAGGAGACTAACACTTACTGAACACCTACCATGTGCCAGAAACTGTGCTAAGTCCTTTCGTATTTCCTCCTCATAATGACTCTACGTTTAGAGTCACTCAACTAGTTTAGAGTGATTAAATGCCTTACCCAAGAACAAGCAGCTACTCTGTGACAGATCTTGGATTTAAGATCAAACCTTCTTTATTTAACAATAGGTACTTCCTGTACACAGAAAGAAAAGGAAGAAAAGATGTTTATTTATGAAGTCCATGCCTCTGAGAGTTAATGAGCTGTCAGGATTCCCCCTCAATTAAAGATGCTCTGAGTATGAGCATAGTTGGCACTGCCTCTACCTGTGTTAGTGTGAGAAGGCCTGCTGCTAGAAGAAACAACCGGCAGATTTCAGTGGCTTTTCATAGAAGCATATTGTGCTGACATCAAGGCCAGTTAGTGTTGGTGGATGGGGTGGAGATAAAGCTTCTGCATTTACGGACTCAGGCACATATCTTCTTATGAGTCCTGGTGTCCTTTGTTGAATCTGCCTGCAGCTAGCAAGTGAGGAATAAGGGTCAGTTCAGCACATTTGGACTACTTATGGGCCAGGCCTGAAAGTGGACACATCACTTCTGCCCATATTTCTAACCAGAACTTGATCACATGCAAAAGTGTTTGGAGAACTAGTTTGGAAGCGTGCCCAAGGGGAAAATAGGTTTTGATACTAGACAGTTTATGCCACAGCCTATTCTTCTGGTCACTAAATATTAATCTCACATTTCCTTTCATGTATAGAACCCATTGTTGCCTTACCCAATGAGACGACTTTGTCCTAGACAGTTCCTATGTCCAGCTCCAAGTCCAGAATCTCTGGGCAATGCAGAGCCCTCATCAGCCTTGGATGTGGAGCCTTGTGACCTATGAAGTGAAAAGATAAGTTATTAGTTCCCACTGTCCACCCCTCTGCACCACCTTTTTCCCCTCAGTAGACAACGGTCAAACAATATACAACTTAAAGCATTTATTTGGAAAAGGGCAGAATGGGAGGCACAAAGCAGGCACTTGTGCACCATGCTTCTGAAATGCTCCTGGCCAGGCATTTTGAAAGGCCCTTCCCTGGAAGTGGAGGAAGCAACCTGTCCCTCATTCTCCATGACCCTGGATCCAACACTATGGGTTTCTTCCTTCTCTGTTTTCCTCCATGGTTACATCTGAAGTGAGCCTGGGAGAATAAGTTCCCCCTGGGAGCTTTATAGCTTTCACAGCCTACTTCCTGATCATGCAAGTTTGGGAGCTGGAGAATTGCTTTAAGCCTTAAACAGTCAGGAGTCTCGTTAGGGCAAGCCTGTGATTAGTTGGGCAATATAATTTTCTGAAAGACTCAGTAGGCTCCAGATCTATTTGCTTGTAACCAGTAATCACATTTTAAGTTCTTTCCTAGACATAATTCTCAAGCCTGATTTCTTTCTTTCCTCTTTCATCTCCATGCGTCCCTCTCTCAGCTTCCTGGCAGTGAACCTGAGGGTCACTGAAACAAGCATGGATACCAAGATATCCCCCCTTATTCTGATCTTTGCTCTAAAGGCACTGTGTATCAGCAAAACATCTTAGTGGGTCTTTGTAGCTCAGGACCTTTTCCAGTCTTCTACCTTATTATTTGGAATTCAGCAGCTGTTGGCTCTTCCAAATTTATGAGGCTCTTGATCTTTGGACTTTTTTCATTCCCTTCAGTATCTGCATGAAAAACACTCCTTAGTTGCCTGAGCCCCTGTGCTCAAGGCATTTCAGAGTAATTAACATGCTTTCATTTACCTCTTTCCAATCACTTTCCTCACAGCTTCAGGCTTAGAGGCGTGTGGCCGTTTTCTTAAGTTACTGCAGATTACACATATATGAAATGTTTGGCCAGAGAAGATCAGGGCTCTCTAACTGTCTAGCTTGCTGTTTATTTCCTCACTGTCTGCTATCTGACCACTAAAACAATACCACCCATTTTAGGCTTTTACGAAGTCAGCATTCCAGTTTCTGTCCTGATTTCTTTATAAGACAGAGAAGGTTCTCTGCTAGAACCAATAAACCCCAAATATCAGTGGCTACCATATTAGCAGTTCATGTCTTCCTTATGTGAAGTCTAATTGGCAGCAGGGGTCGGGTAGGGCTCCTGTCTACACACCCAGGAATGAAGTCTGCACTCTCGAGGTTCTGGCATTTCCTAGGCGTTGAGTCGACTGCTGGATTTTCTGCATCAGGTTTCAGACTGCCTGGAAGTGACTTCCATCACCCACATTTTATTGGCCAGAACTCATCAAAGGCCACATCAAAGTGAAAGGCAAGGTAGAAAATGTAGTCTATGTGTATGACCAGGGGTATGTCCATGTGATTTGAATAACAAACAAACCTGTCTCCGCCACACTGCCTCTGCCCTATGGTGCTGAGGTGCCCTCAGCTGTAGTATCAGAGAAAACATGAGATGGAACATAGCATGATATAGGGAGGACCCCTCCCTCAGTGGACTCAGATAGTGTCCTTGAGATAACAGGTTGATTTCCTCCCAGATTTTACAATGAGGAAAATTCTTGAATATTGGAGGGCCACTAAGTGTAAGGAACTCTGTCATATTTTCAGCATTCTACAATTGTTCAAATCTTATTCTGCAGAACTAGATCTGACTGGTTTGTCTTTCTAGAGGGGAATTGACTCTTTGACAGTAGTTCTTTCTAAAGTTTCTTCTAGAAAATACCCTCTGTACATACAAATCCCTCCCTGTTTTCTCTATGACAGAATGTTTACATAGAAGTCATTATTATCTCCTTGTTATTATAGATATTTAGATTGCAAGAGGTCTAAAATTCTTAATGAAGTAAAATCAGTAAGATTATAGCCCATCATCTCTAGAAGATGATTTCAAGCTGACTACATAAGAATTGGATTATGTACTTTGATAAAATATGCATGTTGGGATCCACTTCTGGAGATGAGACTTGATTAAAAAATACCCAAGATAAGGGCCAGCCGAGTGGCTCAGCTGGTTAAGAGCTCACTCAAGAGTGTGAGCTCTGAGCAACAGTGGTTCTATTCACGGCCCGAACTGAGCTGCTGCTGAGCTGCCAACAGGTGGCAGGATGGCTCAGCTAAAAAAATAATAATAATAAAAAAATAAAATAAAAGACCCAAGATGACCTTAATGATTGATCTGATTTGGGGATCACCATTCAAGAAGACCAAGCTGCTTTTGTGTGTCCAAATGTTAAGTTCGTACCTCTGGGCTGACCACACACCATGAGACCTTGAGGATGCTCATGCCGTGGGACCTGAGGGTTTGCGCCTGTTGTTTCTTACTGGAGTCACATGGGAAGACCCGACCCCTCCTTTTACCTGGTTGAATTACTGAATGGTTTCTTGTTATTCTCTTATCTGTTACCTAAGCCTGTGAGTTCTCTGATAGCTAAATGATTAAAGGCGACTTTCCAGTTTTCTAACAAAGAGTAAAAGGCTCTTTGTGGTGCTGGCCTGTTTTTGGAAAATAAAACAGACTTCTAAGTTTTGAGGTTCCCTCTATGTGAGAGTATAAAGTAAAGAAGTGTAAGTGATGAATATGCTGGAGACAACCTACAAATTCAAGGAGTTATGCTAGTGGCACACTAATGGGCAAGCAAGACGGAAATGGTTGTGTTTGCAAGAAACCTGCTTTCCTATACAAGGGCCCACCCTGAGTCAATAGGACGTTGATTAGTCACCAGTGAGTCAGGAAAGGTAGAGAAGGGCTGCACATGGCCATTACTCCCAGTTCCAGCAGAGGAAGAGGTTGTTCTCTGACCCTGAAAAACGTGAGCGTCAGAGATGCCTCCTATCCTTTGTTTCTCAGGCATGGAAATGAAGTACAAGCAACAGTGGTTCTGGAGATTTCTTGTGTAGTCAGAGAATACTGCTGTCTCTTCCTTTCTCTTGTCCCATCTCTCCTTTCTGTAACAGTAGGAAGGATATCAGACTCTGAGTGAAAGGCCTGAAAAGACCTGAATTTTTTTTTTATTTTTTATTAAAGTTTATTGGGGTGACAATAGTTAGTAAAGCTACACAGGTTTCAAGTGTACAATTCTGTAATACATCGTCTATATATCACATTGCATGTTCACCACTCAGAGTCAGTTCTCCTTCCATCAACATATATTTGACTTTGTTTACCCTCATCTACTACCCCCCTCCCCCCTTACCCTCTAGTAACCACTAAACTGTTGTCTGTGCCTATGAGTTTTTGTTTCTTTATCTGTTTGCCTTGTTCCTTTGTTGCTTTCAGTTTTATTGATATATTCCACATATCAGTGAAATCATATGGCTCTTGACTTTTTCTGTCTAACTCATTTTGCTTAGCACAATAATCTCAAGATCCATCCATGTTGTTGCAAATGGCACTATTTCATCTTTTTTATGGCAGAATAGTATTCCGTTGTGTATATGTACCACATCTTCTTTATCCAATCATCTATCGAAGGATACTTTGGTTGGTTTCATGTCTTGGCCACTATAAATAAAGCTGCAATCAACATCAGGACACATACATCCTCATGGAAAAATATTTTCAAATTTTGGGGGTAAATACCCAGGAGACGGATTGCTGGGTCATGTGGTAATTCTGTTCTTAATTTTTTTTAGGAACCTCCACACTGCCTTCCATAGCAGCTGCACCAATCTACATTCCTACCAACAGTTGGTAGAAAAAGACCTGAATTCTTCATCTGACTCAGTGTTTAGCTAGGTTGTGACCTTTGGCAACTTATTCAGTGTCTCTGGTAATTTTCTCATTTATAAAATGAAGAGGGAGGAATCTGGAAATTTCTGGGATCTCTTGCAACTCGACTATTGTAAAGGCTGGTGGTGACCTCTCCTGCCTCCAGGGAGTCCTGATTGGATCTGGAACAATGGACTATCCTGTGGGGAACCATTACTTCGGTGAAATTTTAGCACATATTTAAAGGTGATAGTTTGGAGGAAATAGTTTTAGGCCCATTTGGGTCATTTTATAGAGGCAAAGGCATCAGTGTCTTGACTTCTTTAACCAATAAGTTAAGGAAATATACAAACAATAAATCTGCATCAGAGGCAATTGGGAGTTTTGCTGATGACCTGGAAATAATATGTCTCTTTGCCAGTGTTTCAGGGAAC
>NW_017732187.1:68716-69987 GCF_001890085.2 Hipposideros armiger | reverse complement strand
TGGAGTGTGTCTGAATTTCAGCCAGGTGCTTGACAAGGTCTTCTGTGTTACCTGTGGGGCAAGATGCAGTGCTGTGGGCCAGCAAGAGTGTGGGTGGGTGACTTGGTAACTGGTTGGAGGGGACCAAAAAGATTAATGAATCAGTGCTGATCTAGTCCCCTTGCCAAGGGATTTATTCATGACTCTGTCCTGTTTGCAATTTTTCTTAATGACTTGAGTGAGAACACTGGATAGCAAACTGAAAATATGGGTCAAATTCAGAAAGATGAAATTTAGCAGAGGCAAATGCAAAGCCCTGCACTTGGAATCAGGGCATCAGCTGCCTAAGCACAGCCTAAAGGAGGCATCATTTTACATCCTGTTACAGCTGGCTGTAAGTAAGCTCGGTCTGAATCAGTAGTGTGATAGACCAGTCGTGAGGTTCAGGGCAGCACTAATGGACCAACACTCTGTGCCGAGCAGAGCCTCCTTGAGGGAGAATGGGCTGTGTTGGGCCCAAGATTAAGTAACAGAAGCTGCAAACTGGGAATACATGTGGCCAGGCTGAAGGAATTGAGGGGATTTATGCTGGATTAGGAGAAGACTCCAGGTTGGATAAAATTCTGTCCTCAAATCTGTAGGCTCTCCTGTGGAAGAGCATTTTCAGACTTATTCTGGGTGGCTCCAGAGTGCAGGACGAAAGGTAATGAGGAAAACATGGAGTGTGGCAGATGTCAGCCCAACACATGCGAGAATTGTCCAATGATCTAACTAAAAATTAGATGCACTGGCTTAGGAGATAGCAAATTTCACATCTCTGGGGTGTCCACGCAGAAATGGATAAACACTCCATGAGCAAATTATAGAAAGGGATTTAAGCAATGTGTGGATAGATGATGCCTAATGTCTAACCTTGGCTTTCAGTGTTCAATGGGCATAGGGTATAAGAGTCGCAGAGAAGTTTAGACTGTATAGTCTGAACCTGGATTTGGGCAAAACCAACCTTCACTTGTTTTTAGTTTTCCAGATAATCCTTGAATGGTATTATACTGGTTCATGGACTGAGGCTAATAAAACTTTTAGAAGATAGCTAAAGTTTTCTAGGAAACTACTGCTAGGACATAGGAAGAGTTCAGCATGAAAACTAGGAAGTGAGGGTGTGATTTTGGTGTCCGAGTTGATCTTTGGGAGTGACTGGGTTGGTCACCATGACTCTGTTTTCAACAGTAGAACAGGATTCAATTTTTATTTATTCTCAGAAGCTTTGAATTACATGTTGTGTTTCAGAGAGC
>NW_017732187.1:65673-67248 GCF_001890085.2 Hipposideros armiger | reverse complement strand
GGTTAAATAAATAATTATGAAAATAAATGAGAAAAGCTGAAGATAAACTATCAGTGATTTATATTTCAAAGTAAGAATAGCAACCATTTAAAACCATGGGCAGCTCAAGGCCACACTGGTAACATACCTACTGCTAAAAAAGTCCTTCTGAAGAGCTCTGTAAGCCCAACCATCTGCCTGTGCACCTGAAGAGGAAGAGCTTTGCAGTTGTGTCAAGATGGTACAGCCACCAGCATTCTCAATAAATCATTGAGTTGATGGACTTTGGGAAAGTCAAGGAACATGCTAATTTTATGTTGAGCACGTTTTAAAGTGTTATTCTTATTAACACAATTAATGAGTTGTAAGTAAAGTCTATAAGCTATGGCGTATACTTTTTTTTTCTCATTCAAGTAACATTTATTACGAGCCTAATATACCAGGACTGGACTAAACCCTATGAAGTGTATGAATACTAATCAGATACGGAGTTTTTCCTTATAAAGTTCAGGATCCAGTGAAAGGGAAGAAAATAGTATATAAATGACTATAATGGAATATAGAAAGAAATGAGTCTCCTAAGGAGATTTTAATGTGGCTCAAAGAAGGGTGAGACCAATAATATCTGAAGGAGATGAGAAAAGACTTTAGGGGCAACTTTGTCTTTGAGATGGCTTTCGAAGGGTTGGTGGAATTTGAACATGTGGAGAAACAGAAGGAACTTTCTAGGAGGTAGAAGAGTGAGAAATAGCAAGAACATACAGGGATGTAACCACGTGGCTTTTCGTACATATCCTGGTTCTCACCTCCTGCTAGGCACGTGGTAGGATTGTACATCCCTGTCCACTTTAAGTTTGTCATGGCCACATGGCTTGCTTTTGTCAATGAAATATGATCAGAAGGGATGTGCATTACTTGCAGGTAGAAAGCACACAAATCACCTAATTCCCCGACCTGCTACAGTGTTCATGGAAGCATGAGTCAAGATGGAACTTCCATCAACCTGGCTCACTAAATATTTAAAATTAGCAGAATCCTCCCACTTCTGATAAACCTAAACAAAAACATTCAATTTTTATGTGCTGAGCAACTGAAATATTGGCTTTTTTGTTCCTACAGCATAAACTAGCTCATCTTGATTACTACAAAAAATGTGTGATGTTTAACCTGCAGGAGTTATATGAAAGGCAGTGGTGGGAAAGCAGAGGCAGATACATAATTGTATAACTACAGTAAGATGGGAGAAGTGCTCTAACCAAGATCAGCATTCTCAGTATACAAAGGTCTTGGATAGATCACAATAAAACACTTAGACCACAATAGATAAGTGGACAGAAAATAGGCACAGATGTTGACAAATATAATAAGCATACATAAAATTGTTAAACATTATTGGTAATAGTACAAAGTCAAATATAAATAATGAGATGATATTATCTGCCTTCAAATTTGGCAAAGATACTAAATATAATAGTATCCTTCCACATGTTTGCTGATGGGAATGCGAACTAGAAATTTCTAGGGATAATAAGGCAATATGCATGAATAACCTCAAATTTGCTTTAACCAAGTAATACCTCCTCAAGAAATATGACT
>NW_017732187.1:61970-63148 GCF_001890085.2 Hipposideros armiger | reverse complement strand
AGGAATTGTTTCAGTAAATTATGATAAACTATTATTAAGCAGTTAAAATTGTGTTCACGAAGAACTTGATGTGAAAAAAGTGCAAGTGATGTAATAATCAAGTGAAACAATTTTAATGAACTTTTTATAAAGTTTAAAAAATGTTTATAAATACCACAAAAAACATCGAAATATTAATTGAGGTTTAATGTGGGTGGTAGTGAAGGTTATAGGGCGTCAACACTTTGAATTTAATATTTTCTTGATTTGTGTTTAAATTCCCTACAATGGTCATGTATAACTTCTATAATCAGCAAATTGGGCTATCTTAAGGAAGATGTACTTAGTAGAGGCAGTATTTGTAGTGCTGAAGCTCCCACGTTAAGCATTCTGTATTTGTATTTTGGTTCTGCCACTTACTAGCTGAGCAATCTTGGTCACATGGATTGACCTCTTCTAGCCTGAGTTTTGTATCTGAAAAATGGAGAAAGAATAATTCTTAACTGCCTAGGGCTTTGTGAGCATTAAATGAATACAAAATACTTAGCCTACTGCTGTGCCTAACATCTGATGAAAGGTAACTGTTGTAATAACCCAGGAGCACAGATAAGGGACAGCTAATCCTGACTGGGAGAGCAAAAGAATGTGACATGTAAGCTGGGTCTTGTTTCATTTAGAGTTATTTCTAGATGTAGGGTGCTACTGAGAACTGGAATTTTTTGAAAAAAGTTGGAGTCAAGTCAAATCCATTAATATAAACATTCCCATAATAGATGGATCTTCTTCACCTTAAAGCTGCACCAGGTGACTTCTGAGCTATGCTCACATGGGAAGGCCCATGGGTCTAAGCAATTGCAACTAAAAGGCCTAATTCTCCTTGTGTCCCTTGAGCCTTAGGCATCTGCAGTGGAGCAAGCTAGTCCAGCTTTGATAGAGTCAGAACGGTGTGACCTCCAGCCTCTGGTGTAGGCAAGCCATTAGTCTTATGAACTCTTTACACAGGGTTGGCCTAGAGGCTGCAAGTCCAGGACCAGCTGGTGACCACCATCTGTATATAAGCAATGGGATAATCGGGTTGAGGGCTAGTGAGGGTGTCCCATCCTCGGTCCTATTTCTGCCTCCTCGCTTCCCTTCTTGCCTCTCCCTCCATATCTATACCTAGAAATACAAATAGGGTTCAGAAGCTGAAGCTCTCTCAC
>NW_017732187.1:51711-52899 GCF_001890085.2 Hipposideros armiger | reverse complement strand
TTAGAATCACCTGGGAGTTTTTTTTTGTTTGCTTTTTGGGGTTGTTTGTTTGTTTGTTTGTTTGTTTTAAATAACAGTATCAGGTTTCATTCTAGGCCATTAATTTAGAGTCTCTGGGAATAGGCCCTGGCATGAGTATTTTGACAAATTTTTCCCAGGTGATTTTAATATGTAACTGGCATTGAAAACCACTAGGCTAAGAGATTGATTTCTTGTTTTTGTTGTGGTTTGTTTTTAGCATCACATTTTTTTTCTTTTTATGTCTGTCTCTCTTTCCCCCTTTTTTCTTCCTTATCCCGTTCCCTTTTCCAATCCCCTCTTAATTGGCTGTAATATGGGATTGAAGTTTATTGTCAAATATTTGTTACTACTTGTTATATGTATTGATTTTTGTTTTCTGCTCAGTCTTGATTTTCAAATCAGTTAATATGAATATTTTTTTCTTTCCTTCAAGCTATCTCTTCTTCACCCTCCACTAAATTTAATTAGGCTGTTATGTGTAGACTTTAATTAACTTAGTTTCCTGTGTGTAACAGAGCTCTGTAGAAAAAAAAAAGTGACATAACTCTCTTTGGAGTTTTGGGAGAGGCATTATTTAATAATTAAAAACGTGTCTTTTACATTATTTCCACCTTTTACCCTCACTACCCTTGATATTGAATTGTTCTGGTCTCTGCCCGTGTCCTGACTAAACTTTCCTAATGCCTATTTCTCTTCTAAGTCTAGTAGCCTATATCTCTACATTGTATACATTCCTCCTTGGTGATCTCACCTATTTCACAGCTTAACTCTTATGTTCCTCTCTTACTCTTATTCTCACTCTCACTTCGTCTCTCCAAATCTATAACTATTAGATGAATAATCGCCACCTTACCTCTCTTGGTTTTTCAAAATCAACATAAATTCATCTTCTTTCTTCTCTTTTACATCTCCACAAAATGTAAAATGTTTTTTGCCTTATTTAATAAATAGACACAGTGATAGACCTGGAAAAACAATTTTGGAAAATCATATTATTGTTAACAATTATTCATTGCTTTCTTCTCCTGGAGAAGGTTACACATCCTTGCTCATTACTATATGATTTACAGTGTCTTCTGTGTGGAGAATACTACTTCCCTGCTCCATTGATTTTGGGCTTGGTCAGCTATGTGACATATTTTGGCCAGAGGAATATGAGATGTGATG
>NW_017732187.1:42146-45796 GCF_001890085.2 Hipposideros armiger | reverse complement strand
TCAAAAATAGTTTCTGCTAGTTCACTACCTTCTACTTCAGTAGTTCTCAAATTTAGGTTGGGGAGAGCAGGGTGTGCTAATACACAGGTTGCTAGGCCCCAACCCTAGAGCATCTTACTCAGGAGGTCTGGGATGGGGACCCAGAATTTCATTTCTGTCAGGCTTGTTCTCAGGTGATGCTCATTTGCTAGTCTAGGACTAACTACACTTTGAGAATCATTGTTCTCCTCCATACTCTTTGGTCTTCAGTATTTGAATTGAAGCCCCACAGTGTGGTCTGTGGACCAGAGCACGGGCAGTACCTGAGAGCTTTTAAGAAATCAAGGATCCTAGGCCCCACCTGTGACTTCTGAGTCAGAATCTGCATTGTAACAAGATCGCTCAGGCGATTAGTATGCAGTTATTAAAATTAGAGAAACACTGACTCAGAGCATTGAGAAAGGGCACTTGTAGAAGAGGCCAGAGAGGTGTTACATGAAAGATGTGCTAATGAAAAGTAACAGTAAACTCTCAGTGTGCTAGATTGTACATCTTTGAACTAAGCTGTGAGAGAGAAAACAGTGACTAAATCAGTCAGGGTCTCGGCAGGACACAGATGGGAGTACCCAAAGACGATGTTAAAGAAACTGTAATGAAGACACCATTTGCAAAGGTGTGGGCAGGATCAAGTTAATCTATAATAATTCATGGTGAAGCATTTAGGTATTAGTAACAGTAAAAAGCTATTACCACCCTTAGGCCTAAATGAAGAAGGGACAAGGGGAGGAGCTGTAGGGGGTAAAGGAGAGATCAATATCCAGACCTCTTGTCTTCTCATCCTTTCGTGCCCTTGGTTTGCCATCCACTGGCCAAACCTACCTAGAAGGTAGAAGGCAAGAAGCCTAGCCAATACAACCCCTAGAAGACAGCCTCCGGGTGGCACAGAGGAGAGTTCAGGAGGCTGGAGATCTTCCCCTTAAACGAACCATTTACTGTTCATGTACGAGTCTGCACAGGTCAGGACAAAAGTTATGCTCTTCGTTTTTGTTTTTGTTTTTCTTCAAATGAAAGCATGCGGGGCAAGTGTCAATTCCCTTGACATAGAAAATTCAAATATTCCCTTTCTACCTGCAACCTGAGAACACTCTAAAAAATGTAGCGGTTCTCAACCTGTGGGTCGTGACCCCTTTGGGGGTTGAACGACCCTTTCACAGGGGTCGCCTAAGACCNATGTAATTGCTTTTTTTGTATCCTGCCATGTTGCAGAACTCATTTATTAGCTCTGCTAGCTTTTTTTCTTTTTTGTAGTTTTTTTAGTATTTTCTAAATAGTAGATCATGTCATCAAGGAATAGTGATAATTTTACTTCTTTGTTTTTCTGGATTTTTTTCTTTCCTTTTTTCTTCTCTTCCTCTCTTTTTGTCTGTCTTCTCTCTTTTGTATTCATTTCTTTCTTTCTTTCTTTTTGCCCAAAATAACCTGCTTGTAACCCCTTAGTATAATGTTGAATAGAAGTGGAACTCATGTCTTATTTATGATCTTAGGGGGTAAAGCTTTCAGTCGTTCTCTATTAAGCATGATATTAGCTGTGGATTTTTTTTTTTTTCCCAGCCTACGCCGTCGCCGGCGACTCATGGCAGCCTAGTTCCAGGTTGAGCTGCTGTTCAGCATCTTAGCTGTAGAGGGCCGTGTCACTGGCTCTCATATGTGGGATCCGAACCGGGGTCCTCTGGTGTCCCAAACCAGTTCTTAACCATCACGCCACTCGGCCAGCCCCAGCTGTGGATTTTTGAAGAGGTCCTTAAACAGGCTGAGGAAGTTTCCTTCTATTCCTAGTTTTGTAATTGTTTTTAACCATGAAATGGTGTTAGATTTTGTCAATCCTCATACATTGCTGGTGGGAATGTTAAATGGTGCAGCCACTTTGGAAAATGGCCTGGCAGCTCCTTAAAAGTTAAATATAGAATTACCATATGACCCAGAAATTCCACTCTTAGGTGTATATTCAAGGCAATTGAAAACATATGTCTATACAGAAATTTGTAAACAAATATTCATAGCAACGTTATTCATAATAGCCCAAAGTGAAACCAATCCTATTGTCGATCAACTGATAAATGGATTAATAAACTCTGGTATATCCATCCAATGGAATATTCAGTCATAAAAGCAACAAAGTACTAATGATGCTGTAATATGGATAAATCTTGAAAACATTGAGCTAAGTGAAAGAAGCTAGACATCAAAGACCACACATTGCTTGATCTATTTTTATGAAATATCCAGAATATAGGCATGTAAAGAAAGACAGAAAGTACATTAATTGTTGGCAGGTCTGGGGAGCGTGGGAATGGGGAGTGACTCTTAATGGGTATGGGGTCATGTTCTAGAATGAACTAGGGATAATGATTGCACAACTTTGTGAATATACTAAAAGTTACTGAATTGTACACTTTAAGAGGACAAACTTTATGGCATATGAATTGTATTTCAATAAAAATCTCTACTTGTTCTTCAAGCTTTGTTAATCTTCCTCAGCTTCTACCCTGATGTGATGTATTCAGTTCTTCCTTTGAGCTTTTATCTTTTAGGCAGAGCTGTTTTATAGGAACTCCTGTGGCCTTGTCATACTGTTATTTGTGCGGCCTTTAAAGGTTCAAAGGGAGTATTGTTGAAGTGTATATCACCTATTGAGGCTGGTTTGGTAGCCAGACAGTTACTGTGTGGGTAGCATTCTCATAGAGAATTTGCTGTGGTCCATTTGTGATTCCAGCCTCGCCATCCAGAAATCTTATCTTGTCAGTGTTCCAGAGTTAATCAAACCTGCTCATTCCTAAGCTCGCAAGAATATGAACATGAGCCCAGAATGCCATTATTGTAATTTTGATTGAGATCAACTGTCTAGTGAACTGGTCATCTCAGTGTGTGTTCTTCCTCTGGGTATATACCAATGGGGATAGCAAAAGCCAGAAATTTGCTTGGTGGGCACGAAATCAGAATAATGCTGTGATTCAAAAGCTTGGTACAAAAGGCACTCAAGTCAAAAGCATCTTCACAGCAGGGCTAAACCAGACAACAGAATTGAACAGTGTTTATCCCTGTGGTTCTCCTTTATCCAAGAATCACCCGATTCTTGTCCATCCTGCTTCAAGTCCAGGAAACATTTTTATCTCTCAGCTTCCTTTTTACAGATTTTTTATCATTTCTTATATGTTGATTTTATAGTTCAAATCCTAGACAGCATCCTGGCAGTAGCCTCAGCCAATGCTCAATGAAACTGTAAGTTCCAAAAGGCAAAGACTAACTCATATGTGTGTCTCTTACAGCCTCTAGCGTAGAATTGCATGTTATAAATATGACTGAAGTGAACTATGATGTTGTAATTTATTATTTTCAAAAGTATAACTTGCTAGTTACAAAATAGTCATGGCGATGAGCACAGTGTACAGAATATAGTCAATCATATGGTAATAACTATGTATAGTGCCAGGTGGGTACTAGATTAATCGGGAGATCCCTTTGTAAATTATATAAATGTCTAACCACTGTGCTGTACACCTGAAACCAATATAAAATCATATTGAATGTGAACTGTAATTAAATTTTTTTAAAAAAATGTAAAAGTAAAATGTTAAAAGACCAGTAAAAAAAAAATAATAATAAAATAAATA
>NW_017732187.1:32348-40780 GCF_001890085.2 Hipposideros armiger | reverse complement strand
CTAAGACCTTCCGGAAAACAAAAAGATATTTACATTACGATTCATAACAGTAGCAAAATTACAGTTATAGAGTAGCAATGAAAAATAATTTTATGGTTGGGGGTCACCACAACATGAGGAACTGTATTAAGGGGTCGAGGCATTAGGAAGGTTGAGAACCGCTGCAGTGACTGCCATAGAGAGAGAAAGCATATAAGGCGACTTGTAGTGGGTAAGTTAGTGAGCAGTGGGTAAACTTGCTGACCAAGTTTGTCTGCAGAACTTATGTGGTAAGTTGAGGCCCTTCAGTGGAAGAGTAAAAGGGCAGCTGATCATCTCTGTGATTCCAGGAACTGTGCAAAAGCTGGGGAATCTTTATTGGTATGAACATAATGATAAACGGTTAAAGCCCGAACTTGTGTGGGAATGAGAGTGAATGGGGAAATTATTCTCTTGAGTAATTTTGAAATGTCTTAGTGTGGATTCTCTCACTCTCTTTGACAGCTTTATTGAGGTATTACTGACACATAAAGAACTGCACATATTTAATGTGCATATTGTGAGGAGTTTGTACCCATGCAAATGCCCGTGATACCATCACCGCAATCAAGGTGATAGACATATCCAACACCTCCCAATGTTTTCTTATGTCACTTTGTTGTTGTTGCTGTTGTGTGTAAGAACGATTAACATGAGATCTACCCTTTTAACAAATTCTGAAGTGCATAATACCATAGCGTTAACTATAGGCTCTGTGTTGCACAGCAGACCTCTAGAATTTATTCATCTAACATAACTGAAAATTTATATCCATTGAACAATTCCCCATTTCCCCCACTCCCAGTTCCTAGTAAACACTATTGTATTTTCTGCTACTGTGAGTTGGACTAGTTTAAATAGCTCATATAAATGAAATCATGTCATATTTGCCCTTCTGTGACTAGCTTATTTCATTTAGCATAAAGTCCTTGAGGTTAATCCATGTTGTCACAAGTAGCAGGATTTCCATATTTTAGGCTGAAGATTTTATTTTATTTGTATATCACGTCTTCTTTATCCATTCTTCTGTTGACAGACGCTTGGGTTGTTTCTGTGTATTGGCTTTTATAAATTAGTGTGCATTCTCTTGAAAGTTGATGCTCCGTGTGCAGCTTACCCTAGGTCAGAGCTTCTCAAAATTTAATAAATGGATATAAATCACCTGAGGATCTTGTTAAAATACAGATGCTTATTCAGTAGGTCTAGGGTGGGACCTGAGGTTTTGTATCTTTAACAAGCTCCCGGGTGATGCGGATGCTGCTGGCCTGAGGAATACACATTAAGCAGCGAGGTACAGAAAGATTTCCTGAGGTGCAGAAAATCAAGATGAATCCTGATCCCACTAAACTGGAATTTTGCTGTCTTTGGTCTTTGTAAAATTGGTGGTAAATTAGATAAGATCCATGGAAGGATGTAAGGATGGCTCATGTCGGCAATAAATAAATAAAACATCATGAGTTTTACATAGCTCCTACCAGAACAAAGCTACAGAATTTGTTCTTTTTATTTTCAACTTCCCGTGTCTTAGCCCTTAACATTAATCTCATACATATTTACTTCATCAACAATGCCTTCAATCTTTAAGTGAACTTGGTTTCATCCTATTACAGATGTTGAAGCAGGAATCACAATTCTATTTAGTTTGTGTTCTGTACTTCCTTGGAATTTGTTTCTCATATACATAAGTCTAATATGAGACAAGGAAGGAGGTAAATTTGATTCTATTATTTTTGATGATAAAGCATATTTCAATCCCTTTGAGCAGAAGGCCTAATAACAGTTTATAAAATGTTATTATTTCCATGGAAATAGACCTTTGGGAGTAAGTCATCACCATTGCCTGACAGCACAGCTAAAAAGTAACAACTGTGCCTAAAGAACAAGTCAGAAACCTACACTTTCCCCTTGAAGAAGTTGCAGATCCACTGGCAGTGAATCAATCAACAAACACTCACTGAATACCTACTACCTGCCTTGCATTTTTTTGGTAGATATTGTGACAATATAGATAAAACAAGGACTCTGGATCTAGAAGATGATAACATCAAGAGGAAGACAAAATCAACATGTGAAACAACACAGTGTGCTTGGTCAAGGAAGACTTCGCCATCTTAAGTTGGCTCTATACCATATACCACATACAAAAAGACATTCCAACACTGAGTGACAATCTCAGACATGAATCACTCACCCCTCAAAACTCATTGCATCTGCCCTTAACTATCAACTTTACAACTTATCCTGTTCTTCCTTTGCTATTTACCATGATTGTGAGTTATCTCCCTAATCCCAATTTTAGATTGATCTGGACTCTTTTCAACGCTTTTGGTTCTCTACCCACCTTTCCTGCCTCAGGCTACCTTGACTAATACAAATACCTGTCCGCGAAGACCACTCCATCTCATGGTCAGGTTTCCTACAGGCTAGACCCAAGGCCCATGGGTACACCAAAAATAAGTGATATTTGAGTTGTACCTTGAGGATAAGAGTTTGTCAAGTAAAAAAGTTGGGGAAAATGTTTATGGCTGTGGTAGATATGATTTCTAAGCAGTGACAATGATAAGGGCTATGGTGTAAGGTGTGCAATAATATCAGATGTATGCCAGGGAAGAGTGGGAAATAAGGTTGAAAAGCTATTCACAAATTGCCGTGATGTGATCCTGCTATAGTGGAATGATACCAATTGTTCTTCCATATGTTTTGAAGCCATTGAGTACAATTCAATTTTCAGTAATCCTCAATGCACGATGAAACCTTGACCTTACTGACATCAGATTCTGCTTTGAAGTACATGTGACACTGACTTTATGTCCTGAGGTTTCTTGACAATGGTCCTAGTTATTTCTAAGCCTAAAAATTTCCCTAGACCATCTACAAGACACACTGGTCTTAAAATGGTATTAATCATATTTTATGGGACAGACAAGCAGGAATTGACAAAAATTAGATTAAACAGCTTTACAAATATTTAACTAATATAATTTTGGCCAGTGGACCCTCATGTGCTTTTTGACCTTTGTTTTCTCAAAACACCACTCAGACTACCACCACTGTCAGGGAAGAGATTAATAGTCTAGCAATAAGATTCATATTTAGAATGAAATACCACTAAAATGTCATGTTGTCCAATACACTGGGGCGAAGTCAACCCAGAATATTTGGTTCATATGGAAACCAGAAAAACAGAGAGAAATCCATGCAATGACCCGTGGAGAGTTGACACATGTGCTGATGCTCTGCATCCATCATTTTGAGGAGAACTCCCAGGTTGATCCTAAACATAGCTCATCACAAGCTACATCTGTTCCCTTTCCCCAAGATGTGACTGTGCTCTGGCTTGATCAGCTGTCTCAAGATTTTAAGGCCCTTTTGTCCTTTCCCTATATAAATAGCAAGGCAAGGCCTTTTGACTTCACTTTGGAACATTATCAAAACTCAACAGGTGTCAGCCTTTGCTGACCTCTGGGGGCCTTTCCTCTTTCGGGGGGTAACTGTCTACTCTCCCTGACAGGCATAGCCCTACAACCTGACACCACAGGATGACAGCTGGTCTCCTCTCACAACACATGCCTGCAAGGAGGAAAGCTCAGTAGCAACAGCCGAGAATACATGGCACCAGCCACTCCTCATAAACCACCCATTAGAGTAAAAAAAAAAAAAAAAGAAAGAAAAACAGAACTGCTGAGAATCTTATGTTTCCAATGAATTCCATTACCACAAATGTAAAAGATTTAGGGTTGCAGGTTTCCATCAGAAAGAGCCAATTACTTAGAAGTAGAAGTAATGCCTTTGGAATATGGTAAATAAAAATGCAAATCGAACTTGTTCAGAAATGTTTCTTGTAGGAGAGGACTGAAGATGCTGCTGCATGGATTTCTTTTCTTTTTCTTTCTTTTCTTTTGTTGTGAGATAGTGCCTCCAAATCTGGGTTGCCAAATTATGCAAATAATAATAGAGTATTCCCAGTTAAATATTCATTTCAGGTGAAAAATTAAAAAAAAGTGTTCAAATATGTTCCAGGGAATATATGGGATATACTTATACTAAAAATATATTTGTTATGAACCTGAAATGCAAATTTAACTGGATGTTTTGTATTTTTTTCTGATCATTTGGCTCTAAATCCAATAGATTCCCAATTGTTCTCCTCCTGAGACCATTAGTGGCACTCCCATGCCAAACACAAATTTATTCCAAGCTTTCGATTGAAATTGAAACCACAGCCGCATGGCCTCAATTGGATTTGACTGGACATGACTGAGTTTTACTCTCTGTATAATGCTGCTCAGTTCTTTCTGCTCATTCCAATTTTCATACACATTTAAATAATCCATCTTTTGTTTCAGAATACCTTATTAATAGCTGCTTTATTAGAGGAACTGTGACAAGTATATTAAATGAAATTTAATTTAATTTGATTAATATTTGTCCCATGCTGATTCAGGCCTGATTTGGAAGGAGAGGGGCTGGTGAGGTAGCATGTCAGGAGTGTTCAGTTTATTCTGCTTCTGATGGGCTATGGAATCGCATTCAATCCCAGAAAGAATAGATTAATGTGGCTCACCTTTCAGCACAGTTAAATAAATACTTACTCAATGCTCACTATGTACCATCTGCTGGACTGCATGCTAATGATGTAGAAATGAATAAGCCATTGCTCCACAATGCTGACCCTCTTGTAGGGAGTCCCTCATACATAATGAGGGAAAGAGTTACTTTATTTGGTAACATCAGGAAAGCCTTCACAGAAGAGGTGATGGAAACAGCAAATCTATCCTTTTAGGCAAAGTATTGTATATTAATTTGGCCCCAAAGAGCCAGCAGTTCTCAAAAAGTATAGTAGGTAGCTAATTATCATGGGATTTCCCTGGCCTTTCTAGTCATTCCATGTGCACTTATGAGGTTACTCACTTCATTCCTGCATGTTACTAGCATTTATTGGTAAATTTTAGAGAGTTAGCATGTAGTTATTATTATGGGGCAGGGAATTCATACATGGCATTGGAGGTTTATGAACCCCCTTCCATTATATATAAAATTTTATATGTACAGATAATGTGAATTTTTATAGGGAAGAAGGGTTTATAATTCTTTTAAAAAATTCTCAAAGTGTTCTATGATCTCCCAAAAGTTAAAACCTCGGTCACAGAGAAATCAGATAGAATTTTGACCCAAAATAGCATAGGTTATTATAATCAATAAATATATATTGAGGATCAAACTTCCTGCAGAGCTGCTATTACAAGCTTTAGAGAACAAAACAAGAAGAGGCACTATGCTTATATAAAAGTAATCTCAAGATTTGGAGGAAAGAATGAGAACACGTGATCAAAGTACTGTGCTTAACATAGAGTGATACTACAGAAAGGGTACGTGTTCCCTTAGAGCTGATCCTTCACTCACTGGTGAGAATCTCCCTGGCCCCGTGACTCTCCAGGTAGATTTCACAACTGCCTCAACATTTCCTGCCTTTGTAATATCCATACCTATAAACAGCAACTCATGAAACCTAGGCTTAATAAAATTCAGAGCAGGGCCCCCAAAACACTCAAATCTATCTTTTTTACTTCTTTTTAATTTTCTTCATAACCTGATTCTAAGAGGAGAATATTTATTGAGTGATGACTATTTTGTCATTACCGCAACCCTATGAAGCATAGTTCTTTTGGTTTCTTTTTAATTCTCACTTGACACATGAAGGTATTGAGACTCAACAAAGTTAAGTTACTTACCGATGTCTGCAAAGCTAAAAAGAACATCCCGAGTATTGGTTGACAAAGGAGGGTGGAAGCAGGTGACTGCAAGGAAGTGGAGGGATCCGGCTGAACAGAGGAGTTGAGAAGAGTTGTGTTACATTTGATGATGCAGCAACTTACCTGTTCTCTGTATTTCCAGGTCTTTTAACAAGCCCACAATTATCCCATGATATGCTTATTGGAGATTTGCTGTTTTCAGTACTTTTTATTTTATGTAAAAATGTTACTGAATACAGATGTTATAATTAAACACTATAATTTTATGTGCATTGCAATAATGGAACACATTGTCATGGCATTTCCTGGGCTTTGAATGTTTAATAATCATTTTATGGAGCCAAGTGAATCAAAGAGGTATGGTTTTATTCTGGTTGAATAATATATTTAGTTTAGATTAAAACAAAACTAACAACGATAAAACCAAGCATCTATCCAATAGATATTGAAATTTGTTAGTTTATCCCAGTCCAATGTTAGATCCTGGTGCAGAGGCCACGAATGCTCAACAATTTACATGTGCTCCTCTGCATTTCCCAACCTCTCTTGCAGTTAAATTGGGGCCATATTCCTGCCATATGTCATACGTTGCTTCCAAGTCAAGGCATTTAAAAGCTATGGTGCTGCCTCCATCCCTTTCATCTCATATTCTGGTAACTTTGGGGGCCAAAATTTCCAAGTGACATAGCTGTAAGATGGAGGAAAGCCATCCAACCCTCAAGGGATTTCTATGAGTGAGAAGTAAATATTTAGTGTGTTCAGCCACTGAAATTTTGGGCATTAATCTTTTGCAGCTGCCCCCAAATTATAGTTACAAACCAGCAGTACCAGCCATCTCTGGAAGCTGGCTAGAAATGCAGAATCAATTTCTCTCTCTATCCCAATGGTATTAAGCAGAATCTACATTTTAACAAGATCGCTGGGTAATTGATGTACATAGTAATTTGAGAAGCTCTGTCATAAACTATACCTGAAATTCTGGTAGTTCGGACTAATAGTGATATTCAGGCCTGGGAATTCCAAATCTGAATTAACACCACAGTCAATATAGTGTGTATTTTTAAAACTACAGAGATAGAAGACCTACTAGATCAGACTCTCTAGAGGTGAGCCCAGGATTCTCTATTTGTTAAAAACTGTCCCGTGATTCTGATAACCAGCTAGGTTTAGAATTGTGTCTGTTCTAATTGGGAATACAGGTAAACGTACACCACCAGCTTAAATTTTGCTAGTTTGTAATATTATGAATTACATAAATCTTCAAAATTTAGTAAACAGATATTCTATGAGGAGACCTTAGTATTTATATGTAGAGTTGCAATTAATCATTTTTGTCACATGTTATCTGATCCTGAGATGCAATGTGAATATCCTTTCTTCTTAGCCTCAGAAACTCTGGGGAACAGCAGCTGAGCAATGCAGAGGGTACAGAATACGTGGCCCCCATTGGCTCTGCCTTTTCCAGCTAACTGGCTTGCTTCAGCTCTTTCTGGGCTAAACACGTCTCTGAGTTTAAAAAACGACCCTGCAGCTGTCTTTATTTAGCAGCTTCTTTATCAGAATAAGGTTGTTCCATTTCCTTTTGTGTACAGATGTTAAAATACTGGCGCTTCCCTTATTTATTTCTGTCTCTTCCTCAAAACTGCGCACACACAAACAAAGAAGCATTTTAATCCAGTAAGCTCACTACCAAAGAACAGTAGAGACGCCTGACTGCTTCATGAAACAACCAGGCAGAGTCCCTCCTTTAGGTTTCTCACTGGCATGGTTGTTATTTTGCATCTTATTTCTAAAACCTCCTGTCTGTCCCCTTGAACTAGTTCATCAACCTTCAGCTCCCTTTGTACTCTCTCTTGGCTCCTAGCTTTTTGTTTCTGAATGCTCTTTCAGCATGTAAACAACAGAAAAATCTTTAAATGCTGTTTTGCATAGTTTTCTCATGACAACACCAATTGTAAATTACACACACACATGCACAAAAATACCCTCATATTTTCATAGCATGGTATGTCAAAGACAATCATTCAAGATGGATAACATAGCTGAGGGCGTATTTGCCTGACTTCATGGAGACTCCTAGCTGTGTTTAGAACAGAAAGGACATAAGCTACAGAAGCTAATGAAGATATGCCATTGATTTCAAGGATTCAGGAACACGGAACGTGGCTGGAGAGGAGGG
The DNA here is from genome assembly GCF_001890085.2 of Hipposideros armiger. Taxonomy (NCBI): domain Eukaryota; kingdom Metazoa; phylum Chordata; class Mammalia; order Chiroptera; family Hipposideridae; genus Hipposideros; species Hipposideros armiger. Next base: position 32,830 of record NW_017732187.1, on the reverse strand, counting down.
GGAAGCAGAAGTCACCAGGCTCTGTAGAAGGGGGAGGAGAAAGAGGAGTAAAAAGGTTAGGATGTTGGAGATGGAAGGAACAGGTCCTGAGGCGGAAAGGAGGGAGTGAGGGGACAGTGTTGATGGTAAGGACTTGTTTTTCGTGGATTGAGTAGCAGATCCTTCTCATGAAAACAAACCCAATCTGTGATTTGTTTTTCAGTGCCATAGAGTAGATGCACACAAAGCAAATAGGATTGAAGATAAATAAAAATATCATTCAATTCAAACAACTAGTTAATAATTGGTTAGTGTCTGTGTGGGGTGGTGGTCATGTTAACAGGTTTATATGTAGATACACCTTAAATGATCATTCTTCCTACACAGGGTAATCAGACTGGTCAAACATGTGGAATATATAATGAAGGCAGAATTGTGAAGTAATATTAGATTTCCTTTTAATGCCTCCACAAATTACAGTTTACCAAGAGGCTTCTCCTCCA
>NW_017732187.1:21702-29488 GCF_001890085.2 Hipposideros armiger | reverse complement strand
TGTCCACCTCCCTGTGAAAAGAGACTAGTACGAGTGCGGACCCAGTCCTAATTCAACTGTACATAAACCGCATACTAAATTATTTGCGCAGTGTTTCCATGTAACGAAGACAGCCGCCCTTGTTTGTGAAGATATTTGAGATTCTCATAAAAGAGCATTGTTTAGTGTTAAGTTGTATTAACAGTCTGATATCTCAGTGTTGCCCAGATTTGAAGCAGAACACTTTGAAAGCTAATTCTGATTTCCTCCTTTGTTTTCTCCTTTAATCATGATTACAGTATTCACTAAATCAGTTGCGAAGAAAACAGTTTTTAAAAAGCACTCGCTGTTTAATAACCCATAATTCTGTCCCCTCCATCTCTCTCTTCTCTCTTCTGTCTCTCTCCCTCTCTCTCTGTCTTTCTTTCTCATGAATGCATGCATATATACCACTGACATTGTTATTCCTATTATCTCTCATGCCAATAGCCCCAATTTTGGAGTTTATAATTTGGACAAATGGTAATCTACAAACCAAGAACAAGTAAGCTGTCCGGACTTGTTTTGACATTCAGAACTGGACAGTTTCCCACCTTGTTTTAGTTGATTTTTTTTTTTAGGTAAAATCTTCTCAAACAACTTATGCTTAGAAGAAATTCACATTTCAGGACGTTTTGCAATTACAATTACTTTTACTGATTTTTGTTGAGCTAAAGAATTCTTTCCCAATCCAACTGCACCTCTGTCAAGGAAGGCATGCTGGCTGGAGAACAAATTGCTGAATTTGCAAACAAAGGACACACAGAGGCCTGGCAACAATCCATAAACTGACAGCAAGTCTTTTATGTTTCTTTCTGGAAAGCGTGTTGACAAGTTAAGGAGAGACACCTAGGTCTGAAAGAAATCTAATGTTTTCTGTTTCCCCCTCAATGGCAACTTGAGGTACATATAGATCTTGCTGTGAATTTGCAAGTTAGAAGAGAGAGGATGCAACCCTGTCTGACTGTGTCAGATAGAAAATCAATGACAGCAACTAACTTCCGTCAGGTGAAATGCCATCTTCTGACCTCCCTCAGCGCTCCCACTAATCTTCAGAAAATATGTCTGACTCAACTTGTTTCTAGGGAAGCACAACAGATTCCTTCTCATATGAGTTAAGTGGGAGAAAGCTAGGATCCTATGGCTGTTTGTGCATCAAGTGTATATAACTTTAGTAGATGCTTATGAGATAAGGATTGCTTGATCTGTTGGAATAGATTGTAAGTACTGTGCGTTTTGCAGAGACACCATATACTTTGTGTATTTAGTTTGCATAGAATTATCTATACCACTTCATCAATTCCAATAATAATAGTGATGTGGTAGGCTGAATAATGGCTCCCCAAGTTTTATCCAGGTCCCAATCCCTTGTATGGCAAAAAAGACTTTGCAGATGTGATTAAGATAAGGATTTTGAGATTGGGAGATTATTTTGGATTATCCTGGTGGACTCCAAATGCCATCACAAGTGTCCTTATAAGAAGCAGGCAGAGGAACATTTGACACAGAAGAGAAGGTGATAGAAAGGAAGCAGAGAGAAGCTAGTGAGCTCTCTCTACATTCNTTTTTTTTTAGGTAAAATCTTCTCAAACAACTTATGCTTAGAAGAAATTCACATTTCAGGACGTTTTGCAATTACAATTACTTTTACTGATTTTTGTTGAGCTAAAGAATTCTTTCCCAATCCAACTGCACCTCTGTCAAGGAAGGCATGCTGGCTGGAGAACAAATTGCTGAATTTGCAAACAAAGGACACACAGAGGCCTGGCAACAATCCATAAACTGACAGCAAGTCTTTTATGTTTCTTTCTGGAAAGCGTGTTGACAAGTTAAGGAGAGACACCTAGGTCTGAAAGAAATCTAATGTTTTCTGTTTCCCCCTCAATGGCAACTTGAGGTACATATAGATCTTGCTGTGAATTTGCAAGTTAGAAGAGAGAGGATGCAACCCTGTCTGACTGTGTCAGATAGAAAATCAATGACAGCAACTAACTTCCGTCAGGTGAAATGCCATCTTCTGACCTCCCTCAGCGCTCCCGCTAATCTTCAGAAAATATGTCTGACTCAACTTGTTTCTAGGGAAGCACAACAGATTCCTTCTCATATGAGTTAAGTGGGAGAAAGCTAGGATCCTATGGCTGTTTGTGCATCAAGTGTATATAACTTTAGTAGATGCTTATGAGATAAGGATTGCTTGATCTGTTGGAATAGATTGTAAGTACTGTGCGTTTTGCAGAGACACCATATACTTTGTGTATTTAGTTTGCATAGAATTATCTATACCACTTCATCAATTCCAATAATAATAGTGATGTGGTAGGCTGAATAATGGCTCCCCAAGTTTTATCCAGGTCCCAATCCCTTGTATGGCAAAAAAGACTTTGCAGATGTGATTAAGATAAGGATTTTGAGATTGGGAGATTATTTTGGATTATCCTGGTGGACTCCAAATGCCATCACAAGTGTCCTTATAAGAAGCAGGCAGAGGAACATTTGACACAGAAGAGAAGGTGATAGAAAGGAAGCAGAGAGAAGCTAGTGAGCTCTCTCTACATTCTGGTGCCATTCACAAACAAGGCTCTGTGTGTCTAGGTATATTTGTATGAAGCTACTGTTGTTATATAATCTTAGTAAGTAGAATTGGAAATGAATATAAGCAGAAAACTTTAAATCTACTCATCTACAAATCTCTGCCTAAATGCTTCAAGATGGGGTGGTTTTGAATGACCATATATCTGCACAATGACTTTCTCTTGTCCTTATATCTAGTTTGTGGAGTTATATTTGCTTGGTTGGATCTATGAATGTCCAGATCTTGGTTTCTTTTTTAGTCCCCTTTTAATGTCAATATAAAGACATTTTTGTCTACCCAGTATATAAGATACAGTGACGTGAGATGCCAAGGACTAACTATAGAATACGTAAATATTAGCGGTAACATTAGATACATCAGGATGAAGGGAGAGGTTGAAAATTCTGTCTTCCTCTCTTTATTAGATTCTCTCTACCCCTCAGCCCTCGAGCCATAGGGATTGGGGTAATTATGGCAATGGATTGGAAAATGAGATGGGATTTCTGAGAGATGACTTAAGAACTTATTGTGAATTTTAGAGCTCATTAAGTTTTCTTTAAGCCCCTCTTATATTCAATCGGATCATTTTTTATTTACTCTCCCAGCAGGGCAGATACTATGTTTCCAATAAAAGCTCCTAAGATCCTGCAGCCTAGTAGTAGTCCTTCTTTTTAGTGTATGATACTCCAGAATAGCATGAAACATAGCAACAGGGGACACGATGCATCCTTGTCTCTGAAAGAGTCATGCCCTTTGAAGGACAGTTTAGGTGAATTTAAAAGTCCTTTCTTAGGCTTGGTATGTCTAGATAGCCTTCACTATCCCAGCATCTAATGAAGACATATTTGTAAATAGAAATGTAAAAAGTGGTGTAAGATGGCATGAGAAGTCAATACCAAGAAATAAAGGAGTTGACATGTGGTTCCTTTAAAACTATATGTGGTTCCTTTGAAACTATAGGTGGGTTAGATGGAAAGAATGGAGTTGCTTCACACTATGGTACTGTGTGACATCCTGCTAGTGGTGGTATTCACTGTCATTTTTTTTTCACCCCTAAAGTATTTGAGATTCAAAATTATAAGTAGCTCTGTGAGCATTGCATTAGACTGATTTCCTACACACCTACTTTGCAAAAGCTTAGGAAACATTGTTGTCTACTGCTTCTCTACATGCTCCCTAAGCTATAGTCAGAAAGAAATATGAGGTAGTTCCTTGAATATGTTCTCTTACATAATGTATTTGTGCCTTTTTATACAGTTTAAGGAAGCTCTTGGCTAAAGATGAGGAAATGCTTTCTTCTTTCTAGGCCCTGTATATATAGTGGGGAGTCAAAAAAATGTATACAGGTAGAAACTTTAGTCAACGTTGCTCAAGAAGTAGTTTGCCGTAATCAGAAGTGTCTGGATGCTGATGGTAACCACTTTGAGCACCTCTTGTAATTGCAGAAGTCAAATGTGACTTGTATTCATCTTTTGTTATCGGTATANTGTGGAATATATAATGAAGGCAGAATTGTGAAGTAATATTAGATTTCCTTTTAATGCCTCCACAAATTACAGTTTACCAAGAGGCTTCTCCTCCACCCCTCTCTCTCATGACTTTTGGGTTTTAGCACCATCTCAGCTCAGCTTCTTCTCTGACGTGAGGTCACTCTAAACTGAGGCTGCCTTTAGCTCTCTTTTCTTCTCTTTCTTTAAACTGCTTTCTCTCATTCTCCCTTGCCCTCCAGTCTGTGCTTTCCCTTCATATCATCTGTTCCTCCCCAGAGGCAACATTTTTTGCCTTCTTTGAGTTTTAAATAGCTAATTCAGAGCTGCCACCTAGTGCTTCTATGTAAGGCCTTACAAGAGCCTAACAGTTTTTCAAGAAAAAATGTGCATTTGGACCCCTTCTGTGAGCAGTGCTGAGGTCCTCAGAACTCATTGTGGCATGAACAGTGAGTCCTGTGTGCCTTCCAAGGCAGATACAAAATCGCTCTTCTGCCCCCACAGAGAGATACTTGGGTGAGAATCTCCAAAACAGGATTCCTCAAAGCTGGGAAGCTACCATTCTGAAAGGAACCAGGAGGTTGAGACCCCAGGAGCTTGATTCTTGGAGTGAAGGATGACCAGACATTTGTTAGAAAAGCCAGCAGGTTCACCAGGAGATGTAAATGGAAATGTGTTACTGACTGTCCTTATGGCTTTAGCTAAAATGGATCACAGGAGACTTGATTCCCAGCTCTCTGAGTAGAGGCAGGGAAAGAAGGAAGGAAAGGAGATAAATAAGATGAAGAGATATCACAAACCTAGGTTGTGCAGAAGAGTTAGCAGAGCAGGCCTGAGACTGCTGTCCTGTGAAAGGCCTGCTTACAAGGCTGGTCTTTGGGCAGAGCCTGGGAACTTAGACTTTGGAAGATTTTCATAATTTTCTGATAAGAAAGCCTTAATGTGCCTAAACTGTTTGTGGAAGTGAATACCTGTGTGCCTTTTGGGAGTCTGGACTTTTGGTACATGCTCAGTAGAGGCTGTCTGCGTGCCCAGCCCCTGATAAAAACCTTGGGCACTGAGTTTCTAATGAGTTTCCCTGATAGATAGCATCTCACATGTGTTGTCATAATTTGTTACTGGAGGAACTATGTAATACTGCTTGAACCTGGGAGAAAGTTCTCAGAAGCTTGAACTTTGTTTTTTTCTGGACTTCACCCCATGCACTTTTTCCCTTTGCTGATTTTTGTATCTTTTTACTGTAATAAATCATACGCTGAGTCCTGTGAGTCCTAGCAAATCACTGGACTTGGCAGTGGTCTTGAGATCCCATGACATATCACCTTTCTGCTGTCATTTAACTACTTCCATCTCTAAAACTGTGTTTTGACTTTATAAGCTACCTGAGAGAAATTTTGATTCACCTTTTCTGTAGCCACTCATTTTGAATTTGTTTGAAAATTAGATCAAAATAAATAGTCTTTTGAAATGTTTGCAAGGTGAGACCAATGGAGAATGTTAATATACTTTAGATTATATACAACTAATTAAATAGTTCCCAACCAAAATGTTGGCAGCATAGCGCCAAGTGAGAAGCAAGTCAGGGCAGAGTCAGAAATTTGAGTTGTGAGCCTTGGTGCCACCCCTTAATTGCTCTGTGACTTTGTGCAAGTTAACTTTTCTGAGCTTGAGTTCTTTAAAATCTGTAATAAGGTAATGGTACCCACTTGTGAATGGAGTTTTGGGAATTAACTTGAGATGATTTATGTAACACACTTGACAAAGTGCCTGGCACACTCTTAAGTGTTTGATCAGTGTATACATAGATGTTGTTAATGAACAATATAACAGAAACAACTCAAAGATTCTGTCAAGATCACTTCTAGGGCAATCTGTGATGCAGAAGCCTCCAGCTGACTGGACCTTGGAGGCTCCAGTCACATCTGGAATAACCCCAAGACATGTTGTTTTAAGACCATTATAGCCTACCCAGGGGTGAACCTACACCTCAGAGACCTCCACAAAGTGCTCCCTGCACCCACTCCCAGCCTCCCTATCATAGCCTCAGTCTCTTACAGGTACCTGTAGGGGAAGGTAGACTTTAGGGGTTCCCTTAAATCCTTCCCCTGAACTTCAGTAGTGCAGTCACCCAGACAGCATAGAGTGATTGAGGTGGAAAGATACACAGCCCCATCTCTGTTTCACCCCACGTGATCCTGGGAAAGTCACTTCTCTAAACCTCAGTATTCCTCACTGTAAAATAAATAAATTAAAAATGTCTATTCTTTGCCACCTCACTTGACCCTTGTCGAGAAAGAAAATCTCGAATAAAGTTGGTAAAAGTTCTTTGGCCATTGTAAAATACTATACAGGGAACCACTCAGGGACTGCTCTGGGTTTTTTCCAGGGTGGCCATAAAAACCATTATCCACAGTTGTTTGCATGTTTGACAGTGACAGGACCTAGGACTTAATGACAAAAGAGATATCCTGCTATGACATGACTCTTAAAAATATACATTGAGAGGGGTGTAAATGTCTAACTATTACATTGCTTTGTATACCTAAAACTAATTATATATGTATATACATATATACATATATTCATATATATATTTACATATAGTCATATATTCATATATATATATACATATACATGTATATATATATATATATATATATATTCATTTCTAGGTATTTATTTAAATGCCACAAAGCCTGGCAAAAATCAGATCACCCTCCAGCTTGAGCTGGAGTAATAAATAATGAAACCACTGGTTTGGTATTTAATTGCAATAACTGGTATCATCCTACTATTTTTTGGTACAATGATGCAGCATGATTATTTGGGATTGATTTATTGCTATGTTGTGAAAACTTGTTTTTCATTGATTTTTTTTCTCCTCAGCGCTCTCCTTCACTAATTGATTGATTTGATTGTAAGAGCTTTGCCTCCATCTCTGAAGATGGATTGGAATAATTATTGCAGCCTGCTGTTTAATCATTTTGCCACACAATTACTGCTGCTATTGTGCTCTGCACCAGCACTTTATTAGCTGTAGTAATTGTAGTCGAGTTTAATATTTTAATAACACACTTGGAGATGATAACTTGGTCGTTATTCAGGGGCACTCCTGTGGAACCTGCAGGCTCCTGCACAAGTGCAAAGCCCAGTACCTGTTTCTCCTGGTTGTAACCTTTTAAGAAATACTTGAACATCCTACCTTCCTGACAACTGTGACCATAAATGCCCAGCCTGGAGAGGTAATGTGGGATATTCTACATCTCAGGGAACGCCAGTTGTTTAGGAGCCTGAGTCTGCAAGTTGTAACACTTTTCCTCCCTGAGTGCCACCGTCTCCAAGCTTTGGGATATGAGATATGCTGTGCAGGAAGAACATAATACCATTCTTTGTTAATTGTGTCTCATGATGATTCTTTTTGATAAGCCTGTCAAGTTGCTTCACCAAGGTTCTTTCTTTTCTGAAATCAGAATAAGCAGAGCAGGGTAACCTTGAGAAGTAAAATGTAACGGTTTAAGTGTGAGGTGAGGCATCCTTTTCCCTGCCCTCTCCTTGCCTGCAGGGAGCTGGGTGAAGTCTCCCTACAGTCCTGCGGCCCTGCACCCAGCTTGACCTGTCCACCTCCCTGTGAAAAGAGACTAGTACGAGTGCGGACCCAGTCCTAATTCAACTGTACATAAACCGCATACTAAATTATTTGCGCAGTGTT
>NW_017732187.1:12127-18442 GCF_001890085.2 Hipposideros armiger | reverse complement strand
TTTTTTTAAATAAAAAATCATAAACTATCCACACTAGTTTCCCAGCTCTTTGCTATTGAGGTGTCTTTTGCTCCAGTAATTTGAACTGTGAAGACCTTCTCTATTTTAAGAGGAAAAAGTAGATCTTTCATTGTTCAGACCTTTGGATCTCACCTTATATCAGATCTGGGGTGAGTTACTTTTTTTTGTACTCAAAATGGTTATAGTGATAATACTGAGTTCTAACTTTTCTTTCCCACTTGAAGCATGGAGAAGGGGGCTTCATGTAGTCCTTAGCAGAGGTATTAAAAATAGCAGCCATGGAAAAATTAAAAACTGCACAGCATTCTCATATTATTGTTGTCTCATATTGTAACTATTGTGAGAATGCAATAGCCCAGGCTCTCCTAGGTGTTATGGGTTGACTTGTGTCCCCCTAAAAAAGATAATAAAGTCCTAATCCCAGGTACCTGTGCATGTGACCTTCTTTGGAAATAGGGTCTTTGTAGATGCAATCAAGTTAAGATGAGGTCATTAGAGTAAACCCTAATCCAGTATGACTGGTGTCCTTATAAGAAGAGGAAAACGCCATATGATGACATTAACACAGGGAGAGTACCACTGATGACAGAAGCAGAGACTGAAGTGCAAGCTAAGCGATGCCAGTAATGACTGGCCACCACCAGAAGCCAGGAAGAGGCAAGGAAGAGTCTCAGCAGGAACATGCTCCTCTAGATATCTTGCTTTGGGACTTCTAGCTTCCATACTGTGAAAAAATATATTTCTATTTTTATAAGCCACTCAATTTTGGGGACTTTGTTATGGCAGCCCTAGGAAACTAATATACCATGCAAAGAAAAGATTGTCACTTTACAAAAAGCTAGGAAGTCAAGATGCAGGATCTTTCAGGGATCTTTTAAAGCACTCTACCCCTCAATTCTTCCTAGTTGTTCAGGAACAATGGGTGCAATACCCTTAAGGCATCATAAAAACTGTGTTAGAACATTATCCAAGGCAACATGAAAGGACTGGTATTTTCATGACCGGGAACAGCCTGGGATTGATAAAATGATGAAATTCAATGAGACATAGACTAGTGCCCATAGCTTTTACTCTAAGAGCTTGGAACCTACCATCCAAAGATTTGTAATTTATATATTACCTTTATTGCCAGATCTCCTTAATTTCTGAAGATAAGACCTCTTCAATGTATACCAACTTTTTTATGTACTGTCAGATAAGATTGCCTCCTTTCAGTGTGATCCACATTGAAGTAACTAGCCCCAGTCCATCTCAGTTCATTGGACCTGAGGACAATAATCCTGGCTTTCATGAGTTTTTACCCAAATATTCCTTTTGAATATAATGTTTCCTTTTACCCTTGGCTTTGAGAACTGTGTAACCTTCATGTGAGTACTAACAGTAACAATTGAAGTTAAACTAACACGTGTAATTTGTCAACTAGCATTAGATTTGTTTAGGGGTTTTTTCAAGTGTCAGAGAAAATTTTTAATAACTTGTAATAAATAGAACTCCAGGGTTGAGTAAAAAAAAAGAACACCCCTTGTGTAGTGGTAGCTAGAAATGGAACAGTTGCAAATGTAATACAATTGATTGAAGAACAGAAGTGAACAGACACGTCGGACATTGTATTGAATAATTCTCAGTCTCAATTCTTTGTACAATTTAAACTCTATATTAAAATTACTCCATGTAGTTGAACACACCATTTTATTCATAATTTTTTTTATGTTATACTTTATTTTTAAAATCCACTTTATTGGGGTATGATTGACATGTAAAAAGCTGTATATATTTAATTGATATAAATCAGTGAGTTTGCGGATAAATATACACCTGTGAAACCATCATCATCAAGACCATAGCTATATCCATCACCTCCCAAAGCTTCCTCCTGCCCCTTAATTAATTAGTCAAAAATTTTGTGGTAAGAACACAACATAATATCTACCAATTTTAGTATACAATACAATATTTTAACTATAGGTAATATGCTGTGTAGCAGATCTCCAGAACTTTTTATCTTGTATAACTGAAACTTTCTACCCTGGGACCATTACCTCCTCATTTGCTTCTTCCCTCTACTCCCCAGCAATCAGTACTCTACTCTCTGCTATTATGAATTTGACTATTTTAGATTCCGAATTTAAGTGAGATCATACAGTATTTGTCTTTTTGTGTCTGGCTTATTTTATTTAGCATAATGTCCTCCAGGTCTGTCCATGTCATTGCAAATAACAGTATTTCCTTCCTTTTTTAAGGCTGAATAATATTTTCTATGTATATACCACCTTTTCTGTATCCACTCATTTATTTATAGATGCAGGTTCTCTCCATAGCTTGACTAGTGTGAATGATGCTATAATGCACATGTCAGTGCAGATATCTCTTCAAGATCCCTATTTCAATTCCTTTGTATGAATACACAGAAGTGGAATTGCTGGATCATACAGTAGTTCTGTTTTTAATTTTTTGAGGCACCTCTATACTGTTTTCTGTAATGGCTGTACCAATTTTTTTTAAATTTTCTCCAACAATATACCAGGTTCTCTTTTCTCTACATCTTTTTTAAAAATAATAATCATCCTGACAGGTACAAGGTGAGACCTCATTGTTGTTTTTGATTTGCATTTTCATGATGATTAGTGATGGTGAGAAACCTTTTCATATATCCATTAGCCATTTGTATTAATTATTTGGAAAAATGTCTATTCAGGTCCTTCTCCTACTTTTTTATCAGGTTTTAGTTTTTTGTTTTTTTGCTGTTGAGTTGTAGGCATTCTTACATGTTTGGGATATAAACTCTTTATCACATTTATGGTTTGGAAATATTTTCTCCCATTCCATAGGCTACTTTTTAATTTTCTTGATTGTTTTCATTGCTGTGCAGCAATTTTTTAGTTTGATGTAACCCCATTTGTTTAGTTTTGCTTTTGCTGACTGTGCTTTTGGTACCATATCCAAGAAATCATTGCCAAGACCAATGACCAGAAGACTTTCCTCTATATTTTCTTCTAGAAATTTTATAGTATCAGGTCTTATGTGTTACGTCTTTAATACATTTTGAGCTGATATTTTTGTATAATGCAAGATTAGGATCCAGTTCTACTCTTTTCTGTGTGGATATTCAGTTCTCACAACACCAATTATTTAAGAGACTGTTCTTTCTGCATTTTGTATTCTTGGCACTCTTGTTGAAGATTAACTGACTGTATGTATATGGGTTTATTTCTGGGCTCTCTGTTCTGTTCCATTGTCCTGTGTGTCTGATTTTATGCCAGTGCCATGCTGTTTTGATTACTATAGATTTGTAATGTAATTTAAAATCAGAAAGTGTGATGAGCCATCTTTCTTCTCCTTTCTCGAGTATGCTTTGGCTATTCAAAGTCTTTGTGGTGTCATATGAACTTTGGTATTTTTTTTCCTATTTCTGTAACAAACACTTTTGGAATTTTGATAGGGATTGCATTGCATCCATAGATTAATTTTGGTAGTATGGACATTTTACTAATATTAAATCTTCAAATCCAAGAACACAGATTATATTTCCCCTTATTTGTGTCTTCTTAAATTTCTTTCATCAAGGTTTTATAGTTTTTGCTCTACAGGTCATTCAACTTCTTGGTTAAATTTATCCCTAAGTATTTTGTTATTTTTGATACCATTGTAAATGAAATTGCTTTCTTAATTTCTTTCTGATAGTTTGTTGTTAGTGTATAGAAACACAGTTGATTTTTGTATGTTGATTTTTATTTTTTATCCTGCAGTTTTACTGAATTTTTAAATTAATTCTAACAGTTTTGGATATTTTTCCTGAAGTCTTTAGTTTTCAATATATAAGATCATGTCATCTGTCAACAGAGACAATTTTACTTCTTTCATTCTGATTTGGATGTCTTTTATTTATTTTTCTTACTTAATTGCTCTGGCTAGGAATCCCAGTACTACATTAAATGAAAATAGCAAAAGTGGACACCCTTATCTTGTTCTTAAAGGAAAAGCTTTCAGCTTTTTACCATTGAGTATGATGTTCACTGTGAACTTGTCATACATGAACTTTCTATGTTGAGGTTCATCCTTCTATACTTCTTACTGAGAGTTTTTATCATAAACAGATGTTGAATTTTGTCAAATGCTTTTTCTGTATCTATTGAGATTATTACATGATTTTTGTCCTTTATTGTGTTAATGTGTTGTATAATATCACATTATTGATTTCCATAGGTTGCACTATATTGCATTCTAGTGGTAATTCCCATTTGATCATGGTGTGTAATCCTTTAACATGCTGTTGAATTTAGCATGCTAGTATTTTGTTGCAGATTTTTACATCTATGTTCATTGGGGATATTGGCCTATAATGATGTTTCATTTAGTGTCCTTGTCTGGCTTTGGTATCAGAGTAATCATGGCCTTGTAAAAGCAGTTTAGAAGGGTTATCTCCTCTACAACTTTTTGGAAGAGATTGAGAAGTGTTGGCATTCTTCTTCAAATGTTTGGTAGAATTCACCAGTAAAGCTATCTGGTACTGGGCTTTTCTTTTTGGGGAAGTCTTTGATTACTGCTTCAATCTCCTTAGTCATCATTGGTCTGTTTAGATTTTTCTATTAATTCATGATCTAGTTATTGTAGGTTTTATGTTTCTAAGAATTTATTCAGTCATGTAAGTTATTCGATCTCTTGGCTTATAACTGTTCATAGTAGTCTCTTATGATCTTTTGTATTTCTGTGGTATCAGTTGTAAAGGCCCTTCTTTCATTTAAAATTTTATTTATTTGACTCCTTTCTTTTTCTTATTTAGTCTAAGGGTTTATTTTTTTCAAAAGTTCAACTTTTATTTTCATTGATCTTTTCTATTGTTTTTCTAGTCTCTATTTCATTTATTTCTGTCTAATCTTTATTTCTTTTCTTCTGCTAATTCCTGCTTAGCTTATTCTTCTTTTTCTAGTTCCTTGAGTTATAAAGTAAGGTTGTTTATTTGAGTCTTTCATTTTCCTTAATGTAGGCATTTATTGTTATGATCTTCCCTCTTAGAACTGCTTTTCCTACATTTCATTGTTTTGATATGTTGTGTATCCATTTTGGTTTTCTCAAAATACTTTTTGATTTCATTTGTGATTTCTTATTCCACCTATAGGTTGTTCAGGAGTGTGTTTAATTTTCACATATTTGTGAATTTTCCAGTTTCCTTCTGTTATTGATGTTTAGTGTCATACCATTGTGGTCAGAAAAGATGCTTGATATGATTTCAAACTTTTAAATTTGTTAAGACTTGTGGCCTAACATATGAACTGTCCTGGAGAATGTTTTGTATGTGTTTGGATAGAATGTGTGTTCTGCTACTGTTGAATGGAATATTCTGTATATATCTGTTAAGTCCATTTGGTTTATAGTGCTGTTGATGCCTTCTGTTTTCTTATTGATTTTCTGTCTGGATGGTCTATCCACTGTTGACAGTGGGGTGTTGAAGTCCCCTGCTATCATTGTATTGATGTCAAATTCTCTCTTCAGTTCTATTAATATTTATTTTTATATTTAAGTGCTTCAATGTTGAATGCATTAATATTTATCCTTGCTATATCCTTTCAATAAATTGACTTCTTTATTATTATATAATGGCCTTCTTTGTCTCTTGCGACAGATTTTGAGTGAAAGACTATTTTATCTGTTATCAATATAGCCAATTCTGTTATCTTTTGGCTTCCATTTGCATGGACTTTTTCATGCCCTTTACTATCTATCGCCTATGTATGTCCTTAAAGATAAAGTGAGTTTCTTGTACCCAACTTATATCTGGATCTTTTACCCATTTAGTCACTCTGTGTCTTTTGATTGAAGAATTTAATTCATTTATATTTAAAGTACTGATTAGTAAGTAAGGACTTACTATTGCCATTTTAATGGTTTTTCAACTTTGTTTTTTAATTTTTAAGTATACAAAGCAACATAAGACATTTATACCCATCACAAATTGATTACCTCCCAATATATTACCCCTCTGATATCGTATATAGCTGTTGCAATATCATTGACTATATCCTCTATGCTGTACTTGACATCCTGTGACTATCATGCTCCTTTCTTCCTTTTTTGCTGTCTTCTTTTGTGATTTCATGATATTTTTTGTAGTAGTATGCCTTAATTCTTTTTCCTTTACATTTTGAAAATACTACAGGTTTGTGTGTGTGTGTGTGTGTGTGTGATTACCGTGAGACTTACATAAAGCATCTTATAACAGTGTGTTTTAAGCTGATAACCCATTAACTTTGATCCCACACAAAAACTCCCCTCCTACATTTTATATTATTGATGTCA
>NW_017732187.1:9283-10787 GCF_001890085.2 Hipposideros armiger | reverse complement strand
ATTTTTTTAGGATTGGCTACTAGTACTTATTTTTTGTTCCTTTGGTGGTGTCATGTTTATCTGATCCTTCGTGATCCTTGTAGCCTTGCACTGATGTCTGTGCATTTGAAGAAGTAGTCATTTCCAGTCTTTACAGACTGGCTTCAGCAGAGAGAGCCCTTTACTAGTCAGCCTAGCCAAAGATTCTAGAGGGAGTGGCAGTAGGGGAACACAGGTGGGTCTGATGATGGTATCTACAGGCAGGCAGGCCTGGTGCCAGGATCTACTGGGAATAGACTGGCACCTGGGTCCATGGGCTTGGGCCTGGAGCCTGAGTCAGTGGATGCAGGGGTGGGCCTGGAGCCTGGGTCTGTGGAGGCAGTCCTGGTGCTGGGGTGAGACTGATGCTTGGGTTTTATTTCTTCATCACGTTCTGTCTAAATGCACTACTATAATCTGTTTATTATTACCTCTTTAATAAAAATTCTTCCCATATAAGCTTCAAAACTCATTAACATGCATTCTACTTTCCTAAGCAAATTTTTAAATTTTGATGATAATTTCTACTAAAACTCAACTTTTGTGTTTTGAAAAGTTGCAGCTCCGTGGAGATCTGCTTTCTGCATTGGCTCATTCTTGTGCATTGTGTGCCCCAGCTTCAGAAATGTCACTAAAATTTGGGTGGTCTCAGGGCATTTTGGTCTAGCCAACCAAAAGCCATTATATTTGAGCAGAAATTTAATGTGATCCATCTTTTCACTTTATACTTTCATAGTTCTTTTGCTAAAAAGGCTCTAAGGGCTATACCTAGTCAATGAAGTCCTCCAATAAAATTAGATTCATTGTTCTGAACTTTAAGTATGAACAGAAATTTCTTTGATGCCAGTATCACCCAAGATAACAGTGAACTGAATAGATGCCTGAATACTATGTAAAGATTTATTTTAAACACTATTTTGCTAGCGGTGCTCTATTATACTTTAGCAATATAACAATCTATATCTAATGTGGACAAATTATGTCTATACAACAATCCTCTAGGTTGGCTAAGGGAGGTACACAAAAATTACTATTAGCTTTATTTTAATGTATCAATGGCCTTCTCTGATTAGTATAATCTAACATTTGATCTCTTCTATAGTTGGATATATTTATTCTCATGCAGCCTGTTTTCACATATATTGTTCAGATGTGTATTTTTTGTCATTTTATGAATCAGAGCCCCATGGCTGGTCTTCATATACACTGCACCATGGCATGGGGAGATTAGTACTTGCTTCAAGAGACTGTGGGTCAGATTTCTCTTTACAGGCTGGATAGTCTTATTAATACCATAAATTTAATTATGATACAAATTTGGGGTGGAATGGAATAACAAATTATGAGTTAAGTAAGATTTCTATGAACCTTGCTCAAAAATATGTATTTTACAGAATTGTAGCAAACAGAACGTGTAATATTTAAGTTCCTATGATTTGTTTATCAAAAAAATATGGAAACTTGGGATTTAATATTCTATGAGAGG
>NW_017732187.1:7363-8253 GCF_001890085.2 Hipposideros armiger | reverse complement strand
AGTGCGGTGTTCAGGCCTCTACACCGATTATGAAGTGGTCTCCCTAACAAGCATTTCTTAAATGACAGATTGGGTGGTAGTGAACTCCCTTAGTTTTTGTCTCTTTATCTCACCTTTATTTCTGAAGGATGCTTTGTCAGGTAAAGTATTCTTAGTTGATAGTTTTTTTTTTCCCTTTAGCATTTTGAATATATCATCCCATTGTCCTGTCCAGCAAGATTACTGCTAAGAAATTCTGATTGTCTCGTGCAGCTCCCTTATATGTAACATGTTGCTCTTTTCTTGCTGTTTTAAAGCTCACTCCTTGTCTTTAACTTTTGACAATTTGATTATAATGTATCTTGTGAAGACTTTCTCTTCAACCTATTTGGAGGTCTCTGGGCTTAATGGGTCTGGATATTCATTTCCTTACCCCCATTTGGCAAGTTTTCTATCATTATTTTTTTGAAAAAAGTTTTTTGTCCCTTTCTCTTTCTCTACTCCTTCTGAAACTCCCATGATGCATATTGACTTTCTTGCTGATGTTCTGTAAGTCCCATAAGTCTCATAGACATTCTTCACATTAAAATTTTATTTATATTTTTGTTCTTCTGACTGGGTCATTTCAAATTATTATGACCTGTCTTTAAGATTATTGATTCTTTCTTCTGCTTCACTTGATCTTGTGTTGAAGCTCTCTGTTGAATTTTGCAATTCAGTCATTGTGTTCTTCAGCTCCAGAATTTCATTTTTTATGGCTTCTATATCTTTGTTAAAATTCTCATTTTTTTCATTTATAGTTTCTCTGATTTTTGTTTAGTTGTCTCTTTATCTGTGTTCTCTTATAGCTCACAGAACATTTTAAGATGATTATTTTGAATTGGTTTTTAGGTAGCTTGTAAATTTCATTA
>NW_017732187.1:3657-4783 GCF_001890085.2 Hipposideros armiger | reverse complement strand
GAAATAAACCATTCTTTCACAGGCATGAAGACTTTATTTGTGGGATGACCATGATTACTTTTATCTGTTCATTTACATAATGTGGTGTTGGAGCTTCATGCTTTCCAATGGACCTTGACGCTGGTTTATCTGTGTCTCTTCTCTGTGTAATGTGGTCTCCTCCCAGGTCAAATTATCTGCTGCAGGGATGCTCTCATGCTCTTTCAGTCTTTATGGCAGCATTTGCATGTTTTTCCATTTCCATAGAAACATCTCCACTGACTCAGAACCACTTCTGTCCTCTTAAAACAGAGATATTTATCTTTCAAACAGTGGGATATGCGTGATATACAACAGACTGGGAGTACTTTCCCTGTAATTCTCACCTTATAAGACTCTGCTCTTTAAAGAAATTTATAATGGCCTGCCTTTAGGTTATTTATTTATATTTTGCTCCATGACTGCTTTTCTAGTAATGAGTTTAAATAGAAGCAGCATAAACACATCTGGAAATAAAATTATGCACTAGCTTCACGACAAAAGATAATTACATTATAATCAAACTGTCATTTTTGGGAGATAGTAGGAGATGAAGCGTGCTATAAACTGACATGTAAAGTGTATGGATTGTTCTCATGCATATCCTCCACAGTGGCTGGGAGCACAAAGGTTCCTAGTGCATAATATCAGATTTGTAACTGGAAATTTTCTGGGAGTGACCAAACATCTAGTTTGTAAGAGTAATGCCTACTCATACTCACAGGACTAAATGCTAAAATCAGAATTTCTGTGCTCTGGCTTAGACCTCAGCTTGGATACACTAAAACCACTTGGGTTGTTCCCAGTTTCAGAGCATGAGCCTTAATTGTATCATCCTATAAACTTATCTTCATTCTTAGGTTATTATTGCACTTAAGCTGGCAGGAGCTTGACACCGGTATCCTTCTGACATGTGTAGGCAGAATGTGGAGAGTTGTCTAACATGGCAGAAACCGATATTTTTATGAAAAAAGAAATGACAGTCATTGAAGTTAGTTTTCACCACTCTGAGCTGTTTTCTCTTGCAGCAATGATATAGGCTGCTGGATTTTTATGGCTGCAAAAACCTTTTCTGTTCCCTGAGCTCTTAATAGCTACTATGATAAAG
>NW_017732187.1:0-1002 GCF_001890085.2 Hipposideros armiger | reverse complement strand
ATTAGACTAAAAGTTCCTTTCTATCTTAAAAATTGAACTTTTGGAAGATGATCCATTTGAGTTGCAATTAAATAGCAGTCATCTAAATAATTAAACAATAGAGTATCTATGTATAGCAACTATTAGACAGTTTTTCTCTATCTATTTTAGAGACTTGTGGGTGAATGCTATGCAAATGGATTTTCAGGGATTTTTATTAGCATAAATAGACTGTGAAATTTAAGTAACTCAGGCAGCACAGACAGTATGAATCATAGTATTTTCATTTTTTCTCGAATGCCTTGAGTTCTATGACAGCCACGTTTCAGGAACACAGTAACAATGGGGCCTTGTGAAGGATCCAGGAGATCTGAAAACACATGCTGCACAGTAGTGTTACCTCAGATACTCAGATGTGCCCTGAGATACACCCTCTCAGATAAACCCACAGAGTTTAATGGTGGTGAAGACATCTTTCCCCATTCTGCATGATACATGGAGCAGCAGGTCTGTGAGATGGTCTGGTCACTTGTTCTTTCCTTGATACCAAGCAAGATGTACCTCTGCTTAATTGATTGATATTTCATAGTAAGTGTTTCTCTTTATGAGTTAAAATCATGAGTATGATCAAGATCAGAGGTCATAGTCCAAGAACAAATGACTTTTAAGGTAAAATCAAAGTATTAAATGGACTGGAAACTTACCTTCTTCACACTACTTATTCCTATGCACCTTCTCATACAAACTGCAATGAAACATTTGTTTTATGTGCTATGAATTTATTCAGAGGGAAACTTTTCAAAATCTGACATTAATACCCTTAAGGCTCTTTTTGGGGGATTCTCTAAATATCAGATGGGGAGAAAGAACATAGAATCTCGGTGTGGATTATTTTGTCTAGTTTGAAGCAGAAGCTTCGAAGAATAAATCTTCCTCAAACCTCTCTCCCTCTCCCTCCCTCTCTCTCTCTCTCCCTCCCTCCCCCAACCCCCATTCTGACCTGACTCTCTATGGATGGCCTGT
>NW_017732186.1:747684-748747 GCF_001890085.2 Hipposideros armiger | reverse complement strand
TAATTCTTCCTATCCATGAACATGGTATGTATTTCCATTTATTTGTATCTTCTTTGATTTCGCTCTTCAATTTCTTATAATTTTCTGAGTACAGGTCTTTTACTTCTTTGGTTAAATTTATTCCTAGGTATTTTATTGTTTTTGAATCAATTGTAAATGGGATTGATTTCCTGATATCTTCTGATAGTTTATTATTGGTGTATACCAATGCAACTGATTTCTGAATGTTAATTTTGTATCCTGCTTCCCTACTAAATTCATTATTGAGTTCTAACAGTTTTTTTGGTAGAGCCTATGCCATCGCCGATGACCCATGGCAGCCGAGCTCCAGGTTGAGCTGCCATTCAGTATCCTAGCTGTAGAGGGCAGTATCACTGGCCCTCACACGTGGGATCCGAACCAGGGCTCTCCGGCGTCCCAAGCCAGCTCTTAACCAATGTGCCACTCTGCCGGCACAAGAGCTGGTTTTTTGAGAAGATAAACAAAATTGACAAACCTTTAGCCAGACTCATCAAAAAAAAAAAAAAGAGAGAGAGAGAGAAGACACAAATTAGTAAAATCAGGAATAAGAGAGGTGAAGAGACAACAGACACCACAGAAATATAAAAAATTTTAAGAAATTACTATGAGCAACTATACGCCAACAAATCTGACAATCTGGAAGAAATGGATAATTTTCTAGAAGCATACAACCTTCCAAAGCTAACAAAAAGAAATGAAAAATCTGAATAGACTGATTACTACCAATGAAATTGAATCAGTAATCAACAAGCTGCCAACAAACAGAAGCCCTGGACCAGATGGTTTCACAAGTGAATTTTATCAAACATTCAAAAAAGAATTATCACCTATTCTTCTCAAACTAGTCCAAAAAATCCAGAACGAGGATAGGCTCCCAAACTCTTTCTACGAAGCCACTTATCACCCTGATTCCAAAGCCAGACAAAGACAGTGCAAAAAAGGAAAACTATAGGCCGAATCCCTGATGAACATAGATGCAAAAATCCTCAACAAAATATTAGCAAACAGAATTCAGCAATATATTGAGAAGATTATACACCAT
>NW_017732186.1:741804-744982 GCF_001890085.2 Hipposideros armiger | reverse complement strand
GCTGCTCAGCTCAAGGTGCAGTGTTCAATCTTAGTTGCAGGTGAGTGTAGCCTACCATCTCATGCGGGAGTCAAACCAGAAACCTTGTTGCTAAGAGCACACGCTCTAACCACTGAGCCATCTGCCTGCCTGTTGGCAGCTCAGGGCAGCTCAACTCAAGGTGCTGTGTTCAATCTTAGTTGTGGGTGAGCATAGCCCACCATCCCGTGTGGGAGTTGAACCAGCTACTTTGTTGTTAGGAGCACATGCTGTCACCAACTGAGTCATCCTGCCACCTGTTGGTAGCTCAGCAGCAGCTCAGCTCAGTCGCAGCTCACTGGCCTATGTGGGAATCGAACCGGTGATCCTGTTGCTCAGAGCTCGTGCCCTTAACTGACTGAGCCACTCGGCCGGCCCCTGGAAGCAGATAATTTTAAAACTGAGAACTTTTAAACAAAATTTAACAATTTCCAGGATAAAATGTGAGCTCATAGGACAACTGGGCTCTGAATTAACCTAATATGAATTATACCAGAAGGTGATGATGCCTACTCTAGGTAGCAAAAGCATCAGGAAAGGGGAAACGTAGCAATTCAGGAAACATAAGTTAATAATCATGCTACTCAAGCTAAACACAATAGAAACAACAACAACAACAACAATAACAAACCACTGTATTCTCATCAGCAAAAATAAAGTGATTACCCTATGTTTTCACTCTTGCCTAGATGATAAGAGGCAACTCTTACAGATATTCTAGCTATGCTGTCTCTTATAGATATTCTAGAATCTAGATATTTACTGTTATGAGTATTTATTTGTTTCCCTAAAACTGGAGGTGTGTATTTTGCTTTTTTGGTAGTTTTTNGTAAAATCTTAAAAAAAAAAAAAACCTGTCTGGTGATTATCTCTGGTTTGTAAAGACCCAATGTTTGGTTCATTTTCCATAAGTGTCTATAGCTTTATTTTTTTATATTTATTTCCATACATGCTTTTTCCTAAATGAAACCTTTCCCTAAAAAAAGTCTTAGCAAACTCATAAGTCTCTTTTGTTTCTTATGACACTACCCATATTAGTATTTTTCAGAGCTTTAGTTCCACATTATTTTGACAAGCTATTGCTTTTCTAGATTTGTATGGATTGAGTTGAGTCAGAAGAGCCAAGTTCATCACATTTTCCAACCTTGAACTACATCTCTCACTTTGTTTTTAATGTAGGGCTACTGATATTTAAAGAGGTTGAGTGACTGGCCCAATGTCATGACCATGAATTCTATTCGTTATTCACCAATTCAACTATTACAGACAAGTGGAAATATTCTCATCTCAAATTAACTCTTCTCCTAACTTCCCATTTTCTACTACAGGCAGCATTATTTTCCCTTTTTACTTTCACTTCAACCTGGGAAATCCATGCTTCATTCATACCCTCACTCATTATCTACTATATGTAAGTCATTGTAAGAGGGAGGATGTGGTCCCAGTTTTGTATCCTTTCGGTCTAGTCTGACTCTCCAAAGTGGCCACTATCTTCCCTTTGGTCTCCAAAATTCAAACATTGTAAGAATCACATTGGACCTCTACTCTACGATATTCAATATGCTCATACATGGAAGATGCCTTAGACTTTTAAATTTATTGTCTGCTTTTGTATGTCTTTATCTTGCATTTATCATCTTGTCTTTCTGCCTGTAACTCTAGGCTATGAGTTCCAGAAAAGCAAGAATGGTGCTTGACAGAGACACTCAAAACAAGTTTATTCCATTCTTGTCATTTTGGAGAAGTTCTTTAGCATAAATTCAACCTTACACAATTTTAGACATCAGAATCCTTTGTTCATGTCTGATCATAAATAAATATGGTAGAAAGGGGGGAATTCAAAGAAAAAAATAGGAAAAAGTTGTGCTTTTTTATTTGTATTACTTAAAAAATTTAAAGTCACTGACACTTTAGAAGGGTGTGCATGCTCCAATGGTTAACAACATCCCTAGAAAAGATTTGTTGTTGGGCCGGCTGAGTGGCGCGATGTTTAAGAACTGGCTTGGACGCCAAAGAGCCCCGGTTCGGATCCCACATATGAGGGCCAGTGACACTGCCCTCTACAGCTAAGATGTTGAACAACAGCTCAACCTGGAGCTGGGCTGCCATGAGTCTCCGGCAACGGCGTAGNAAATCACAATAATTTAGAGCACGGTTTGATCAGAGACGCCACTTTATTTTAATCAGGACAAGTGGACTTAATCTCCTTTTTCTGTCGTTAGTATCGACAAAACGTTTAGAGAGCAGTTCTTCATCTCAAGAAAAAAAAAAAGATCTAGCCATCTGTGGTCTTGGTCATATTTGTAAACCTTGGTGACTTCACTCGCAGGCGCGCTCGAACCGGTGACTCCCTAGCAGGGAGGCCGCCTGGAGCGGTGTGGAACCGCGGCACTCCGGGTCCTCAGCTCCCCACTCTCACCCCTGGGGAAAAGGCGGAGCAGCCCCCCACCCCCAAGAAGGTTGGGCTTCCGGGACCCCGGCTGGGGCAGTGGGAGGGACCCGCAGGTCAGGGATTCTGAGAGGAGCAGGGCTCCGCGAAAGGGAGGTGAACTCGGCACCTTTCCGTGGTGGGAATCGCTCTCAGTCCACTGCAGGCCAAGTCCCGGCTCTGCTTTTTTCCGTCCAGACCTAGAAGTTGCCAGTTGTATAGACTCCCATAGACTGGGGCGGGGCGGGAGACAGAGTGCTGGGGGACCGGCAGCGAGAAGCCGGGGATCCTCTCCTGGGCCGCCTAGGGACGCGAGGTGGAGCCAGGAGCCGAGTGTCCGGGGCCCGGGGAGGCGTTCCGTAGGGAGCCGGGAAGACCAGACTGAGCCTGAGGCTCGTGTCCGCCGAGGAGGCAGCGCGGACTTCCGAGGGTCCGGCGCCCTGGAACTCGCCCTTGTCCCGGGATAGCCCTGCGGTCTCCAGTCGTCGCGAGGCGAAGTCCCAGCGCTGCCCCAGCCCCATGCCGCAAGGACGTGGCAAAATGTTTACCCTTTTTTTTTTCATCTTAACTATCCTCTGGTAAGAATTTTCTTGTGTTTCATATCCTTTCCTTCTGATTCTTCAGTGTGTTCTTATTCATTCTTTCCAAGTTGCTGCTTATTTTAAGCTTCAGATGGTGACATTTTCCTAGCAGAAAGACCCTGATTTCTTCCATAGTAGACCTCAGCACCAT
>NW_017732186.1:733669-739044 GCF_001890085.2 Hipposideros armiger | reverse complement strand
CTTCCCTCCTCCCATTGTCTCTGACCATCACACCAACAGAATGGAGCAAAGAATCCTATTCAAAACTCTGCCAAAAGAAAAGGAGCACAGGAGTACTTGCTCACTGAATTAAAGACAAGATCGGATGTCTGAGAAATGGACAGTAGTGAGAGTAGAGAATTTGGGACAGAAAAGGACTTACTGTGAAATATGGGGAGATAGAAGTACTGCATAAGGGAGACAGAAAGTTTTCATGTAACTTATGTCCCCTTTGCTTCTCAAGAGATTTTAATACACATTTACATTACTCTGCAGACTTCCTGAAAACAGGGTTTTTTTGTTTTTGTTTTTAAATATAAAACCTTACTGGCTTGGGGCTTAAGGTGAGAATGTGAAGTGATTTTGGAGAGGTTATTCTGAACAATTTCAAAGGAATATTCTTAGTAAATAGTGCTGGCTTGTTTCTCCCCAGTCACAGGTCTTCAGTGCCTTCTCTTGATTTTCAAAGGAAGTTCTAACTTCTCTTGAATTTAGGACATTCAAGTCTTCCTGTGGCCTGCCTGTCTACCTTTCTATTGTTCTCACAGGGTGCCACTGTAAGTGCCCCTGTGCCACTCACAGGGGTTTGGCCGGCTCCTTGCAGACACTGTCTGCTCCACCTCTGCTATTGTGCCATCTCCTGGAATGTGTTTATCTAATGTTTGCTCATTAGAATTCAATGTATCCTTCTAGGCCTTCTCCCTTCATGATATCCTTGCAGTTATCTTGTGTCCAAAATTACCTAAAATGTAAATTTACTTTGCAAATATCCTTGGAACACAATTGCTCTTTTCTGTGGGGCCTTCTTGGCATTATTTAAAGCAGCAGAGTTTGACAAATTGAATGTGAAATGGATAATCAAAATTAAGAAGACATACCTTAAAAAAAGAGGTCAGGCAACGAACCACATAGGCTGAAGTTGCCTTGTGTTGTTCATAGAGCTGCCCATGTTAATGGAAGTTCTCATCACTTCTGCTTTGATAAACTGAGCTACCAGTACTCCAGTACTCACCTGAAGAAATAGGCCCTGCTGGGAGGAACAGCCTAATGGAAGAGATCCAATGGATAACCTAAAAGTTATTCTGATAAAACTTAAGAAAAAACCCACAAACATATATANAAAACCTTTGATAATTATTATTTGTTACATACAGATTCAAGCCTGCCCTTCACGTATCATTATTTTTTTCTCTTTCTAATGTATGCATTTCTGCTTTGTATTTACAATGCTTTTGAGCTACCTGGTTAATGAATACTACAGTTACACCATGCACGACGGCTTGTGGGAAATCTTATAGCTCCAAACCTTAATTTGGATAGCAAAATGTATAATTATAATCTTAATAAATTTAACAATATTTTGGCAACCTCATCAAACTTGAATTAACCGTGCTGTACTAATTGTTAGATCATAGTCCTTGAAGGGTTTTAGGAAACTGTGTTTTATCAAGTATCCAGTTCTTTAAAACTTAAAATACCAGCACTTACAGTTCTTTCTACCAAACTCAAGTGATTTACATTCCTTTGTGTCAGGCAGTGCAGCGAGCATACTGGATGAGAGATGCCCAGGCTGCCTCTTTTGCTTTCTATCTTCGGAAACTTAGTCTAGACCTGACAGTCCAGATTTAGCTTGTCTCATTAAATTCACATTTTAAACTGACTGCTACCTCCTAGGGGAAAAGACCTAGAAAACAAATGTTTTCTACTGGGTCTTGCTTGCAATGGCCATCAGCAGTGACCTAGAAAGAAGTCTTAGAAAGTCCAAGTGCATCCTCAGATTAAGCATCAGTAAAGCCTATTCTTGCTCCACTTGCATTGTGAAGAGGGCCGTGTGTGACAGTGCTAAAAATGAGAATATTGAGGGAATGCCTGTATATGCCTTATGTTGTTTACAAACAATCTTAAATTAACATATATTTAAGACTTACATTTTTTAAAAATTGCCTTAAATTAGGAAATTGTGTGATAAATAAATATCACCTTGTAAGCATCTTTAGGGCAGGAACAAATATAATCAAAGCTATTTCCATGAACACTTTAACATCCAGTGTGATTGCCCACCAGCCTGGTGAGTGGTGAGTATGCTGACTTCCAGTAGAAGGGGCTCAGTGTTCCCTGGTAGTACTGGGGCCAGGCACAATGACTGCTGAGTGCCTACATGATATGGAAGAGTGCTATTGCTGGCAAATACTGCTTCTTAGATGATCACTGGCCATTTAAAATTTTGGCCCTTTTGTGGTAGTTACATTCTAGCAGATAACTCTGCTTATGGAAAAGTAGGAGTTTTTTATTATCTTAGCAGTTATGTAAAAATACTTGCAGCCAAGCCAAAAAACTAATTGCTCATTTTGCAGAGATGCAAATGTACTGTCTGTAGATGAGGAAAGCCAAATTAATAACAACCTCTCAAGTACCATCCTAAAACAGGTCAGAAAAAAATAAGCCTCTTGACAGGGAAAACTGGTGACATTTGATTTGGCTTAGAGGCTTCTGTTCAGTGAATAAATTAATGAAGAATGAAGAAACTAACATCTCAGGTGAGAGTTGAGAACAGGAAGTTGAGTAGACTGCCTCCTTCAAATCCTGAGCCTGCCATTTATAAGCTCTGACCTTGGAGCAGAGACTTTCTCCATGATTGAGCTCCTTCATCCATAAGATGAAAATGAGGATAATCATAATATTAACAACTCAAAGCATGGCTGTGAGGATTAAAGTTGTTGTCATACATTGAATGCTTGGAATGATACCGGCATAGTCTATATGGTAAATGGTTAGTTATTGTCATTGTATAGCTAGCCCTACATGCTCCTCCTTTATATAAGCACAGGGTAAATATTTTAGCATGTCTTTATCATTCTTATAATTAGCACATTACCCCCAAATCATATAATTGACACTATAATATTGACACTATATAATATTGACACTATAAGGAATAAATTGTGATATATTTCAGTAAAATTATTCTGCATTTGTACATACCATTAGTGACTCAACCATCTCAGTGACTTATTAGTAATATTTACTGGTGAGTATCAATTATTTAAGAGGTAGGATCTATCAGAAATTTTGACTCAGAACCAATGGAAAATAGCCTTAGGTACTCAGGTCATTTTTGTATTATCAGACTTAATATTGACAACTATTTGTATTATATATGATCTAAATAATAGCCATTTATTCATTACAATTATATACATTATGATCCTAAAGATGTTCAAAAACATAAATTATAAGCCAGTGTTTCTTAAGCTAGTGTTCACAGACATATTTTAATAGTTCTATTAAAGTTCTCTTTTAATTTAGAGACGATACTTAAATAAAATTATTTTACCAGTAATGGTGACAAAACAGAGATAAATCATAATTTAAAGATATTTTCATACAGGATTACATTTAGTGCTTCTAAGTCTTTTATTTTCATTATAATTCCTTATAAAAGCCTATGGACCAAATTACAAAAAGGCCTTAAATATACATTCCAAAGTGTTTTAATGTAGAGATACAATAAAGACCTCAACACCCATTGCTGACAGTGTTGGGAAAAAAAGTAGTTTACATGTTAGCAACTGAAACAATATCCTGTGAATGAGAGATGCCTTAAATGGAAGTCATTTAGACAGCTATCAACAATACCCAAGTAGGCTGAGCTCCTCTAATCGCACAATAAGGAAATAAATAAGAGAGAGGACATTTTGATTTTGAGTGATATACTTAGGAAGCACATATTATTACTGCCCATCTGCTCCTCTAAAATATGCCTGGACGTGTTTCCTAGTGGCAGAAGGTGAGACTAGGCAAAATCTCACAATTGTCAGAGTATGGTCCCACTGAAAACAACAATAATTATCTTGGTAAAGTAAGTGTGGGGTTTAAATTATTGGTAATCAAGTTTATGATACTCTTGTTCCTCTTTTCCACTTGAGATTTTTGAGGTTTTTGAGTACTCATTATAAGAGTGACAATTGCTTTAATAATTAGGGAACCAAAAAACATATGAAATTAAACTTCCTTAAAATTGGCCAATAGTCACATGCAGTATGCAACAAGCCTCTTCATCATATATCTAGCTCAAATCTCTCTTTAAGCTGAGGCATAATGGATTAAAAAATCTAATATAAATATGTATTTTTTCATGTTTAATTGTCCATATTTTATTCATACAATAAATATTTGATGGCGTTTTCCTGCAATTAATGACTTAAAACCTATTCTCTCAATTAATAGGCAAATTCTCAGGAATATGAAATTTTAATAGATGATTTCTTTAAATGCCATATGATCTCTTCTGTTGTGATTTAGATAAAAAGCATGAATTCAAACATTTGCTTTGGCCTCAGTATTCTGAAATTCGACCTATTTTGTTTATTTAGCATTTATTTATTTATTGTAAATTATTTGTTTTTTCAGGTATCGTTGACATTCAATATTATTTTATATTAATTTTAGGTGTACAGCATAGTGGTTAGACATTTATATAACTTACACAGTGATCTACCTGGTTAGTTTTATACCCATCTGGCACTATACCTAGTAGTACAACATTATTGATTATATTCTCTATGCTGTATTTTACATCCCAGTGACTATTTTGTAACTACCAATTTATAGTTCCTAATCAACAGAGTTGTATAAAATCATAAATATCAGAGACCATAAAGGTCATCACTAAAAACCTAAGCAATACTTAAATCTTGCCTGCAATACATATGAATTCCCTAGGAATATCCAACTGATGCTTGAATTGCTCCAGAGATGGAAAAAGTTACTACCACCCAAGGTAGTTCCTTTCATTTTTGCATAATCTCTAATTCTTAAAATATTCATTTTGCATAATAATTTCAATTCACTGGTTTCCTTGAGGCATACAAAACAATTCTTATCTCTCTTCCATAATGAAAACCTTCAAATATAGACAATAAGTATCTTACACATCACAGCTCCACCATTAATTTGAATAAATACTTTAACTTACAATGAGGCTTAATTTCCTAGGTTGAAGAAAAACTGAGAAAATGAATATTAGGCATTCTGAAAAGCTTAAAGTGCACCTCAGAAATTAGTTATAATTTAAGAGTGTTTTGGAAGCTGATAATTGGGATTATTTTTTTAAAGATTTTATTGGGGAATTGGGGAAGGAGAATAGTGTTGAAGAATTAGGGAAGGGGAACAGCCTAGTTGTTGTCTTTCAGTCTTAGTTGTGGAGGCACAGCTAGCCCAGTTCCAAGTCCAGTCACCATCCGGTCGCCTGTTGGCAGCTCGCTGCTGCTCAGCTCAAGGTGCAGTGTTCAATCTTAGTTGCAGGTGAGTGTAGCCTACCATCTCATGCGGGAGTCAAACCAGAAACCTTGTTGCTA
>NW_017732186.1:731260-732409 GCF_001890085.2 Hipposideros armiger | reverse complement strand
AAGGGGAAGGGGAGGAGGAGAGAAGGAGGAGGAAGGAGATACTCAAGAAGTACATGTGACTCCCCACCCCATAATGCAAAAATAATGAGTAATTTTAGTATAATTCAGAACTATCATTTATATCTTACCTCCCTAGTCAATGGGTATTTAGAGTTATGATTTGTAAATAATAGACATATATTTGTGTTAGTGGATATTGATTTTTTTTAATATTGTCTAAGTCTGGGTACAGAAAAAAAACAGTGATTTTCAACAGAAATTCATGAACAATTTCAATTATTGTTTGAACTACCAGTATTTAGTGAAAAAGGACATTTCCACAGTGTTTCTTTTATATTTTATTGTGTCACATTTGTGAGAGTTTTCCACTAAAAAGAAATAAACAAGATATAAACAAAGTACTCCACTCATTGAATAATGTGACAATGACTTTTATTGGGGATGGGAGAACAAACGGAAGGCAACACTTGAAAACATCACAAATTTTTTAAAGAAAAAAAATCTGTTATTTTTTATGGGGGGGAGGGTTGGGGGGGATGGGCAGGAAGGCTTTTAGTACCCATGGGTCAACCCAGAGTTTTGTTGGCAAAATTTTTACCCTTTTTTTTTTCATCTTAACTATCCTCTGGTAAGAATTTTCTTGTGTTTCATATCCTTTCCTTCTGATTCTTCAGTGTGTTCTTATTAATTCTTTCCAAGTTGCTGCTTATTTTAAGCTTCAGATGGTGACATTTTCCTAGCAGAAAGACCCTGATTTCTTCCATAGTAGACCTCAGCACCATCAGACTACTGGAAATGCAAACTATGTATAGCCTTCCTGTACTGACAGGCTGACGCCTGTTTTCTGAACCAAGTTGGGAAACCATAGCATATAGCACTGCCCCACTGCAACCCACAGTGTACTCCCCACTTCCATTTCTAACTGCCTCAGGGTCTGAGGGGCTGCTGCTCTGAGCGCACAGCTCCCTCAGTTCCCAGGGCCAGCTGTGCCCTGCTTTCCTTCTCTTCAGAATAGATCCTTAAATTCTACCCTTACTTTTTTCAGTTTTATTGAGATGTAATTGAATACAGCACTGTATACAGCATCATGATTTGACTTACATATATCCTGAAATGATTACCAAAATAAATTTAGCTAACATCCATAAT
>NW_017732186.1:726251-727995 GCF_001890085.2 Hipposideros armiger | reverse complement strand
AAGCCAAATTACTTTATGATTTGTAAATCATTTTATGATGTAATCTGTGCTGTTCTGAGTTATGAGCTAATTTTTTGGCATTTATAACCAAGTTTAAACAATACGACATTTTCTGCCCTTAATGCCTTCTAGAGCAATGGTCTCTAAAAGGCTCCTGTGGCCATATGCCTCAGAATCAATCAGCAGACAAGTTTCAGATGTAATTGTTGCCCTACACCCTGGATATCCTAAATCTCTGAGTGAAGCTGTGCATGTGCATCCTCTTTGAGGACTATTGTATACATTGAGATTTGGGGATCATTAGAGATTTTTCATTAGGGAGGGTGGGGAGGACACCAATAGTACATCAGAATCTTCTGGAGAGTTTCTTTGAGATAAAGACATTTCCACAACCTTGGCCATGCTTTTATTTTGATAGCTCACTGTCTGCTCTCTCATCCCCATGTACACTCACCGCTCTGTAGCTACAGTTTCCAGTGTGTTTTGAAAGATAATCTGTAAAACACAAAAAAGGCTTCCTTGGTTTATAAGCTTCAGGAACATGGCCACTAAGCACCTTGTTAGAGAAGCACTATATAAGAATTATGAAGACCTATGGTACGGGAAACTTTATGTAAACTACTATTAGAACTTTTTCTTCCTCTTTCCCTCCTCCCTGCCTTCTTCCCTCTACCCCTTTAAAAAAAATCTAGCTTTTATTTGCATCTCATAGAACTAGTTTTGAAGGAATCCACTTCGGGAAACATTATTTTGGCCACTTCATGAGCCCAACTCTACGTCAGCACCTGGAAGAAAATTCTAGGCCAGAGGAAAGTATTATAACAAGGGGAAAAAGGAAAGGTGACCTGAGGTAGACAACATGGTGGGGAGGGACCACTGTAGGTGACTCAGTCAGGCAGGCAGATGCTTAAGAAGTGTGATTACAATAAAGAACGTACTGTTGTTCAACGG
This sequence comes from Hipposideros armiger, assembly GCF_001890085.2. NCBI lineage: Eukaryota > Metazoa > Chordata > Mammalia > Chiroptera > Hipposideridae > Hipposideros > Hipposideros armiger. The sequence goes on along the minus strand of NW_017732186.1, from coordinate 727,044 downwards.
AAAGACAAATATTGAGACAAATTTAGTAAAATGAAGTTATTCAATTTAACTGTTGTTCCTGAATAGTGTGCCCACTGTGAATATTTTGTACTTTTGTTAACATTTAAAAAAATTAATAAATAAGCCTTCAACTTTGCTTAAATTCTACAGGATGAATAACACTATTCACTTATTGTGCTACATGCCTACTTCACTCTTGGTAGACTATATGTTCTCTGTGGACATAAAAAAAATTATGTGAGCCAACTTTAAACAATATGTCTTATATTTATAAAGTGGTTGTTACTTGTGATAGAACAAGAAAACAAAAACACTAAAAAATGTAAACACTGAAAGGTCAATATTTTCAGCTTATGGATTTCTAAAAAGATTATTGATAGTACTGAAGTGGCCATTGGTCAGGGAGCGTGCTGTGGGACAGAAAGCACTGGGCCACACAGCTGTGGGCCCTGGACGAGGTGCATCTCTGAGTTTCAGGGGTCTCGTCTGTGCCACAGGATACAGCCCATCATGGAGATTCTTGTCAAGATTAAACAGAGGAGGTGTGAAAAGTACCTGACAGGGCTCCCAGTCTAAGAAGCAAGCAGGTGTGTTGGATTCTTGCTTGCAGGAGTCAGAACAATAGCAAATCTGTAAAGGTGAATGTCATCATGACTGCTTCAAAGTGCAGTTATACTTTTAGGAGATTTTCTGTTTGCAGAAGACATGCCTCTTCCTAAGATGAATAAAACACAGTCTACATGTTCGGTTTGGAATATTATCAGTTTGTGTAACTCATTCTTGTGACTATCTC
>NW_017732186.1:718044-723661 GCF_001890085.2 Hipposideros armiger | reverse complement strand
ATGGCAAGACATGTAGAAACAGAAATAACTCATAAAGAAAAGTTTTACTCACAGTTCTCTAGAAACAGAATGCCAGTCAGAACCACATGAGGAAGCAAAATGACATAATGAAACCAATTTACTATGGGCTAATTTATATAAACAAGAGTTAAGTTCCTAGGCATCTTATCAACATTACAATGAAACATCTTATCAACGTTATCTGAGGACCTGCTGTACATGAACGCACTGTAGTCTTTTCCTCTTCAAAGCTTTTTCTTTTCTTTTTTCTCAGTCTAGAGTGCTCTTACCATCTCTTCTTACCTACATATACCTCTCACTTATCACTTCAGGTGTGAACTTAAACATCACTTCTCTGTTTCAGTTAAATCAATCTGCTCTATGATGGTTGTACTTTGAAATGAAAATACATATGGTTTTCTTGGTAACCTGTGTTGAGTCCCAGTGAGGCACTGATTGTTTCCATTTCAAAGGTAACAACCTACTTGAGGGGTCATGCTCTCAGCTTTCCATTCCTTGAACATTTGATAGGTGCCCTCTCCACAAAGTACTCTTGTATACACTGCAGGTGATAACGGATGAACAAGACATTGTCCATTTCCTCAAGAAGCTCACAACTGTGTGGTGGAGACAGACATATGCACAATTTATACTATCATGCTAATCAGAATGTGACAATTGCTTTTTCAGAAGTTACAAAATGTGTTATGGGAGTATAGAAAAGGGGGTAATTTAATTAAAATGTATACCTTACAAACCTGAGTGTCATCATTGTGCTAAGTCTACAGATTAAAATTATAGTCTAAAATGCTTTTGGAAGTAGAATTACTTATAGTCTTTGAACAAGCTTTAGCCATAATATTATTGCACTCAGCTGCTCTGCTTTCAGAAAGGGCCAGCAGAGCCACCTTACCAGTTATACTGTAGAGTATTGACGCCATTCTTGGTTTTAGACAGGTGTGGGGGAAAGAACTCTGTTCAGGCTAGAATATACTTGAGAAGAACTCCAAAAAATTTATCTAAAGAAATCCTTTCATTTTCACTTCTGCTTTGTTTTTTCGGACTAGTTTTGATCGTAAAACAGAGGTGTTCACTGTCAATGTGAGGGGAGCTTCGATTCAGACACATGCTTGTCACCCCCTCACAATGTTGCCTTGGGCTCACACAGGGCTACCAGGAGCAGGAAAGCTTTTACCCCCCCCCCCCATTGTCTTCCAGGATATGAACTCTTAGAATTCCTATGTCTTCATTTTCTACTGTCTTGTCTCAGGTCACATAAGTCAATGTGGTGATTCAGACTCACTTATAGGGAGGTTATAAACATTCATTTCCCCATCATATTTTTATAATGTCTGACATGCATAGGGGTCAATCTGTAATAAGGACATTATGAGTTTAAGTGTATGACTGCTAACAAACATTGAGGTAAGGCTTTATTAAAGTTTCAGGGTTTTTTTCCTCTAAAAGAATTGCGTATGCTCCCAAATTGTTTTAATAAATTACATTTTCTGGACGGTGTATTTATAGTGAGTACAAAGTGAAGTCTGAGATGTAGTTTGATTTAGTTTCTTTTATTTTAAGCACAAAGGCTTTAAGTGGGAGTTTCATGACCTGAAGTACATTTCAATTCGTTGCTCTGGCTGCTGAGGGGAGAATGGATTATAGGAAGGCGATCAATTAGAAGGGTGCTGCCCAAGTACAGTCACAAAAGTGGGATGGCTTGGACTAGTTTTGTGTTAATGAGAGGAAACAGAAGTGTGTGGGTCTCAGGTCATTTTTGGAGGCGGGATATACAACATTAAGTAATGGGTTGGAGGTAGTAGTGAGGGAAAGAGGAAGTCAAGCACATCTTCTTGATCTTTGGCCTGAATGAGGGGTAAAGAAAGATGCCATTTATTGAGACCAGGGAACATGGGGAGGAAGAGGTCTGGGGTAGAGAAGAAATCAAATGTTTAGTTTTGGCTAGGCACTCTTGTGAGGTCTGTGAGGTTCCCTAACAGAGCAGTAGAGTCACAGTTAGCTCTCCTGAAGGTCTGGAGAGATGGTCCAGGCTGAACAGACAGATTTGAAGTCAGATGCATAAGTAGTCATGAGTTCATGGGTTTAGTGCTTGTTATTATAAGCACTTACACCATTTGTAAGGATATTTTTTAATGGTGGAAATGTATTCAAAAAATTTGAGGGTTTTTTTCTTTTCAGAAATATTCCCAAGAGATTCGAACTTAAAAGACAAATTCATAAAGCATTTCACAGGTAAGCATAACATTTATCAGTGATTTAATGAAATAGAAAGATTGTATGCAAATTACTGTTATGCACTGGGGACATGAAGATAAATATTCATAAGACACTCTCAGTCCAGTTAGGGAGGTGGACAAATGCTATAAACTTGTACAGCATTAACTGTAATGTAAACTAGATCTCTATAAGTAATAGAAGCATAAATAAAATTTTAAGGATACACAGAAAGTGAATAATTTTGGGAAGACCTACCAGGAAAGGCTTGTGGTGGACATAATATTCAAGTTGAGCTCTAAGGGATGAATGGGATTTTCCTGGAAGAGAGAGGCATTCTGGTCCAAAGGAATCCTTTGAGCACATGGTGTGGTTTGGGGGCAGGACAGGTAGATGGTGTGGATTCACTGTGGGGTAAGTTTAGGGAAGGGAGTGTGTGACCACTGGGCAAGAGTATGGTGGAAAGGTAGGTTGAAGTCATATTGTGAAAAACCCTAAATGGTATGCTAAGGAACTTAGACTGTGTTCCCCAGACAATGGGAGCAATAGAAGTTTTTTTGGATAGGGGAGAGTCACATTTTCATGTGCCACGTCATCAGCACAAATGAAAAACTCTCATGACACTGTTTTGTTCTTCATGTCAACTTTGTGAATCATTAGAAATCATCCTATGCTTTAGGTTCTAGCAAATTACTAAATTATTTTGAACCATGCACCCCCCACCTTTATTATTGCTGTGACCTCTGATTTTCTAATCATCCCAGCTACCTTTCGTTGTTTTATATCTTAAGCCTATAAACTAGGAGAGAGATGGTTTTCTCACTTAACAAAAACCAAGGGCCATATTTGTTAATTAACTTCAGACCGATGGAGGATCAGCCCACCTGAGGCATGGAGAAGTGTAAGGAACTTCCCAATGTTGAGTGGTTCTAGGCAGTCTGGTAGTGGCATGACTGTAGGCTCTTCTACTTCTACCACTTCTAAAAAAGCAGATTCTACATGTAGGCATGAGTTTGGGTGGGACTATCTTGGATTTGTGGGGATAGGTGAGAGAAATGTCATGGCTCTATCAACTTTACAATAGTCCTTGACATTAACAAGACACAAATTACTATAATTAGAAATGCCTCTGTATATAAACACTAATTCCTATTAAATAAAGATCTGGAGAACAGAATGTAGAAACCAAAGATATTTATTTTTTATTCTTCATATCCACTTGACCTGCTGTCCAAAGATATATATTTTTTCAGTCTAGAGTTCTTCCCTCCTAATTATTCTAAAGAGTTGTCCTGAAACTGAAGTTTCCATTATGTGAGATGTTGAGAATGTGGAACGCATTTAGATTATTTTTCACAGATTACAGCTCATGACCTCCTACAGAGTCTGGGTGAGGAGAAAAGTTCTCAAGCTAGTTCTTTTAAGGGCATGGGACGATGTAAAGCAAAGTAATATTATCTCCATCCATAAAGTGCTAGCAAATTTGTTTGGAAAACATGCCTATGTTTATCATAACCATTATTTTCCTGTCCAATAGGGCCAGTCACATTTTGAGCTGAATGTAGCAAACATTTCCACTGACTCTATACAGCGGTTCTCAACCTTCCTAATGCCGTGACCCCTTAATACATTTCCTCATGTTGTGGTGATCCCCAACCATAAAATTATTTTCATTGCTATTTTATAACTGTAATTTTGCTACTGTTATGAATCATAATGTAAATATCTTTTTGTTTTCCAATGGTCTTAGGCGACCCCTGTGAAAGGGTCATTTGACCCCCAAAAGGGTTGCGACCCAGAGGTTGAGAAGCACTGCATTACAATACCAGAGATTGTTCAACACCAACTTGTAAGTAGCTTACGCAGTTTTTAAAATCTTTATCCAAGAATAGATGCATTTAATTTTAAACTTCAACTGTCTGCGGGTAGGAAGTAATAGACTAACCATTGTATGAGATGCTATTTATAATATTGACAGTACTTAAATTAAGGTGTCTTGTTGACACTATATGGAACAAAACCACATTCTAATTGGGATTATATCCAAATCTGAAAATAGCCAGATTTCCTTAAGGACCAAAATGTTTGTCAGGATTTAAAACTTTTATCATTTTTCAAATTCCTTGGCATAAATAAGATGCTGTCATATAAATACAAAAAGATGACCATGAAGTATAAGTCAAAATTTCCTCATAAGTTATTTTAAAGTAAATATATTTTTATATCATATAATTTATGCAATGAGTGATAGATTTTTCTGAATAATAGCAGCAAGTGTTTTTTTTTAAGATTTTTATTGGGTATTTGGGGAGGGGAACAATATTGGAGAATTAGATAAGGGGAACATTGTGCTTTTTTCCAGGACCCATCAGCTCCAAGTCAAGTTGTAGTCCTTCAATCTTAGTTGTGGAGGGCGCAAGCTCAACTCCAAGTTCAGTTGCCGCTTTTCAATCTAGCTGCGGGGAAGGGTGTTGCGGGGGAGGTGTGTAGTCCACCATCCCATGCAAGAGTCTAACCGGCATCCTTGTTGCACACTGAGCCATCCAGCTGCCACCCATTGGCAGCTCGCAGCTGCTCAGCTCAAGGTGCCCTGTTTAATCTTAATTATGAGGAAGTGGGGTGGGGGCACAACTCACCATCCCATACGGATGTTGAACCGACAACCTTGCTGCTAAGAGCACGCAGTAGCTCAGCTCCAGTGCAGCTCTCTGGCCCATGTGGAAATCAAACCGGAGAGCCTGTTGCTCAGGGCTCGCGCTCTTGACCAACTAAGCCACTCAGCTGGCCAGCAGCAAGTATTTTAAAGGTTGCTCTAATGAATTCTTTTGGACACTTAAGTTACTGAAGTATTCCAAACACAATACTTAAATGCTATCATTTAAACTTCCCAAATCATGATTATGTGTGGTAACTAAGTGGCTGTTTTTTAAATTCCTTTCTAAACCTAAACTTTCCTTTTAAAGAAAATGAATTGTAAGAATTTCTTGTTTCTTTTCAGTGAGATTGGTCATCTTGAGGATTATTTAATTTTACTCAGGATTTTGAGTCAAAATTTTTATAATTTTTTTCAAAAACAACTTGTGTTTAATGACTAGGGAAAATTAATCATGTTGAAATCAAGGCAAAATGATGAACTGGTAGCACAGCATGGTGGAGAAACTGCAGGCCTTGGGATCAAATTGCTTACTAGCTATGAGATTCTTAATATTTTGAGGCTGTTTTCTCATCTGTAAAGTGAAGATAATAATATGTGATTGTGTTATTAGGAGAATTAATGAGAAAATTGTGTTAAGCACTTGATATATTAGGTGCTTACTAAATTACAACTATCATTGTTGTGAATTGGTGACCATAATTAACATGATTTCCCCATAATTGTAGT
>NW_017732186.1:716342-717304 GCF_001890085.2 Hipposideros armiger | reverse complement strand
AATAAATTATTAATATTTTTATAGTCTAAATTAGTCTAATGCAAATTGTAACATTTGTTTACAAAAGTAGAATCTATACAAAAGACTTTAAAGATACTCCTTTTTTTTGCAAAGATCTTGTAATCAGTTGTTCTTTCCAGAGTAGTACAAAGTCAACATTTTATAGGGTCAACATTTCAGTATCATGGACAAATCCAGTTAAAGAAACTGGTTCCTCAGCTTGTGAGGGTAGAAATGAAAGCCACTGAGTACCTGCAGTCTAGAAGTATTCGTGAATATCTCCATCTGGCCAGTGTAACCTAATCTATCCCAAATAAGTGCTTAACCCATCCTAGGTTTGTTGTGACAGTTTCTGAGATAATCCTTATCTCCTGTTATTGTTGTTGTTATTCTTATTTAAAAACTAATTATAAATTAGTAATAATAATTGACATTGTTAATTTTGCTAAATTTATTTTTTTCTCTTTTCTTAGATTAAGAAAATGATCTAGATTATTTTAGTGTTCAGTGGCAAGATACTTGAACCACTTACTCTCAATCTATCACAAACCTTTTGAATAATGTAAAACATGAATATATCAAGAAAATTTATTAAACTATTGAAATGATCTAAATCAAGACATATTTATCTTTCTTTGTTTTAATGTATTTAAATTATGAGTAAATTAAAAAAATAATAGCTGGAAAAGTTCTCAAAAAACAAGTACTGCATTATAATTTAAAATATTGTATCCAAACTTACATTCTCCTGGGAGTAGGTCCATAGAAGACAGAGCCACAAATATGCACTTTTGAAATTACAGAGTTTGGAGATTTAGTGATTTCCTCTGTAGAATTCATCTGTGAAAGTATCTGTGTCTAACTATTTATTTAACAAAATATCACAATCACAGTATTACAGATTAATACATTTTAGGAATATTTTTGAGTTATTTAGGTGATGTCAAGTTAATTTCTTTTGG
>NW_017732186.1:712536-713762 GCF_001890085.2 Hipposideros armiger | reverse complement strand
TGCCAACTTGGGCCAGTGAAGCACCGTCCTTTACAAATAGACTGAAGAACAAAAGGACAGCAACTTGTCTGTTCCCCTTCCCCCAATTCCCCAATAAAACTCTTTAAAAAAAAAAAGATAATGCTTAAAAAAATGATTATACCAATAATCAATTTAAGACAGAAGAATGAATCTTCTAAAAAATATAATAATGAATATTCTGTTTGATTGAAATAGAACTAGCTGTCCATTTAAAATTAAGCATAAATTTGTGTGGTTTTGCTTTTCATAGATGGGAGAAAATTCAGCTGAAACTTTTCTGCCACCTAGTGGACTTTAATGTCAAAACAGATAAAAAATTTGCTAGTTTTTGCAGCAAAGTATTTTATATAGATAAACGTTTAGTTTCTTCTCTTTTATCAAGTATATTTGTGTATGCATTAAAATTAACTACATTATAAATAACAGAAACAACCTGATTAAGCAAAGAGAAGTATTTATGAAAGAATACTAGGGTAACTCATGGCTTCAGACTTTGGCCTTGGGAAGGACAGGGGTCCAGGACCCTGGGACCTTAGCAGTAATAATTTGTGGAACTTCCCTCGAGGGCATTGATAAAATTTAGCTCTTAAAAATGTTCAATTTCTATTAAAAAGTTCAATATCTTGGTAGAGAGGAGCTGATTGGCCCAGACTGGATCATGTGTTAAAATCAACCAGTGACCTTTTCCTGGGAAATAAAACTTGTTATTCACTGGCTATTTTGTCTCCAAGTGGTTACACATTTCCAACAGTCTGTCAAAGTTTTTCACTTATGTGTAATACTGAACATCTTTTTAATCTATTTCCTTGAGTTAAATGCCAAGAAGAGAAGCTGTAATAGGGTCAAGAAGGAAGAAGTTGGGTTCTGTTTATTTTACTAATTCCACCACATCACTGATTTATCATCAGTGTGCAACAGGGCCTTAAGCAGTTCATAGAATGTGTTTGGCTTGCTGTAAAGAATTAGAATCTTCCTCCATCATCATATGGAGTTATGTCATTATTATTAAAATAGCAGCTTCCAAAATTAGAATTTTAGCTCAGCAGCTTCAAAGCATTTGTGGAGTGACTTTAAATATGAAAATATCAATAAATGAAAGAATTTCCGAATTGTATTCTAATGGAAACTATTTTATGTGTATTAGAGTGAAACACAGAGACAGTAACAATTTATTTTTGAATGTATGCTATGTGCTAAACATTAAA
>NW_017732186.1:706232-708091 GCF_001890085.2 Hipposideros armiger | reverse complement strand
TTCCCAGACTAAGAGTATGAGGATGGCTGAATACATGACAATGACACTGAATCCAGACAGAGGCGATTTGTAGCAGCTTACTAACCACATATACTCACAGCCTTGGGAAGCAGGACATTGCATGCACATAGGACCATACAGTATTTGTGCTTGGGTGCAAAATGAACAACCAGGAGTTGTAGAAGGAAAGTCTTACACTATCAAGAGGATAAGGAGTACCCTGGTTCCTATGGGAGGATCTAATTGGCTTGTTTGAATAATTCCATTGACTGACAGGGAACTGAAACCTGCTACTGAGCAATAAGTAGAAACTATTCCTGGTCCATTTGATGATAAGAGTTGTTTGGCTAGAAGACCTTATTTACAGGAACAGAGTAGGGAGGAGACCTTGCAGTTAAGCCATTCAAGGTCCTATCAATTTTTCCAGATATCAAGGCAGTGCATAATACTGAACCTCAATTTTACATTTTACACCACATGGGAGTACCACTGGCATCTTACATAGAGGCTAGAAATGTTGCTGAACATCCTACAATGCACAGGACAGACCTCACAATAAAAATATCTGTTTCAAATTGCCAGTTAGATTGAGGTCAAGAAATGCCAATCTAAAGATGTTCTATTTATTTAAAAAACTTAGTTATTATGATATGATTTTTATTTTTCTCCAAGGTTGTATTTATTATCATGTCTGTCTTTCATATTAAAGATGTTATCTATATCAGCAGTTGGTAAACTATAGCCTGAAGGCCAAATCTTTCCTGTGGCTTGTATTTATACAACACACAAGCTAAGAATTGCTTTACATTTTTAAAGTCTTGGAAAAAAAATATGTGACAGATCCTATCACAAAACTTAAAATAATGTAAAAAGTAAAAAGTAAAAGAAAATGAGGGAGAGAAAGAAGTAGAAACACAGGTAGTATACAAAATGAGGTGAGAACCTAAACTTTCTAACATTTGAATAATAGGAATTACAGAAAGAAAGAACAGTAAAAAACATGGAAGGGCTAAAACTACCAATAAAATAACTCAGAAAATATCTAAATGAAAAGAAATGAGTATTTAAATTGGAAGATTTCACTGAGTGCCCAACATAGAGATAAAGATAGACCTAGACATATTATGAAATTGCAAAAAGTCACTGAGTACAGAGAAGTTTCTCTAACCTTCTAGAGATACTAAAACGATTAAGTTATCTATAAAGGATCAGGAAGATTTTGGATTTATCAACAGAATACTTGAAGCAAGGGGACAATGAGAAGATATCTTTGAAATTCTGAAGAAAATTATCTCCTTCTTTAAATTTATTCCCAATGAAACAAAAACATTTTCAGACATTCAAGGCTTCAAAAATTTACTACTATGGTTTTTCTCAAAAAGCTATTGGAGGATGTGGTCCACCAAAAAAATGACAGCAAAGAATAGAAAGAGGAAAGCATTTTATACAAGAAACAGAAAACCCAGCCTAAAAGAGGAAACATGGGAATCCCTGAAATTATAGTAAATAGAGATCCTAGGATTATAATTGTGCACCAAAAAATAAGGTGACCAGTCTAGATTAGGGCAATGTGACTCAAGAGACAGATACATGGAGAACTGTTATCCCTGAGATCTCAGCAGTCATTGTGTCCTCTTTTTAACTTGAAGACACAATGCCCAGTTATATCTGACCAAGACTTTTATCTGTCTTTGGCTTGTTTTGACTATGTGTTAATGAAAGTTAGGTAGTCCTCTGCATGCTGTCTTGCTTGAATCAGTTAAAGCACTCATTTCACCTCATGGAAGCTCTGTTTTGATCTATTTCTGAAAGATGTTGTTGGTAGGTCAAAGTGAGCTTTGGAGCAGAATGCACTGAGC
>NW_017732186.1:687176-704882 GCF_001890085.2 Hipposideros armiger | reverse complement strand
TGCATAGCTTGGTTCTTCAGAAAGAAAAGGAAATGAACAGATGGTAGAAATGAAGGAAGAACCAAAAATTAAAAATGTAAACACATGAACTGATTCCGTGGCTTCCTTGAATTGGGAATTTGTCTTCCTGATGAAGGTCTTAGTGCGAGAGGAAGCCTTGGGTCAATGAGAGGTGGGAAATGTCCACACTTAATTCACGACTTAAAACTCTGAAATCTTAAAACATTGAGAGTAGCCAAGAGGGAGGATAGAGCAGTCATCAAACCAAGGTTCTGAATTTGGGCATAATTGGCAAGATATGGGCAAGACAAAGTTTTGGTTAGTATTCTGTTACTCCAATGCTGTCTGATACATATGTAATTTATGGGTATTACAATCCTTAAGCAATGCATCTTTCCCAGGAGTTTTGTCAACCCAAATGCCATGGCCACAGGTGCCCTCCTAATCTTGCTTATTTATATATCAGGAAGTGCAGAAAAATACTTTCTCTAGGTTCAAAAATCAGAATAAAACAGTAATAACATCTCCCAAATATCTTAATCTCCTCTGAATTGAAGTTTCTGAAATGTAAATATTTATGTTAAAATGATTTCTTAAAAAGCTACTATTTGTACAAATTAATTTAGGACCAAAATGTCTTTTGTGAAATCTTGGTTCCCTTTCTCATAAGTAAGTTTATTTTTCTTATTTCATATCATAAAATTAGAAATTCAGACTCAGATCCAGAGTTTCACAGTTCATAAATCAGATCCTTTACGGGAGAAAAAAATGAAAAGTCATTTAGAATTTTCTCTTTTTTTCCCTTAGAATACTTAGTATTTTTTGTCAGCTGGTCTATGAACCACCAGTATGGCAGAGGATATGAGGAGTTGAACTTCTTTTTTATTTATTTATTTTTAAAAGATTTTATTGGGGAATTGGGAGAGGGGAACAGTGCTGAGGAATCGGGGGAAGGTGAACAGACAAGTTGCTGTTGTTTTTGTTCTTCAGTCTAGTTGTGGAGGACGTCGCCTCACTGGCCTCAGTTGTCACCAACATTGCGCTCTTCCCGGGCGAAGCAGATCAGTCGCCGGCTTCTGGACAGCCGCTCATGCTGGCCGCTGGCCGCTCACGGCTGGCTGCTGGCTACACACGGTAGCCCATGGCAACCCACTGCAGCAGGGGCTGTAGCCTACGCCGTCACCGGTGACTCAAAGCAGCCCAGCTCCAGGTTGAACCGCTGCTCAGCGTCTCAGCTGCAGAGGGCAGTGTCACTGGCCCCCCACATGTGGGATCCAAACTAGGGCCCTCGGCATCCCAAGCCAGCTCCTAACCAACGTGCCACTGGGCCGGCCCGAAATTCTTGTTATATATAGTTTAATCATTTCTCAATCAACTCAGTAAATAAACCTCACATGTAACTATAATAATAATGTATAATTCAGATATGATCAATCAAGTTTTATCATATTTTTAAATTATGGAAAATTCCAAACACACAAAAGTAGAGAAATAGTATAGTATAAAGAATGCCAATCTATCCACCACCCAGGTTCAGTAATTACTCTCATGTTTCCTTCCTCTACCCTCACCCAACTTCCTTCTGTTCCTGAGTTATTTTGAGAAAATTTCAGTCATTTATTTAATCAACAAATAACTCAGTATGCATTTCCAAAAGACAAGGACTCTTTATAAAAAATTAACATAACTGTAATAACATTACCACCTCTAAAATTTAATAATTATTCCTTAATATCAAATAGAGTTCAAAGTTCTTCAGTTGATAAGCCATTCTTTTTTTTTTTTTTTAATTGGGAGAACTCCGCTTCACTGGCCCATGTTGATACTATGATCATAGCGCTCTTCCCGGCTGAGGCAGTTGGTCGCTGACCATTGGATGGCCGCTCACAGTAGCTCACGGCAGCTCACGGCAGCTCTTGCTGGCTACCGGCCACTCATGCTGCTTGCCAGCCACTCAGGTGGCTCACGGCAGCCCTCTGCAGTCCACTGCAGCCTATGCCGTCGCTGGCCACTCACTGCAGCCCAGCTCCAGGTTGAGCTGTTGTTCACAAACTTAGCTGTAGAGGGCGCAGCTTACTGGTGCATGAGGGAATAGAACTGGCAGCCCTGTTGTTCAGAGCTCGTGCTCTTACAACTGAGCCACTCGACTGACCTCTGATGAGCCATTCTTAACCTGCACAAGACTTAACAAAACAAAGAGAATTATAAGCTGTATTAGGAAGTTTTACAGTTATAATGTAACTTTTTTGGGGACAGGCTTGCTCCTATAACTGAAAATATCTTGATCACATGGACAAATCTATAGTGCCAAGATATAATATACATTTTATCTGTATACATGCACACACACATGTGAAAACATGTGTTCTCAGTCGTTTATCTTCAATAATAATGTACATTTTACTTTCTCTGCTAAATGCATGGCGTAATATCCTACTTAAGTTTCCAAATATTGGTTTTGTAAAGCAGCTTTGTAAAACAATTGCATTAGTAAATAATAACTACAATTATGGAGATGATATAACTTAAAGAAGAGGATACTTTGACATTAATGACAAATGTTAAATGCAGTGTGATTTCATTTGGCTGCAGTTCCCCTCCACCTAATTCATTTCAGTAGCTATAGTGGCAGCACTGTTCCTAAATTGCTTCAGTTGTATATTTTTAGTCATGTACTTCCATGTATTTAGTTAAAATGTACAGGTTTCCAGTTTCCAGAATGTTACTGAGGAGCAGTGTGAACCACAAGCTTTGTAATAGGCTTATGGGGGAGATTGTTTTGGTTCAGGAGCACAGGAGAGTTCATTTATTGGTGGAAAACTGCAGAACCAGACTAAGAAACAGAATCGGGGAAATTCGAACAGCCTAGGTAGCAGACTTGTTAGAGCCCAGCTACTGGAATAACAAAGTGGCGTGTGTTTTTTCCTTCTGTTAATCTTTCAGATTCTGGGAAGGCAATAGGATTGTCCTAACTTTGGCCTCGTTTCTTGCCTTGGCTAGGGGAGTCTCCGTAGCTTGATTCAACAGTTGTACTAGACACTACTTAATGTGGCAAGGTAGTGCTTCCAAATAATTGGGGTGCTACTATTGAAATAAGATAGATGGAATACTGGGAAGCCAAAGAACTCCAGAAAGAGTGGAAATAGTTCTGGTGACAGCTTTCTGTTTTACTGAGGCAATTAAGAGAAAAGTTGCAAAGATAGTATAGATTTCCCTTATATATCCCTTATGTAGTTTCCCTATCACTAAATCTTACATTGCTGCTTGTCAAAACTAAGAAATTAACATTAGTACATTACTATTAATTTTGGACTTTATTTAGATTTCATCAAATTTTTTTTAATGTATATATATTTTTTAAATTGGGGGATGGGAACAGCACTGGGGAATTGGGGGAAGGGGAACAGACAAGTCGCCGTCCCCTTGCTCCTCAGTCCAGTCGTGGAGGACACCGCCCCACTGGCCCAAGTTGGCACCACCACCGTGCTCTTCTTGGGTGAGGCAAACCAGTCGCCAGCCTCTGAACGGCTGCCCACTGCGGTTGCCGGCCACCCACGCTGGCTGCTGGCCACACATGGCAGCCCATGGCAACCCGCTTTAGCCTACGCCGCGCCAGCGACCCACAGCAGCCCAGCTCCAGGTTGAGCCGTTGCTCAGCATCTCAGCTGCAGAGGGCAGTGTCACTGGCCCCCACATGTGGGATCCGAACCGGGGCCCTCTGGCGTCCCAAGCCAGCTCCCAACCAATGTGCCACTCGGCCGGCCCTAGATTTCACCAAATTTTTCATGAATGTTCTCTTTCTGTTCCAGGGTCTAATACAAGGTATTACATTGTGTTCAGTCATCTTGTTCCCATAGTCTCCGCTGATCTGTGACAGTCCTTTTTTCTTTCATAACCTTGACAGTCTTGAGAAGCAGTGCCAGATATCCAATAGAATGTCCCCCAACTTGGGTTTGTCTGATGTTTTTCTCATTATTAGACTGGGGTTATGGGCTTCTGGAATGAAGACCACAGAGATAAAGTACCCTTTCCATCACATCATATCAGAGAATACATCCCATCCCTGGACGTCACAGATGATGTCAACCTTCATCACTTGGTAATGTGGTATTTGCTAGGTCTCTCCAGTGCAAAGTCACTGTTTTTCCTTTCTCTATTATTTGGAAACAACTCATTAAGTGTAGTCCATCTTTAAGAGGTAGGGTGGGGATTAAGCTCTACCTCTTGGACAAGGAAATATCTACATACATTATTTTGATTTCTCTTATAAGGAGGATTTGTGAGAAAAAAACTTTTAAATTACATTTTTTAATATTTAGGAAAGATTATATGTTTTAAGAACATAGGTATTTGCCCAGTTGCCTCTTTGATGGGGGAAATCTGTTCCTCTCTCTTCCTGACTCTGTCTCCATCAGTGTACACATACTGTGGTTAAAACAAGGAAAAGGTTGGGCTGGCCCAGTGGCTCAGTTGGTTAAGAGTTAGCTTAGGAGCATGAGCTCTGAGCAACAAGGCCGCTGGTGTGATTCCCACATGGGCCAGTGATGCTGCGCCCGAGCTGAACTGCCCACAAGTGGCAGGATGGCTAAGCTGGTGAGAGTATGGCTCCTAACAGCAAGACTGTCTGTTTGATGGTGGCTAGGCTACGCTCTCCTGCAACTAAGATTGTAACACAGCATCTTGAAAATAGAGGCTGCAAGCTGCTGACGGGCAGCCAGATGGCGACAGGCGCCCTCCACAACTAAAATTGAAGAACAACAATTTGGCCGGTCCCCCTCCCCAATTCCCCAACACTGTTCCCCTCCCCCAATTTCCCAATTAAAAAAATAAGGTTAAATTCATCAATAGTTTAAGCTCATTCAACATTATTTGTCATTAAATTACTTATAAGTATTCATCATAGGTCATGTTTAAATGATACCATAAAAATTGGTTTAAAAAAAAGTTGAAAAATCCAATCTTCTGTAAACACCAAAATAATTAGTCTGATTATTTTTGGCAAAAACAAGTTGACCAGTTGGGTACATTTTATGTCATCTCATAAAAACATTTTTCATTGGAGAAGTCTGCTTTAAGCATTGCATCTTCTCAATCATAACATACAGTTGACACTACAAGAACCCTGGTTTATGACTTTCTTCCTTATTCTGCAATTTTTCTTACTCAACAGATAGGCAAACTCAATGAACCATTTAAAACAAACTCTTGTCAATCAAATCATATTTGAAAAATGGTCATATTGTTTAACTAAAACTACAAATTATTCCTAGTTTGTCTGTGTCTGAGCCTTGAAAGTTTTGGTTAGTCTTGAGGAAGATCTCCTGGCTTTTCCCTCTCCCTCTCAAGGCTGGTCAATTCATGGTCCTCACTGGGCTGGAAAAACCAGTAGATTCACTGATGTGTGTAATGACAAAAAGTGGTGAGATTGGGAAGAAATGGAATTTGGTGTTCCAGTAACCATCCAGGGTGATCAGTCATCAAGTTTGGTGAATTATTTGAAAATGAAATACAAATGTTTGCTATTGAGTTTTTAAGTGTTCTCAAAGTTTGTTCTCAAATACTTTGCATGGGTGTCCCTTAAGCCTAGCTCACTGTGTGACACAAAGCAGGAAAGCCATAGTACTCTAGCCCCATTCCCAAGGTAGGACCAGTGACAAGCTAAAGAGAGAGAAGGTGAATTAAAAGTGTATCTAAAATAGCATTAGTGGGGGCTGGCCGAGAGGCGCGTTGGTTAAGAGTTTGCTTGGGACGCCAAGGGGACCCAGCGCTGTTCCCATCTCCCAATTCCCCAATTAAAAAAAAATAAAATAGCATTAGTGGGGTCCTTTTTTTCCTAGAGATAGATTTAAGTGCTTCAAAGAGAACATTAAACATGAAGGAAACAGCAGATGGGACCCACTGGAATGAAATCTGAACATTTAACTATATATAAAAACGAAGGTGGTGGCTTATCCTTTTTCAAACTCTAAGAATCAGAATCAGAATAATTTGGCGTAGAATATTGGCATCGGCAAAATTAAGCAAATACCATTTTAAGCCTCTCAACACAGCTTGTTGTGATTTCTGATTCTGATACACATTTTAAACTCCCTGAGGAAGTAAAGGCACATATTTGTTGAATAGTCCTTAAACACACACACATATTTATACAGACAAATTTGCAAAGATGTAACATTATTATCATAATCGATTTATATGATAAATAAGTGAGCTGTGCCATACAAGATACAGTCCCCAGAAGTTGACAGCTGAGAAAACATAAAATATTTCTCAAGTGGTAGGTTTTCATAGAAGATATACACTTTCGACAATATCTATGAAATATGGATAAAGTATCTGTATTTCATAGCACTTCATAAAGACCAGGTAGAGCTGTAGGTTCTATAGGCCTCAGTGTTCATTATTAGTTTTTCAATTATAGTATATGAATTTTGTCCTTGTATTATAATACTTTGTCTGTTTCTTTGACAAGAGAATAACTCTGTTTGATCAGAGGTCACTCACTATTTCATCTGTAGTACATAGCATTATACCTGGCATACACTAGGTATTTAATATACTGAGGGTGCCAAAAAAATGTATACACATGATTTGTTTTTCATCTTTTGTTTTTGGTATATATTGAGTATTACAATTTTAATACAGTTTTTTTCCTTTCTTAAAATGTGTATACATTTTTTTGGCACACTCTGTATATTTGCTGAATGAGTAAATGAACTATAAAAAAGAGATTTAGAATTAATTTGTGTCTAACTTTTTTATTTTATGATCTTATGCAAATGTGGAAACTTAAGAAAATGTTTACAATATTTTTAAATATAGTTAGAAATATATAAGATATATTTTTGAATTCAGATATTTTCTCAGAATAACTGGCAAGATTTTCCCAATCTAATGTAATTCAATAGGTATTTATTGAAAGTAAATTTTGAGCAAGGCACTTTGGCAAGTGTTTTGGAATTTGAAAGTGAATAAGGCACACTGTCTTTTCTCGATAAAGGATCAAATTACTCCAAATGTCTTGCCCTACCACTGTGTGTTCATTGACTCCTGGTCTTTCAGACATAGATTTTTGCATCAAGTTCTTCATAGCACTGGTGGCACTTTGTGCTAGTCCTCTGACAGCCCACTGTCCAGTGGCTATTAGTTGATGAGACTAGAATCCTGTTCTCTGTAGATTTTTCTTTATAAATCTTTTCCTGATCACAGCAGCTGGAGGTCACCCTCAATTCAATAGTTGTTTTGAGATCCTGTTAAATGTATACCTCTTTGAAAGAACTTGGAAAATATCTCTTTTTACACTCCAGTTTTAATTTATACTTGTGTTATGAGGTACTGTTTGCCTCTAGCTGCATGATGAGGGAGGTAATCTTTCACTTTGACTGTAGGTTTCTATTTACCTTAAGTTAACCAATGCTTCTCTCCAGCTCTGGTGGTCTTAATATAGTCCAACTACTATCTTCTCATGTGAAAATTCAGCCTTCAGTGTTCAAGGTATCTGGAAACACTGAAGTTCACCAAGATCTCAGTTCTCCTTGTGTTCTGGATGAATGTGTGTAGATTAATATTTTTGTTTTAGTTAGCATTTCATGATAAAGATTAAATATAATAGTAGTCCTCAATATTTAACCCATTTCTCTGAAAAATCTCAGTCTCTATATTGATGTATTATTTACCCCAGTTACTTATGACTTTGTTTTATTCTACTTTTGGTTTATTATTTATCCTCTTTTAAAAAGTATTTTGAGTTGTTGACTTTAAGATTTACAATACACAACTTTAAGTAATCACAGCCTACCTTCAAATAATATTATGCCACTTCATGTGTAATAAATTATATTAAAATTTTTCCTGTTAACCAAATTTATTTACTTCATTGTGCAGTATTTAAAAAATGCAGAGTTTAAAAAAATAAAGAGAAATAACCATATAAATTTGCTTAGTTTTATAATATATTCTTTGCTTCAAATGCAAATATAGTATAAAATGCTTTACTAGTATTGGTCTATCTTTTCAGTTTTTCATGGCTTAGATCAGTAGTCAATAAACTTTTTCTGTGTAGAGCCAGATAGCAAATATTTTAGCAAATATTTGTGGGCCATACACTATCTGTCCCAAATACTCAAACTCTGCCATTGTAGCAGGATATAGTTGAAAACAGTAAACACACACACACACACACACACACACACACACTGGGCATAGATATTTTCCAGTAGAAGTTTATTTACAAAAACAGGCAGTGGGTGGGATTTGACTTTCAGCTATAATTTACTAGTCCTGGTTTAGAAAAAAAGTTGTTAGGGACACCAGGATTAGGAGTGGGGCAAGATGGCAAGGTAAGAATACCCTGAGCTCACCTTGCCTTATGGACACACCCAAACTACAACTACTTATAGAACCACCATCACCAAGAGTGACATGAAGACTAGCAGAACAGTTTTTCTACAAGTAAAAATATAAAGAAAAAGCCATATCAAGATAAGTAGGAGGGGCAGAAATGCAGTCTAGTCAGAATCCATACCTCTGGTGTGGCAACCCACAAGTGGGAGGGGTATCACAACTGCAGAGGCGCCTCCTGATGAGTGAGGGGTCTGAGCCCCACTTTGGGCTCCCCAGCCCAGGGAACCTACACCAGGAAGAGGAGCCCCATAACATTTGGCTTTGAACACCAGCAGGGCTTATGTCCAGAAGAACTCAAGACTGGAGGAAACTGAGACTCTACTCTTAAAGGGCTCTGCACAATCTCACTTGCTCTGAGTACCAGAGCAGAGGTCAGAGTTTGAAAAGTGCCTGGGTCGTATGTGTAGAGTTTACATTGATTAATTTTTAGAGTGAATGCTGAAGGTGCAACGATCAAATGGAACTTTCTTTGGGAACAAAGGTGCTGGGGTGGTGACATTTAAAAGTTATAATTAATTAATCAACTAACTCATTAATTAAACATTCCATATTCTCCTTCCACCTAGCTGGCCTGGCCCTTATGGTCCCCATTTTTTTTACACTCTCCACTGACCTTGCTAACACCGTTTGCCCTTCTCATTAGCCTGAGGTCCTATCCTACCCAACCTGCCTATCCCACAAGGAGCCTCTCCAAAGCAGCTCCTGGCTTTCCCCTGCCACATCTGGTGGGTGGCCTTAGTCAGCACTGGTACTCCTCTAAAGTGGCTCCCATTCTTGGGGGGCCAACCCCTGTACTCCAATAGGCCTACTACAGTCAAGGCCCAGCCTCATAGCTGGCCACATTGGAGGCCTGCTTTGCACACCAGCATGCCAGCAGAAGTTGTGGCAAAATCCTACAGTCACCTGGGCCAGGGGTCAGTATACCCACAGAGTTCATGGCCAGGCCTTTCAGCCAGCCCCACACATCAATATGCCAGCAACATTCGCAGCTAGGTCTTGCAGATAATTGGGCTGGTGACCAGCCCTGCCTACCAGTGCACCCCACAACAGTCAAGCCTTGCAGACAGCTGGGCAGGGGACCAGCTTTGCCCATCAACATATCTACAGCAGTCATGAATGGACCTCTCAGCAAGTCAGCTTGTGGCCAATCCTGCCCACCAGTGTGCCTGCAGCAATTTCATATCAACTACAACAAGTTGCATGCAGCTCACACAGGGAACACCTTTGGAGCACTTGACTCTGGTGACCAGAGGGGAATTGCACCACTGGGCCTCATAGGACAGCTTCTACCTAAGGCCACTCTTTCAAGACCAGGAGACATAGCTGATCTACTATGTTTCTAATACATAGAAACAAATACAGAGAGTTATGCAAAATCATGAGACATGGGAACCTGTTACAAACAAAAAAAATAAGACAAAATCATAGAAAAGGAACATAATGAAATGGACATAAAAAGTCTACCAGATAAAGAGTTCAAAATAATTGTCACAAAGATGCTCACCAAAACTAGGGAGAAGAATGGATGAACAGTGAAAACTTCAACAAAAACATATAAAATATATAAAAAAGGAATCAATCAGATTTGAAGAATACAGCTAGAGAGAATCAACAGCAGATTAGATGATGTAGAAGAATGAATCAATGATTTGGAAGACAGCGTATTGGAAATCAACCAATCAGAAGAGCAAAAAGAAAAAAAAATAATGAGAAGAGTTTAAGGGACCTCTGCAACAACAACCAGCATAGTAACATTCATATTATATGGGTCATGGAAGAAGAAGAAGAAGAAGAAGAAGAAGAAGAAGAAGAAGAAGAAGAAGAAGAAGAAGAAGAAGAAGAAGAGGAGGAGGAGGAGGAGGAGAGAAAAAGGGGCATAAAACCCATTTGAAGAAATAATGGCTGTAAAATTTCCTAACCTGGTGAAGGAAACAGACATTGAAGTCCAGGAAGTACAGACAATCTCAAACAAGATGAACCCAAAGAGGCCCACAATAAGATACATCATAATTAAAATGTCAAAAATTAAAGATAAAGAGAGAATCTTAAAAACAGCAAGGAAACAATTAGTTATATACTAAAGGAAGCCCCATAAAACTATCAGCTAATCTTACAGCAGAAACTTTACAGGCCACATAAGAGTGCATGATATACTTAAAGTGGTGAAAGAAAATGTCTACAACCAAGAATACCAATGTGTCAGAGTTAACAATTCAGAAACAAAGAAAAGATAGAGCTTCCCAGACAAGTGAAAGCTAAAGGAGTTCATAAACTAGCATGCAAGGAGTGCTAAAGGGACTTCTTTATGTAAAAAAGAAAAGACCAAAACAAGAACTAGAAAAACATGTGAAAAAAAAATCTCACTGAAAATATGAGCATAGTAAATGTAGTGGATCAATTACTTATACAGCTAATATAAAGGTTTAAAAGAGAAATGTAGTAAAATCATCTTTATCTATAACAATTGGTTAAGGACACACGCACATGCAAAATATGACATCAAAACATAAAACATGGGGGGGGGAGGGAGTAAAAATGTAATGCTTTAAGCTGTGTTTGAACTTAAATGACCATTATCTTAAAATAGACTGTTATATACATAGACTGTTATATATGAATCTCATGGTAACCACAAACTAAAAACCTATAATAGATACACAAAAAACAAAGAGAAAGGAATCCAAGCATAACCTTTAAGAAAGTCATTAAATCACAAAGGAAAAGAGCAAGAGAAGGAAGGAAAAGAGAGCTACAAACATAGCCAGAAAAAAATGGAAATTACTACATATTTATCAATAATTACTTTAAATGTAAATGGATTAAGTGCTCCAATCAAAAGACATAAGGTGGGCAAATGGATTAAAAAAACAACAACAAGACCTAATCATATGCTGCCTACAAGAGACTCATTCAGATCTAAAGATACATGCAGACTAAAAGTGAAGGGATAGAAAAAGATATTCCATGCAAATGGAAACAAAAAAAAAGCTGGAGTAGCAATATTTATATCAGAAAAATAAAAAGAGACAAAAAAGAACATTGAATAATGATAAAGTGATCAATCCAACAAGAGGATATAACATTTGCAAACATCTAGACACCCAACATAGGAGCACCTAAACACATTATGCAAATATAAACAGACATAAAGGGAAAGATTGACAGCAATAAAATAATAGTAAGGGACTTTGACACCCCATTTACATAAATGGATAGATCATCCAAGCAGAAAATCAGCAAGGAAGCATTGGCCTTAAAGGATGCATTATAACAGATAGACTTCATAGATATATACAGAACATTCCATCTAAATAGAACAGAATACATATTCTTTGAAAATGAACATGAAACATTCTCCAGGATAGATCACATGTTAGGTCATGAAACAAGTCTCAAATAACTTAAGAAGACTGAAATCATATCAAGCATCTTTTTCAACCACAGTGGTACAAAATAAGAAATCAATTATAAGGAGAAAACTGGAAAAAAACACAAGCACATGGAAGCTAAACAACATGATCTAAATAATCCATAAGTAAACAAAGAAATCAAAGAGGAAATAAAAAACTATCTAGAAACAAATAAAAATGGAAACACAAAGTTCCAAAAATCTATGGGACATAGCAAAAAAAGTTCTAAGAAGGAATTTTATAGTAATACAGGCCAAATTCAAGAAACAAGAAAAATCTCAAATAAACAATCTAACCTTACACCTAAATAAACTAGAAAAAAAAAGGACAAATAAAACCCAGTTAGTAGAAGGAAGTAAATACTTAAGATCAGAGAGGAAATAAATGAAATAGAGACTAAAAAAGAACAATAGAAAAATCAATGAAGCTAAGAAATGATTGTTTGAAAGAGAAACAAAATAGGTAAACCTTTAGCCAGACTCACCAAGAAAAGAGAAACAGGCCCAAATGAATAAAACCAGAAATGAAAGAGAAGTTACACTAACACCACAGAAATACAAAGGATCAAAAGAAACTACTATGAACAATTGTACACCAACAAATTGGACAATCTAGAAGAAATGGATAAATTCTTAGAAATGTACAATGTTCCAAGGTTGAATCAGAAAGAAATAGAAAGTATGTATGGACCAATTACTAGTAAGGAGATTAAATCGGTAACCTTCAAAAAACAAAAGTCCACCACCAGACAGCTTCACAGGTGAAATCTATCAAATAGTTAAAGAAAAAGTAATACCTATCCTTCTCATGCTGTTCCAAAAAATTGAACAAGGACTATATCCAAACTCATTCTATGAGGCCTGCTTTACCATGATACCAAAACCATACAAAGATACTATAAAAAAAAAAGAAAGAAAGAGAAAAACAAAAGAAAAGAAAAGAAATTATAGGCCAATATTCCTGATGAATATAGATGCAGAAATTCTCAACAAAATATTAGCAAGCTAAATTCAACAATACTTCAATGAGATAATATACCATGATCAAGTGGGATTACTTCAGTGATGCAAGGATAGTTCAATATCTGCAAATCAATCAACATGATATACCACATTAACACAAAGAATAAAAATTATATGATCATTTCAATAGATGCAGAAAAAGAATTTGAAAAAAATTCAAAATCCATTTATGATAAAAACTCTCAACAAAGTGGGTATAAAGGGAGCATACCTCAATATAATAAAGGCCATGTATGGCAAACCCACAGCTAACATCACACTCAGTGGTGAATAGTGAAAGCTTTTCTTATAAAATCAGGAACAA
Source organism: Hipposideros armiger (assembly GCF_001890085.2). Classification (NCBI taxonomy): domain Eukaryota; kingdom Metazoa; phylum Chordata; class Mammalia; order Chiroptera; family Hipposideridae; genus Hipposideros; species Hipposideros armiger. Next base: position 691,743 of record NW_017732186.1, on the reverse strand, counting down.
GACAAGAATGCCTACTCTCACTACTTTTATTCAACATATTATTGGAAGTCTTAACCACAACAATCAGACAAGAAAAATAAATAAAAGACATCTAAATTGGAAAGAAGTAAAACTGTCACTATTTTCAGATAACATGATATTGTTATATAGGAAACCCCAGACTCCACATACTAAAAAACTATTAGAACTAGTACATGAATTCAGTAAAGTTGATGATAAAAATTAATATATAGCAATCTTTATATAGTAACAAACTATAAGGAAGAGAAATTAAGAAAACAGTCTCATTTAAAATTGTATCAGAAATAATAAGATATCTAGGAATAAGTTTAGCCAAGCTTGTGAAAAACCAGTATTCTAAAAATTATAACATTGTTGAAAGAAATTGAAGATGACACAGGTAAGTGAAAGGGTATATTGTGGTCATGGATGGAAAGATTTAATCTTTTTAATATGTCTATACAACCCAAAGCAAATTAAAGATTCGATGCAATCCTTATCAAAATATCAAAGGCATTTTTTTTTACAGAACTACAACAAAGAATCATAAAATTTGTATGGAACCACAAAAGACATGGAATAGTCAAAGCAATCTTGAGAAAATTCTCAACAAACTATTAGCAAACTGAATTCAACTTTGAAGAACAAAGTTGGAGTATCATGCCTTTTGATTTCAAACTATAATGTAAGGTAGTAATCTAAACAGTATGTACTGGAATAAAAACAGACACACAGATCAATGAAACAGACTAAAGAGCCCAAACATAAACCCATACCTACATGGTCAATTAATCTATAATAAAGGAGCAAGAATATACAATGGGGAAAAGACAGTCTCTTTAATAAGTGGTAATGGGAAAACTGGACAGTTACATGCAAAGCAATGAAACTAGACCACTCTCTTACACCATATACAAAAATAAACTCAAAATGATTAAAGACTTAAATGTAAAGTTTGAAGCCATAGAACTTTGAAAGGAAACATGCAATAAACTCTTTGACATTGGTTTAGATATATATATATCTAAAAAATATTTTGCACAGTGAAATCATCAACACAATGAAAAAGCATTTGAGTTTTCCAAATGGGAGAAGGTAGTTGTCAATGATATATCCAAAAAGGGGTTAAAATCCAGAATATATAAAAAACTCATATAACTCAACATCAAATAAACAACCCAATTAAAAAGTGGAGAGAGGATCTGCATAGACAGTCTCCAGAGATGATATACAAATGGCCAACAGTCACGTGAAACAGTGCTCATAACAAATAATCAGGGAACTGCAAATCAAAACGACAAGGAGATATCACTTCACACCTGTCAGAATGGCTGTTACCCAAAAATAAACAAATAACAAGTGTTGGCTAGGTGTGGAGAAAAGGGAACTGTCACCCACTGTTGGTAGGATTGTACATTTGTGCAGTCCCTATGGAAAACAGTGTGGAGTTCCCTTGAAAAGTTAAAAATAGAACTACCATAACATTTAATAATTCCACTTCTGGGTATTTATTCAAAGAAAATAAAGACACTAATTTGAATAGATATATGCTACTCTATGTTCATTGCAGCTTTATTTGAAATTGCCAAGATATGGAAGCAATCTATGTGTTCAATGATAGATGAATGAATAAAGAAGATGTTGTACATATATACATGAAAAGCCTCGAAAAGAATAAAATCTTGCCATTTGGGACAATATGGATATTGTAGAGAGTATTATGCTAAGTGAAATAAGTTAGAAAAAGACAAATAAGTGACATATGATCTCACTTATGTTGGATCTAAGAAACAAAACAAATGAACAAACAAAACAAAACAGAAACAGACTCACAGACACAGAGAACAAACTGATGGTTGCCAGAGGGAAGAGAGTGGTGGGATGGGTGAAAAACATGAAGGGGGTTAAGAGATACAATATTCCTGTTATAAAATAAACGTCACATTGATGTAATGTATAGCACAGGGAATATAGTCAATACTATATATATTTTTTAAATTGGGGAATTGGGGGAGGGGAACAGTGGTTGGGGAATTGGGGAGGGGGACCAGCCAAATTGTTGTTCTTCAATCTTAGTTGTGAGGGTGCCAGTGACCATCTGGCTGCCTGTCGGCAGCTCGTGGCCTCTAAGCTCAAGGTGCTGTATTCAATCTTAGTTGCAGGTGGGCATAGCCACCATCCCATGTGGGAGTCGAACCAGAAGCCTTGTTGTTAAGAGTGCATGCTCTATCCATTGAGCCATCCGGGTGGCAGCTCAGTCAAGGTGACGAGTTCAGTCTTAGTTGCGGGCGGGTATAGCCCACTGTTGAACAGGCAGTCTTGTTGTTAGGAGTTAGGAGCACGTGCTCTCACCAGCTGAGCCATCCTGCCACCTGTTGGCAGCTCAGCGGCAGCTCAGCTCCGGTGCAGCATCACTGGCCCATGTGGAAATTGAACTGGCGGTCCTGTTGCTCAGAGCTCATGCTCTTAAGCTAGTAACTCTTAACCAATTGAGCCAGTCGGCCGGCCATAGTCAATAATATTTTAATAACTTTATATATTGACAGGTATTTATTAGACTTACATGGCTATCACTTCATAAGGTACATACAAGTCAAATCATTATATTGTACACCTGACACTAAATAATATTGTATGTCAATTATACTTTAATAAAGTTACTAAAATAATAATACTCCAAAATAATTTTATAAAAAATGATAAAATATTATTAAGAACAATATTGAGTTAGTATTAATTACAGGCATCTGTGTACAATAGAACTGGGATAAAGAGATCCAACTACAATTAATCTTTAGAAGTGATCAGGAAAAAGAAAATGTCTGAAGTCAGGATACCTGTTCCCAGTGAATGTTGTGCTAAGACATGGATTCCATCAGTTAAGCGTTTCTGTTGCACTCTTCATATCAGCGACAATGCTATACAAATTTATTCTGATAAAAATATTGTTTTGTACTTAGGCCAAAAACGAATGTCATATACTTGTGAGCAATTTTCTAATTTAGCTTTTGTTAGAATTCCCTTTGATATGGTTATGGGAAATGCTCCTCCTCACTGAAGCACTGCACTGAGGAGAGGGATGGAGCAGAGCCGCCGGGGTTGATGGCTGTCTTTCCCCCTATGTTTGGGACTTGTTAACAAACAAGTGTTGGAAACAAGGAAAATAGTCCACAAAGTAAATCAGAATCTTAACAAAGTAATAACCTTTAGAGGCCTTTCTAAAATCCCATTGCTCACAATTTAACTGTTTCTTAGCACCCTTTGAAAAGTCCAAAGTAAAAGTGCCCTTTTCTGATATCAATGATTTCAAATATGAAAAACTGTCATTTGCTCCCTGGTAAATTTCCCTAAAGGCAAATATCAAATATTGCTGCTAACTTGGATTAAACTCATTTAAGTGCGTGCATTTAGAATTCTACTTCAATAGCCAAAGCCTTAAAATGATTTAATAGTACAGTCTAGAGCTTACTATAATAATGCACATTTGTTATAGATATGAAATACTGTTATATACAGTATTTTACAAAAGTAATGAGATGAATAGGAATTTAAAGACAGAAGTATTCACCAATTATATCAGTCCCTGGTAGATAATAGGCATTTAATAGCATTTGTTGAGTAAATACCTTTTGCACAACATCAATTAATCTATAAGTTCCCAATTTAGTTTAAGGTGTACTTCCAACTCAGTGATGCATGGTCCAAATACATCATCTCAATATTTAGTCACTTGTGATCTAATCATTTTTGCATATGTATATATTAGGATTCCTAGTTACTGATATCTACATCCCCTCCGGCTAGTTTAAGTTGAAAGAAACTTAAAAGGAGGATTTTAGATGGCTCACTGAATCATTAAATAGCCTGGAAGGAGCTCTAGGATAAGAATCCAGGAACAGCATGAGAAACCAAGTTGCAGCACTGACCTGGTTAAGAAAATCTTTCTTGTTACTTCTTTTATTAGTTGGCTAGGGCTGCCATAACAAGGTACTGCAGACTAGTCACTTAAACAACGCAGGTTTATTTTCTCACTGATCTGGAGGCTAGAAATCTGAGTTCAAGGTGTTGGCAGGGTTGATTTCTCCTGAGGCCCCTCCCCTTAGCTTGCAGAAAGCCATCTTCTTACTAAGTCCTCCAATGGCCTCCCCTCTGGGCATTTTCATCCCTGGTGTCTTTGTGTGTCCACATTTCCTTGTCTTATAAAGGCACCAGTCAGATTGGATTAATGGTCTCATTTTACCTTAATCACTTCTTTAAAGGCCCTATGTCCTGTTACATTCCGAGGCACTGGGTGTTGGGACTTCAACATAGGAGTTTGAGGGAGACACAATTCAACCCATAATACTGCCTTTACCCAGGAGCAGAAGCTACTGTTTGCATTTCTCCCAAGGACACTGCTTTCTGGCAACTGATTTTGCTACCAGCACCAATGCCCAGCAGAGACTCTGTAACAGAAACCCCAGTTGTAATTGAGCCAGCCAAATGCACATCCTCTGTTGAGCCTCTTTCCTTATTTGTTCCCTTCCCAATTGTAGGGACCCAGGCCCAGGCCCTAGGCTAGGGCACC
>NW_017732186.1:684941-686921 GCF_001890085.2 Hipposideros armiger | reverse complement strand
TTATAGTTTGTTAAAATAAGATAAACTAACCATTTTTTCCTTTTTACACACTAACTGCTTTTTTTTGCTTCTGTATCCAGCTTCAGCTATAAATCCCTTACCCACCAGGACTTAGGTGCTGATCTCCCCCTTTGAGAGAGACAGCCCCAGGTCTGGTCATGAACTCTTTGGAACGGAATTCTTTTATACAAGTTTTGTTAAGGAGCCTTAAACCTAACACAGTCAGCCTTGCATGGGCAAATCTGAGTGGAAGAGCCATGCTCATAGGCCTGAGTTTGATCTAGGATGGGAAGCTGAGGTGATGGGCAGCCTGAACACATGATGCATAAAATGATGCTACCAAAATATGACATAAAACAAAAGAAGATCTTTCACAATAGCCAAAAGGTGGAAATAATTCAGTGTCCATCAACAGATGAATGGGTACAAAAATGTGGTATATTGTAATGAGGACATTATGTTAAATGAAACAAGCCAGAGACAAAAAGACAAGTATTGTATGGCTCCACTTATATGAGGTACCTAGACTAGTCAAATTTATAGGGACAGAAAGTAGAATGGTGGTTGCCAGGATCTGGGAGGAGGAGGGGAGAATGGGAAAGTAGTGTTTAATGGGTACAGAGTTTCAGTTTGGGATGATGAAAAAGTTCTAGAGATGGATGGTGGTGATGGTTGCACAACACTGTGAATGTGCTCAATGTCACTGAATTGTACACTTAGAAATCATTAAAACATACGTAATATGTTATGTGTTTTTTACCACAGTAAAAGAAGAGCAAACAAATAAACAAAAACTCAAACAACAAAAAGACCCAGGAGAGATTGCTGCCAGAGATCAGGGGCTGACTCTGTCTAATGGAGAGTCTTTCATGACAGGCCTGAGATCAACAGGAAAAGCCTGACCCAGGGGAAGCCAGCTTAGCAGGAAGCCTCACCCCACCCACCCCTGCTCTTGCTTGATTAAGTAGATAAGCAGCCTCAAGTGCTTGCTCTGCTTTTTGTGAACCTGAATGTCTTCTAATTATTTGGCTTCTTCTACTACCTAATCTGGCATCCAGAGGGTCTGTTTATCAGGATTACATCAGCTTCAAGTTACACAAAATTTAGAATTATAAAAGTTATTAAAAAGTCACAAATGACCTGAATAAGTAAGTATGTTGTCTTAGGTCTATTTTCCTGGGTGGAGCACCAACACTGTCTACTACAAAGTAGATTTGTCTCATGCAATAAAAATTCAGAGATGGATTGAGAGTAGGCTGTCTAGAGCTGGTGAGGTGGACTCAGACGCTATAATTTACCACTCTTACTGTCTCCCCCATCTGAGGATGAAGTCACTGTACTTCAAAGCACTAAGTTTACATTCTAGGGAGAAAAGAAGGTGTGAAGGGTGAGGAGAATGAAGGGCAAAGTGCCAAAGGAAAATAGCAAAAACTGTTACTTTTCAAAGCCCCTGAAACTTCTTCCACTTGTTTGTCATGGGCCAGAACCAAGGAACCTTGCCACTTGGAGGTTTTTAGTGTCTAGCGCCACAGTCAAGGAAAGGAGAAAAAGGGTGGTGTGCGATGCTATCAGGTGGCCGACCTCAGGGGTGTCTCACCCAGGATTCTGTCTACTCTATATGCCATTTTGCACAAAGTGCCTTAGGGTTTTTAAGCATGGCATGAGCCATAAACAAACATGACAATAATCTCCTCCAGTAAGAGTGGATTAAATTTAGAATTGATTTTGCCAGGAGGAGCTCCTTGTTTTACATGATTTTCTTTCTAGATTTCTTAAAAACACAGCTACAATGGGACCTTTACTCCAATGAGCTTATTGTCAATTTTTGTGATTAATGTTGTCAGATGTAAATATTTATTTCTCTTCAATTGTTTCTTTAGCTTACTTAAATCTGATGCAAGAAGTTCCTTATAAAATCCCATTACTGTAAAAATCTTCTGCATTATGAAATAATGCTTCTTATTTCTCTCTCAATTAATG
>NW_017732186.1:677644-681949 GCF_001890085.2 Hipposideros armiger | reverse complement strand
CATGAGATTCCTGAGCTGCTGAAAGCCCAGCACTGCCTCTGCCACCGACTGCTGGTGTGTGACTCAGTAGCTGAAGTTGCCCTGCCAGGAGCCACGTAGAAAAGGTGAGGGCTTAGTAGGTGATCATACACTCGTTGCAGCCTCTTCCCTAGGTCACAGCTGTAAGCTGTCTGCTTCCATTTCTGGGGGCTGCCATACCTCTGTAATCTGACACTATTCCTCCATTCAGGGGGCAGCTTAGGACTCTAGAAAGAAGAGGGTAGAATTGCTGAGGGAGGGTGGGATTGGGGTACTGGTTATGGAGTATTTTCTTTTTGTCTGACTGAGAGAGCCCAGCTGCAGTTTTGAGCTGAGGCTTCTGCCTCAGATGCTGGGCACTGCTGTGCTCTATGCTGGTCTCTTGGCATGACTGTGGGGCGTAGGGACGGAGCCTATCTCCTTACTGCTGTAATAATCTCTGGTTGGCTTCCTGCGGCCCTGCATCTCCACAGCTCCAGATACAGGCTGAGTCTCCACATGCCTCCCTTCCCTCTTTCCCAGTTTGCCCACCTTCAGGTAATGTTCCTCTGATGAGTTATAGCTGCTCAATCTGTGGTAATTTCCAGGGGAGAACTCAGGGAGCCCACCTCTCTGCTGCCATTTCTATGACATCCTGATTTGTACTTCTTAATCCTACTCCTTTTTCATCCACCTGCCCAAACCCCCTCCCATCTGGCAACCATCAAAATGTTCTCTATGAGTTTGTTTCTGTTTTTTGTTTTTGTTTTTAGATTCTGCATATAAGTGAAGTCATATGGTATTTGTCTTTTTCTGTCTGACTTACTCCACTCAGCAAAATACCTTTAGGCCCATTTATGTTGTTGCAGATGAAAGGTTTTATTCTTTTTTAAATGGCTGAGTAACATTGCATTGTATATACGTACCATCTTTTCTTTATCTATTCATCCATTCAGGGACACCCAGATGCCTCCATATCTTGGCTATTGTAAATAACATTGCAAGGACTATATGGATGTATGTGTACCTTTGAAGTAGTGTTTTGGGTTTCTTCAGATAAATACCCAGAAGTGGAATTACCGAGACCTTCTTTGTCTCTTGTTATAACATTTGTTTTAAAGCCTATTTTGTTTGGTATAAGCATTGTTACCCCAGCATTTTTTGTTTGTTTCCATTTTTATGAAATATTTTTTCCATCTCTTCAATGTCAGTCCATGTGTGTCTTTAGATCTAAAGTGAGTTTCTTATAGGCAAATGTAAGGGTCTTGTTTTCTTATCCATTCAGTCACCCTATGTCTTTTGATTGGAGCATTTAATTCATTTACATTGAGAGTCATTGTTGTTGTTTTTTAAATATTTTATTGGGGAATTGGGGGAGGGGAACAGTGTTTGGGAATTGGGGGAAGGGGAACAGACAAGTTGCTGTCGTTTTGTTCTTCAATCTAGTTGTGGAGGACGTTGCTTCACTNGTCCCAGACCTGAGCCTCTGTGGGAGGGCCCAGCCCTGAAAAAATGGCGCTCTCCTGTGCACTACTCGTGTGCAAGCTCCACACCAGGGAAACAATGGTCTGAAAGCCTCCAGCTCCTGTGTCAACTGTACTCTGTTCAGTCCTTCCCGCAGGCTCCTGGGCCCCATTCACACAGCTATTCCCTCCACCAGGAACCGGGTGAGTGCTCACTAGTGAGCGAGTCTGTGTGCCAGCTCCACTGGTTCTCCAGCCACCCCCAGCCTCACCGAGCTGAGCAAAGAGAGTCCTCACTATTTTCTACTTCGAGCTATCGTAGAGCTCCTCTTCCCGGCAAAGTAACTCTGGGCTGGTGAGCGTGATGTGGGGCTGGAGGGTCTCTTCGCCAACCGGAGAAGCCTCCCCACCGCTGAGGTGTCCCTCACGGGGTTTGCCCTCTCTCGTCTCTGCCCCTTCTACCAGACTCGATGTGGCCTCCTCTTTAAGTCCTTTGTTTAGAGGTTCTGTTCATCCAGTGTTCAGGGAACTTCCGAGGTTGAATATCTTATAAATTATTTGTAATTTTGGTGTGATCCTGAGAGGCAGTCGGCTCAGCGTCTGTTTATTCCGCCATCTTCTGTTGATTTTTTCAGCTGATATTCTTATGGGGGTACTTTTGTAAGTAACTTGCTGCCTGTCTCTTGCTGCTTTTAGGATTCTGTCTTTGTCTTTAACCTTTGCCATTTTAACTGTAATGTGTCTTGGTGTGGGCCTGTTTGGGTTCACCTTGGTTGGAACTCTCTGCACTTCCTGGGCTTGTATGTTGATTTCCTTCACCAGGTTAGGAAAGTTTTCAATTATAATTACTTCAAATATGTTCTCGATCGCTTCCTCCCTCTCTTATCCTTCTGGGATTTCTATGATGTGCATGCTGTTGCACTGGATGATATCTGACAGCTCTCTTAAACTATTTTCAATGTTTTTTCTTTTTTTTTTCTTTTTGTTGTTCCACTTGGGTGAACTCTCTGCTATCTTGTCTTCTAAGCAGCTGATTTGATCCTCTGTTTTATCTAATATGCTGGTAATTCCTTTTTTTTTCGTAATTGGGGAATTGGGGGAGGGGAACAGCATTGGGGAATCGGGGAAGGGGAACAGATAAGTTGCTGTCATTTTGTTCTTCAGGCTAGCTGTGCAGAACGCCACTTCACTGGCCCATGTTGGTATTATTATGCACTTTTCCTAGCTGAGGCAGTTGGTTGCCAGCCATTGGATGACTGCTCACGGTGGCTCATGGCGGCTCACGGCAACTCACGGCAGTTCTCTCTGACTTCTGGCCACCGGCCACTCAGGCTGGCTGCAGGCCACTCATGGTAGCTCACAGCAGCCGACCACAGCTCCACTGCAGCTGACTGCAGCTCCACTGCAGCCTACGCCATTGCCGGTGACTCACAGCAGCCCAGCTCCAGGTCGAGCTGTTGTTCACCATTTTAGCTGCAGAGGGCACAGTGTCACTGGCCNGTTCTAACAGCTTTTTGATGGAGGCTTTGGGATTCTCTATATATAGTATCATGTCATCTGCATATAATGACAATTCTACTTCCTCCTTTCCAATTTGGATGCCTTTTATTTCATTTTCTTGTCTGATTGCTGTGGCCAGAACTTCCAGAACTATGTTTAATAGAAGTGGTGGAAGTGGGCAGCCTTGTCTTGTTCCTGATTTTAAGGGGAAAGCTTTTAGCCTTTCCCCATTCAGTATGATGTTGGCTGTGGGCTTATCATATATGGCCTTTATTATGTTGAGATATGATCCCACTATTCCCACTTGGCTAAGAGTTTTTATCATAGATGGCTAGTGGGTTTTGTCAAATGCTTTTTCTGCATCTATTGATATGATCATATGATTTTTATTTTTCACTCTGTTAATGTGATGTATTACGTTAATTGATTTGTGGATATTGAACCAACCTTGCATACCAGGAATGAATCCCACTTGATCGTGGTGTATGATCGTTTTAATGTGACAATGAATTCGGTTTGCTAGTATTTTGTTGAGGATTTTTGCATCTATGTTCATTAGGGATATCGGCCTGTAGTTTCCTTTTTTGTAATATCCTTGTCTGATTTTGGGATGAGAATAATAGTGGCCTCATAAAATGTGCTTGGGAGCCTTCCCTCCTTCTGTATTTTTTGGAGTAGGTTGAGGAGAATAGGTATTAATTCTTTTTTGAATGTTTTTTAAAATTCACCTGTGAAGCCGTTTGGTCCAGGACTTTTGTTTGTTGATTACTGACTCAATTTCTTTGGTAGTAATCAGTCTGTTCAGAGTTTCTGTTTCTTTTTGGTTCAGACTTGGTAGATTGCAAGCTTCTAGAAATTTATCCATTTCTTCTAGATTGTCAAATTTGTTGGCATATAGTTGCTTGTAGTATTTTCTTACAATTTCCTATATTTCTGTGGCATCTGTTGTCACTTTCCCTCTTTCATTTCTGATTTTATTAATTTGGGTCATCTGTCTCTTTTTCTTGGTGAATCTGGCTAAGGGTTTGTCGATTTTGTTTATCTTTTCAAAAAGCCAGCTCTTGGTTTCATTGATCTTTTTTATTACTTTTCTGGTCTGTATTTAATTTATTTCTGCTGTGGTCTTCATTATTTCCTTCCTTCTAATCCCTTTGGACTTCTTTTGCTGTTCTTTCTCCAGTTCCGTTAGGTGTAAAGATAGTCTGTTGATTTGAGATTGTTCTTGTTTCTTTAGATAGGCCTACACATCCTCTTAGGACTGCTTTTGCTGCATCCCAGAGATTTTGAGTTGTGTTTTCATTTTTGTTTGTCTTGAGATAGCTTTTGATTTCTTCCTTGATCTTAT
>NW_017732186.1:673322-675252 GCF_001890085.2 Hipposideros armiger | reverse complement strand
CAGGCCCCCAATGCACCACAGGATGTGGTCAGTGTCCCCACCAAGTCAGAGCAGCATGCACTCCTGCATCAGCAGCCAGCCAGCACAAACTCTCCAGGAAAGCCCCCGCTGAGTCATACAGGTGCACAGCTCGCGGCCGTACACTCCCAGGAAAACTCCCATCTCAGTCTGTCCCAATCAGCTGCTCGCAGATCAGGCCAAGCAGCCCAACAGCCAATCACCACCTAGGCAACTCTGCGCGCGCAGTGCAGAAAATGGGGACCTAAGGTGAGTTGCACACTCCCACATCTCAATAAGCAGTCTGTTGGAGTTGGAGTGTGCCTACCAGGCATTTCCCTGGCTACGCAGCACAAACAGTATGGAGGGTGGGGATCCAAGGCCGCATGCGCACACACACGCACTCCTATTCCAATTCCAGCAGACCAATGGTCCCAGACCTGAGCCTCTGTGGGAGGGCCCAGCCCTGAAAAAATGGCAGCCTCCTGTGCACTACTCGTGTGCAAACTCCACACCAGGGAAACAATGGTCTGAAAGCCTCCAGCTCCTGTGTCAACTGTACTCTGTTCAGTCCTTTCCGCAGGCTCCTGGGCCCCATTCACACAGCTACTCCCTCCACCAGGAAACGGGTGAGTGCTCACTAGTGAGCGAGTCTGTGTGCCAGCTCCACTGGTTCTCTAGCTACCCCCAGCCTCACCGAGCTGAGCAAAGAGAGTCCTCACTAATTTCTACTTCGAGCTATCGTAGAGCTCCTCTTCCCGGCAAAGTAACTCTGGGCTGGTGAGCATGATGTGTGGCTGGAGGGTCTCTTCCCCAACCGGAGAAGCCTCCCCACTGCTGAGGTGACCCTCACGGGGTTCGCCCTCTCTCGTCTCCGCCCCTCCTACCAGACTCGATGTGGCCTTCTCTTTAAGTCCTTTGTTTAGAGGTTCTGTTCATCCAGTGTTCAGGGAACTTCCGAGGTTGAATATCTTATAAATTATTTGTAATTTTGGTGTGATCCTGGGAGGCAGTCAGCACAGCGTCTGTCTATTCCGCCATCTTCTGTTGATTTTTTTCAGCTGATATTCTTATGCGGGTACTTTTGTAAGTAACTTGCTGCCTGTCTCTTGCTGCTTTTAGGATTCTGTCTTTGTCTTTAACCTTTGCCATTTTAACTGTAATGTGTCTTGGTGTGGGCCTGTTTGGGTTCACCTTGGTTGGAACTCTCTGCACTTCCTGGGCTTGTATGTTGATTTCCTTCACCAGGTTAGGAAAATTTTCAATTATAATTACTTCAAATATGTTCTCAATCTCTTCCTCCCTCTCTTATCCTTCTGGTATTCCTATGATGTGCATGTTGTTGCACTGGATGATATCTGACAGCTCTCTTAAACTATTTTCAATGTTTTTTCTTTTTTTTCTTTTTGTTGTTCCACTTGGGTGAACTCTCCGCTATCTTGTCTTCTAAGCTGCTGATTTGATCCTCTGTTTTATCTAATATGCTGGTAATTCCTTTTTTTTTCTTAATTGGGGAATTGGGGGAGGGGAACAGCATTGGGGAATTGGGAAAGGGGAACAGATAAGTTGCTGTCATTTTGTTCTTCAGGCTAGCTGTGCAGGACGCCACTTCACTGGCCCATGTTGGTATTATTATGCACTTTTCCTAGCTGAGGCAGTCGGTTGCCAGCCATTGGATGACTGCTCACGGTGGCTCATGGCGGCTCACGGCAACTCACAGCAGTTCTCTCCGACTTCTGGCCACCGGCCACTCAGGCTGGCTGCAGGCCACTCATGGTAGCTCACAGCAGCCGACCACAGCTCCACTGCAGCTGACTGCAGCTCCACTGCAGCCTACGCCATTGCCGGTGACTCACAGCAGCCCAGCTCCAGGTCGAGCTGTTGTTCACCATTTTAGCTGCAGAGGGCACAGTGTCACTGGCCCACATGGGAA
>NW_017732186.1:672006-672732 GCF_001890085.2 Hipposideros armiger | reverse complement strand
TGTAGCCATTCTTGGATTGTTTTCTCAGTTGGAGGAGGACCAAATTACATTCAGCAGCACGATTTCCATTCACTTTTGCAAACTGGATCACTTTTAACTTGAATTCGTCAGTTTACAAAAATCTTTTCTGAGCCATTTCTGGGCAGAACGTGGCAAAACGTAACCTACTGTAATATACCTGTAACAAGTGCGAAACAATGAGTTCAAAGACAAGCACTAAAAAAGCAGGAAATGCAAGTAAAAAAATCTACAACCACTGTATAAGACACACCCAGTTTTTCAACCCCAAATTTTTCAAAAAAGGGTGCATTTTATAGATGGGAAAATACAGTATTTCTTTGTTTCCCCATTCTGGCTGACTCTTTGTGCTTGCTTTGATGTATGAGGTAGATCCTCTAGGTCTCTCTGTCTTTGCTGGGTGGACTTATGTGGTATGTGTGCTTTATATCTGAATTGCTAGTCTCCCTACTCTCCTGTGCATGTGTTCCAGAGGTGTTTTTTTTTGTTGTGTGTCTTTTCATGTTGAAGTTGAGCTTTGATTGCTTTTGGCTTGTCAGTAGGTGAGATTGACTCCCAGGCTGACTACCTGTGAGGATTGGCTATGTCCACAGTGCACGAGCTGCTGTGTGACGGTTGACCCTTTAGATGAGTTTTGGCCCCTATGGGCTCTTATAGCTGTAGAGAATTTTCTTTGGTTGTGACTCTTGTAGGTCAAACCTGGTAATG
>NW_017732186.1:662180-669372 GCF_001890085.2 Hipposideros armiger | reverse complement strand
GAGGGCAGTGTCACTGGCCCTCATATGTGGGATCCAAACCGCGGCCCTCTGGCATCCCAAGCCAGTTCTTAGCCATCGCGCCACTCGGCCGGCCCCTGAGAGTCATTGTTAATAGATATGTAGCTATTGCCATTTTATTTATATTTTTTATTTATTTTTTCTTTTTGTCTTAAAGAAGTCCCTTTAAGATTCCTTGTAATACTGGTTTGGTGATGATGAACTTCTTTAGCTTTTTCTTGTCTGGGAAGCTCTTTATCTGTTCTTCAATTCTATATGGCAGCTTTGCTGGGTACAGTAATCTTGGTTGTAAGTCTTTGCTTTTCATCACTTTTAATATTTTGTGCCAATCCCTTCTGGCCTGCAAATATTCTGTTGAGAAATCAGCTGAGAGTCTTATGGGAGCTTCCTTGTAGGTAACTAACTGCTTTTCTCTTGCTGCTGTTAAGAGCCTCTTTGTTTTTTTTAACCTTTGGCATTTTAATTATGATGTGTCTTGGTATGGGCCTTTTGGGGTTCATTTTGTTTGGGACTCTTTGTGCTTCCTGGACTTGTATACTTATTTCCTTCGCCAGGTTAGGGGCGTTTTTCACCATTATTTCTTCAAATAGGTTTTCAATTCCTTGCTCTTTCCCTTCTCCTTCTAGTTTCCCTTATGATGTGAATGTTGGTATGCTTGATGTTGTCCCAGAGGCCCGTTAAACTATCCTCATTTTTAAAAATTCTTTTCTTCTGTTTGCTTTTCTGATTGGGTGTTTTTTGCTACTTTAAAATAGTTCGAAATTGCTCATTCAATCCTCTGCTTCATCTAATCTACAGTTGATTCCCTCTAATGTAGTCTTCATTTCAGTTATCATATTCTTTATTTCAGACTGTTTCTTTTTTATGTTCTCTATGTCCATTTTTATGTTTCCTACCTCTCTGTTGAAGTTTTCCTTGAGATCATTGAGCATCATTATAATCAGTGTTTTGAACATTGTATCTTTGCTTATCTCCATTTTGTTTCATTCTTTTTCTGGAGCTTAGTTCTGTTCTTTCATTTGGGACATGTTTTCTTGTCTCTCCATTTTGGCTGCCTCCCTGTGTTTGTTGCTATATATTAAGTAGGAATGCTATGTCGGCCAGTCTTAATAGAGTGAACTTATGTAGCAAGTGTCCTATGGGGCCCAGTGATGTAGCTTTTCTGGTCACCTGAGCCGGGTGCTCCAGGTGTGTCCCTTGCGTGGATTGTGTGTGTCCTCCTGTTGTAGTTAAGTCTTGGTTGTTGTTCAGAAGCCAGCCACCAGGCATGCTAGACCCTGGGCCTCCTGAGAGGGTTTCTGCCCCAAGCCAAACTCAGCAGTAGCCTGTGCTCTGGCCCAGGGCCAGTTAGCATAATCCACAAAGCAGTTTGAAAGTGGCCACTACCTACACTAGGCTTGGAGATGCCTCAAGAAGCCAAGATGCAAATTAAGGCTGGTTGCCCATAGTGTCAGGATTGGGGCTACTCAGCAAGAGGTATGGAGCATGCTGAGGCCAGATGCTGCTTGTCTGGAGTTTTGTGAACCTTTGAAAGATTTTAGGAAACTCTGCAGCATAAGCCAAGATAGGCCATTTCTATGGAAAAAACCACTGAAAGTGGCTTGATTGAACTGGCAAGTTAGTGGTAGTGGGTCTCAGGGAATCACCAGGGTAGGGTGAATGGTGTTAACCAGTGTGATGGAGTCTCAGATATGGTGGCCATCTGCATTTGCACACTGGGAGTCGGAAGGGCTCAACATAGAAACAATGGATTCTGCCAGCACTCCTGTCTGAATGAAAGCTGCCTCTCCAGTCTTTGCCCTGAAGCCAGACAATTCAGTTTCTTCCCATAGGTCCCTGGCACCTTTTGAACTGCTGCCCCAGTGCTGGAGCTCAGAGTGAGTGAGTTCATCAGAAAAGAAATTCTGTGCATGGGCCCTTTAAGAGGAATGCCTGGGACTCCAGCTGCTCTCCATCTCACTCAGCCAAAATCTCTGGTGGTTTTCATTGTCAGAAGTTGTGAGAACTTCTCTTCCGGGCACTGGAATCCTGGGCTGGGGAGTTTGGTGTTTGCTGGGACCCTTCACTCCTTCAGAGGGAACTCCACAGCCAAGATATCCTTCTTGATTTTTAACTGCCACATGTGAGTGTGGGGCCAGCCTTTTCCCACGTCTCTGCCTCTCCTACCAGTCTTGAGCTGGCTTTTCTTCTATATGTCCTTAGGAGTAGAGCATCAGTTCAGCTAGACTTCAAGTGATTCTCAATGATGATTGTTCTGTAGTTTAGTTGTAATTTTGCTGTGGTTGTGAGAGACAGCAAGCACAATGTTTACGTACTTGGCCATCTTGACCAGAAATCCATACATTTTCTTGATGAGTTTTCTTCAAGGGAAAAAAATCATTGGAATATATTTTATCTTATGTCAGCCTCATGATTGGAATCAAATTAGAGATGATTCTCTCACAAAATAATAACACTATCAAGGTTGGTGGCCTTTGGATTTTGTGAAAAATGAGCCCATCTGAGCCTGTTTATCACATAAGCAGTGAAGCTTTGTGAAGGGGAATTAAACAAGACAGAATGGCAGCTTCCCCACAGAACACTTAAAAAAAATTGAATTTTGGTAAAATATACATAACATAAAATTTACTATTTTAACCATTTTAAGTATACAGCTCAGTGGCATTAATTACATTTACATTGTTGTGCAACCATGACCAGCATCCTTTTTTAGAATCACCTGACCTAAGTTAACCTAAAAGGTACCTGAGTTAAGTGGAATCATATAATATTTGCTCTTTTGTGTCTGGCTTGTTTTACGTAGCATAAAGTCCTCGGATTTCACCCATGATGTAGCATATGTCAGATTCTCCTTCCTTTTTAAGGCTGAATAATATTCCATTGTATGGATATACAAAATTTTGCTTATTCATTCATCATTCAACCTGGATATTCAAGTAGCACAAAGCATTGTACAGTCACGTGCCACATAACAACATTTGGGTCAATGATGGAACATATATGACAGTGATTTCATAAGATTATATGGAGCTGAAAATTCCCATCGCTTAGTAACATCATAGCTGTCATAACGTTGTAGCATCAGGCATTACTCATGTGTTTGTAGTGATGCTGAAGTAAATAAACCTACTGTACTGTCAGTCTCAGACAAGTATTACATAATTATGTACAATACTCGTACATATTACTTGATAATGATAATAAACAACTGTGTTACTGGTTTATGTATTTACTATACTATACTTTTTATTGTTATTTTAATTAATTAATCTATTATTATTTATTTGGTATACAATATTATATTAGTTACATTAGTTTCAGGTGTACAATATAATGATTTGATATTTTTATACCTTAAAAAGTGATCATTTCACTAATTCTAGTAATCATCTGTTACTGTGCAACTTCTCACAATATTATTGACTATATTCCTCTTAATCTTTTTCACCCATCCCCCTACCCCTGCCCCTCTGATAACCATCCCTTTGGCCTGTTTCTATGAGGTTGTTTTGTTTTGTTCTGCTTATTTGTTTGTTTTGTTTTTAGATTCCACATATAAGTGAAATCATATGGCATTTGTTTATCTCTGTTTGACTTATTTCACTTAGCATAGTGTCTTCTAGGTCCATCCATGTTGTTGCAAATGGCAAGCTTTCATTATTTTTTATTGCTGTGTAATATTCCATGGTATATATGTACCACCTCTTCTTTATCCATTCATCCATTGATGGATAGGCAGGTTACTTCCATGTCTTAGCCATTGTAAATAATACTTCAATGAACATATGGGTACATGTGTTAGAATAAAATTATATCTTTGGTAAATGTGAACCCAGCCTTCTTCCTGCAGGTTAAATGCCATCTACTCTGGGAAGCCTTCACTGACACTCCCAGAAGATTGCTGCTATAGTATTTTGTAGTTACCTATTTACTGGCAATTATCTCACTGTGTTCTGTATATTTGAGCACATCTGCTTGATTCTAAGTACCCAGAGGGAGGCATGCAAATTTAATATTCATGTTTGTGTCTACAAACTTGGCACAGTTTGGCACAAACTTGTTTTCAATAAATGTCTGTTATATTAGTAAACAGCTAACAAACCAATTGACTATTCTTCAACCTCTGGCTTACAACCCCCCAGAATCTCAATTTTCTTGTCTAAAGAATTAGGTGATTAGATCTATTGATTCTTGGTTTCTTTCAGGAAGGAAAAATATCACCCTCACTTCCCAACTGAATCCAGATAAAACACTGCAAGAAAGTTTTCTATCCCTGAAAATACCTTTGTTTTTTATCATAAACCAATAATATAGTTTTAACAGATTTCCATAATAATGGCAGAGACAGATATGAAGAAAACATATTCTTATAGCTCGATACTTTTATGAGCAAATTATGTTTTGATTGAGAAACTGAAATTTATTTTAAATTTGTCAGGGGCTAGTTAATATTTCACAACAGAAAAAAATAAGTACTTTCCCCCAGAAGTCATTTAATTAAGTGGGATGAATTAAATATTCCTTAAAATTTACAAACTAGAAAAAATAGCATTTTGAAAAATATTTGTTAAATCTTCAAATAAGAAAATAATTTCAAAAAAAGCTGATTTGTTCAATCAATATTGAATTATAATTTTATGCAATTAAATTGTGGATAAATAGCTTTGGAGCTTTCAATCAACTTCCAAAAATACAAACTTTAAAAATTGTGAAATGCTTGTGCTTTAGAGATCATGATAGGAAGAAAATTCATTTAAATATAACTTATTAGACTCAATAAATTTTATGTTTAAATAATTATCACAAGTGATTATTTGCATTTTTCTTCTGTTAATTAATAAAAAAACCCTTTAAGGCAACTGGCCAGTGGTTAATTTTTTTATTTTTCTGGACACCGTTTATTTTAACGTTTAGTGATGCAAATTAATGCTTATATCTGTTTTTAATAATGTCGACTGAATTCCTGCATACTAGTTGGCTTGTCTCTAACCAAGCAGCTGATTGGTCAATCAAATTAAAAATACAAAGCTTCAAACACCTATTTTTCTTTTAGCCATTATATTGAGTTTTTAACTCCTCATCACTTAATAGTTGTGGTCGTCTTGTTTAATTGGTACCAAAATGTCAAGTGCAAAGTTAATAATGAAAAGAAAAAACAGGTCTAGAATTTTTTTCTTTAATAGCCTCATGTTAACTGATAGCAACAAATTGTTTTAGAAATATGAACTCTTTCTCTTTATAAGATAAATATGAAATAAAACAAAACAAAATACAAAGAGCAATAAAAAAAGTTTTAATAAATACCAGAAATTTTATAAGTGCGTGGTGATTGGGTAAGAGATCTATGAGACTTCATTGTGGTCAGTTCAAAACCAATGCAGGACCTACGATTGCACTTACACATGAATGTTTGTTCTTTTGGCAGTCTAACAATGGAAACTCTTTCAAGAAAATTAAAGGCTCTTAGGAGTACAAGTTGTGTGTTAAGTGGTACAGTGCTTTTCGAACTGTGGAGCTGTACTGATTTGCACACACTGCCCAAGATGAGGACAGAGGTGAGAGGAAGTGTTAGGAAATTTCCAGCGATTGGAATCTAAAACCAAAATATTGTGTGCATTTTGTATGTTAAAAAATAAGACAGTAAGCCCAAAATGGAGTCACTTATGCTATGTCCCATATCACCAAACCAAGACTTAATTATAGTTTCGACATTCCAAGAAATGGAATCTTAAACCATTCAATCAGAAGTTGCCCCCGATCAGCACTAGTTAAAAGTAATCTGCTTGATATACCTCTGTCATCCTAAAGGAAAGTAAACTTGCGATAACCAATACTTTTTTTTTTTTTTGCCTAGTATAACTTCCTGATTTCTGCTTCCTTTTGCCTAGTCCTTCATTTTGTATAGCTGCTCGAAGTGTCTTTTTATTTGCTAGTTTGGGTGCTGCCTGGTTAATGAATTGTTAAATAAAGCCAATAAGATTTTTAAAATTTCCTCAGTTGAATTTTGTTTTTAATAGGTTTTCTTCATTTTATTTTTCAAAAACTTCATTGTATTTTTGGTTTGTGACAGATTGGAGGAAAAATAAAGCAAAAAAGACCCCCAAACGAAACAAACAAACCCAAACCTTGTCCACCACACACGTTACTTTCATGAAGTGCCAACATTTGTCCACAAGATGTCGCCTCAATGCCAGCGTTGCTCTTGAAAAGGCCAGAAGTTCTGGACCTGAGCAGCCCTCAGGTTGGCTTTATACTACATTATTCCAGTTAAAGGTTTAGAACAGAACGTCGATCTTTAACAACAATGCAAATGGATTGCTACTTGGTATTAAGTCTTTATTCTCAGGAAGCAAACAGAAGGTACAATTCCACTGACGAATGAGTAAAATTTCTGAAAACCATCGTCTGAGTGGCCCCAGGAGCAATCATGACAGATTGTGAAGGCGCAGGGGTGCCTGTGATAAAGAAGCCTGGTGTAGTTGTTGCGCCTCCCAGACCATATGTTTTAGGTCTTAGTATATTTTATGGCAATTGTCCTCAAACTGCAGCGCACGTCAGAATCACCTGGAAAGCTTGTTAAAAGGGGGATCGCAAGGGTGCAGCTCAGATGTTCTGATTCGGCAGATCTACACGTTCCCACGGAATGTGATGCGGCTGGTCTAGGGACCACACTTCGAGAACCTCTGCCCTATGTCAGAGAGCTTGAGCCTTCGAGTTAGATGCTGGTTCAAATCCAAGCCCTGTCTCTGAGATAGCCGAGTAACCTGGGACAAGAGACCTGCACATTCCAAGTCTCCGTTTCCTTATGTTTAAATGGAAATGCTGATGGTGGTTAGACTAGGTTGGGACAGTCTATGTGGCACTTTAGCAGAGAGCCTGGTGTCCAGGGAGAATCTAGATTTTGGGGAGCCTGAAGCAAATAGGATTTTGAGAAAGAATACAAAATTATAAATTGGATTAAAATTAAATGTATATTTATTTAGAATGATAAGATAAAGCCAAATTCAAATATTTAAAAAGCTGATCAATATCGCAATTATCAGAAAATCTAGTAAACTATCATATTTTTATTAATTAATTGCCTGACACATCTCTTTAATAGTTTTTTGCCTTCATTTTTCATAATTGGCTCTTCATATGACAAGTATTCTGGACTATGATTTTCTGTACCAAA
>NW_017732186.1:655338-658305 GCF_001890085.2 Hipposideros armiger | reverse complement strand
TGCCAACCACATAAATACATCCCACTAATCCCCAAATAAAAATATTCCTACGTCAACTTCCCCTTAGCTGTATCCCAGAACTGTTGTAATAAGTCATTGAAATTAAGATATCTTTTTTTGGGGGGTGGGGCTTATCATAGAAAAACAGCCATGTGAATACATGTCTAGGTCTCTTCTCAGGGCTTTGTAAAGGGCCCACGCACAGGAAAGGTCAAGACAAAAGCCAGATAACTAAACACCTTTTGTAAACATTAGAAATCAAACAAAATCTAGGTTAGTTACTAAAATTTGGAGCTAAGAGGGAGACTCTTAGAACTTAGACTGAAAAACAAAATATAACAAAAATATAAACATACTCCAATAAGTATCTTCATTATTTGTACCACTCTGCCAATACATGTAGTCTGTATCATATGACTGTACATCAAGGAAAAGTAGATAGAATCATAAAAATCCCTAGAGTCCTCAAGCATAAGGATTCACTCTCCTGGTGAAGAGTTTCTATCTTATTCTTTGGCTTCTTAAGGAATCACGTGTCCCTTCTACTGAATATTCTAATGACATTCACATATTTAGTCAGTCAACATTTATTAAGCACCTTTTATGTTCTAGGTATTACTAGATACAGAGATCAATAATCATCTAGCTCTTGCTCTCCAGAAGTTCACCAGGTTCCTAATAAATTAATAGCAGACTGATATTAATGCTAAATAGTACAAAGTATAATGTACTAAGTCACTGAACAAAATGGAATATTTAAGAAATTGAGGGTGTGAGCTTTCCTTACTGTTAATAATAAATATTTATTATTATGATTTATCTTACATGTTAATTCCCAAATACCAGGAATCCTTTTTGACTTGTGTACTATCTGGAATGGCCTCATAGCCTCAAAAGCTTATGAAATTATTTAGGAAATGCACAGCAAAATTTTGAGAAGAATATAGATATATTTCCAAATGTTTGTTATAACTTCTGTGGCACAGACTTGGAGTGAGGCTTGTGGCAGTGAGGTCCTTTGCAGATTTTTGAATGGTCTTTTTGAGTAAAACTCATGGTGGTTTTTTTTTTTCTTTTTAAAAATTTTATGGTAAAATACACATAACATAAAATTTACTATTGTAAAAATTTTGTTTTATTTATCTATCTATCTATCTATCTATCTNTGGCTTCACAGCTCGTAATATTATTTAAAATTTTAGGTTTGTTATCAAAATGGGGAAAACCTCTATCACCACTCTTTCATAAAAGCTGTCAGGTTGGGGACATTTCACGCTTTCCTGTGCACATCCTAATCTTAAATGCTCTTTGAATTGCTGATTCTCTAACCACTTGGTTGTGGATATCCTTGTTGCAGTATTTCAAGTTTTATGTTATTGTATTAATTTCTTATTGCTACTATAGCAGGCTACTACAAACTTCGTGGCTTAAAACAGCACAAAATTATTCTTTTACAGTTTTGGAGGTCAGAAGTCCAAATGGATCTCAGTGGGCTAAAAATCAAGATGTCAACAGGGCTTTGTTACTTCTGGAGGTCCAAGGGAGAATACATTTTCTTACCTTTTTCAGTTTCCGGAGACCGGCTGCATTCTTTGGCTTGTGGTTCCTCACTCCATCTTCAAAGACAACAGGATAGAATCTTGAATTTCTCTGTCTCTGACACCCTCTTCCACATTTAAGGACTCTTGTGATGACATTGGGCCTCGTCAGATAATCCAGCTCTGTATCTCAAGGTCAGATGATGAGCAAACTTAATTCCCCTTTGCCATGTGACCTGACATAGTCATAGGTTCTGGGGATTAGGACACGGGTATGGACATCTTTGACTGTCACATTATTCTGTCTACCACAGTTATCTTCATAAATGTTGGTATTTTATGTCAAAATGGCAAAGAATGTAACTCTTTTTCACTGTTCTTATAATTCACTCCTTTACACAGACAATGAAGGAGCCAATTCATTATTTCTACTTGAAATTTATTTCTCTATCTTTTTTTTTTAAAATTGGGGAATGGGGGGAGGGGAACAGTGTTGGGGAATTGGGGAAGGGGACCAGCCAAGTTGTTGTTCTTCAATCTTAGTTGTGGAGGGTGCCAGTCGCCATCTGGCTGCCTATCGGCAGCCTGTGGCCTCTAAACTCAAGGTGCTGTGTTCAATCTTAGTTGCAGGTGGGAGTAGCCACCATCCCATGCAGGAGTTGAACCAGCAGCCTTGTTGTTAAGAACGCATGCTCTATCCCCTGAGCCACCCAGGTGGCAGCTCAGCTCAAGGTGCCGAGTTCAGTCTTAGTTGTGGGTGAGCATAGCCCACCATTGAACAGGCAGTCTTGTTGTTAGGAGTTAGGAACACATGCTCTCACCAGCTGAGCCATCCTGCCACTTGTTGGCAGCTCAGCTCAGGTGCAGCGTCACTGGCCCATGTGGGAAACGAACTGGTGGCCCTGTTGCTCAGAGCTCACACTCTTAAGCTAACTCTTAACCAACTGAGCCACTTGGCTGGCCCCTATTTCTTATCTTAATGAGTTACTGCTTTTAGTCTGATCTGAAAATTAAAAGAAAAATTCCCTTCTCAATATTAGTATAATTTCTATTGATTGCATTGTTGTTCTTTATTAATATTATTTCACTGGCTATTACTTTTTTATTTGGCTAGTCACTATACAAATGAAGATGAGAAAAGTAGGTATAATTAATATATTTCCACATCAAGAGGCTGTATATTTTCATTCATTTTAAAGAAGTGCTCCAAAATTTCTTTCAAAATTGCATATTGAAACATTATCAACTTTTTGAATAAACTTTTGCATATTGTTTGTGTTCATGTTTTTCTAATTTTTGAAAATACATCTTAGATCTGTAAAACATTGCTGTTGCCTTGTGGCAAAGCTCAAAGAACTGCAAATTGAGCAGATTGTCTTGTAAAATTTAAATTCTTTGAAGAAAAATTAAATTTATATTATATATTGGG
>NW_017732186.1:645562-649558 GCF_001890085.2 Hipposideros armiger | reverse complement strand
TTGGTTCATGGTTTCCTTTGACTCTTTGAGTATATTGAAGACATTTGTTTTTCTTAGTAAGTGTGATGTCCATGTTTTTTCAGGGAAAGTTACTGTTAACTTCTTTTCCTGTGAATAGGACCTACTTTCTTATTTCTCTATATGCTTCATAATTTTTATTTTGTCAAAACTGAACATTTTGAATATTATAATGTTCAAAAAAATAATAAAAAGAAAGAAAAAGGAAGGAAAAAAGAAAAGAAGAAAAAAGGAAAAGAAATACTCTCTAGGTATTTGCACATTGGTTTTGTGTGGGCACACTTCTTCAATACTTAGCCAGATCATTTACAACTTTGCCTTAACCTGCACTTCCTCCTTGTACTGAGACTGAAACCAGCCAGAGGTGAAAGCTTGGAGGTTTTTCAGGCCTTTTCTCACCATATATCCTGTGCTAAGCATGCACTTTCTGTGCTTTCCCTTTCAAAGTCCCTATTCTTCCCTTAAATATCACTCCTTAGATTCCTTCCCAGGCTTTTTGGTATTATTACTTGCCCCCATTTTTTTTCCTCCTCAGGTGGGAGTGGCTTGTTCATTTGCCTTTCATTATTTTTATAAAAGAAGTAGCTGCTAGGCCTTGATAGTTTTTCAAGTCTAGCATAACACAGGCAAGTCCCTTGCAGGGTTCCTAGGGGAAACCTCAGTCAGGTCAAAGCAGACAAACACAGTTCCTTGGGGACAAGGTCTACTTTCCCCCCCCTCCACCAGAACCAGGTAATTACAATGGTTACCTAGTGGCTATCTTCAAGACCTCCACCAAGCCAGGGTGGTAGGGAGGCTTGGGTAATGCCACAGAGATGTCCTACCCTGTGACACTGTGAACACTGGCTAAGTGTTCACTTCGTTGCTGCAAACCTTTGACTGTTTTCTAGAATTCTGATAAGACTTATGGTGAAAATTTTTGTCAAGTTTTTAGTGCTTCTGTAGAGGGACAGCTTCTGGATGTCCCCATTCTGTATTTTGCAGACATTATTCAAAATATATTTTTAATAATACTTTCATTATCTATTTTTTGATCTGTAATCAATTCTAGTTTGCACTAACTATGCAAGCATAGTATCTAAATTTACATTTTACATGGGGGAGACAACTGACAAAAATCTGAATGAGGTTTATACTTAGACATACATCATTGTCAGTTCAGCTAGGGGCATTCAAATGCATCTCTTTATAAGACCTTATATCCTTTATTTCGAGCAAATCAACATTTATTATTGATTTACTTAAATTATATTTCTTCATTATCCATTTGATTTATTTAATCTTCACATAATACCATGCAATGGATATGAACTCACTCATAAGGAACCCATAGAGAAAGAGGGACTGTAGGGAAAGGAGAGTGGGAAAAGGCAATTTCAGAGTTTCAGACTGCACACATCTGCCTGGCAGCCATGTGGAGTTTATTGCATTTGAAGCTTCATGAGAGAAGATGGTAGATTGTATATTTAATCCTGTGTAATGTTACTCCTTCAAGGCATACTTAGGGCCATCAAGATTGCTATTGGAAAGATGAATCCCTGGGATATGAGACTTGTTGAAAGGAAAATATTTTCCTGAGAAATTTCCATGTTACACTGAATTGCTTTTCTATATTAATACTATAATGCAATGCTTAAATAGCAAGCTTTCAGAACAAGAGGCCATGACATTTGGGGTCTTGACTGTCACTAACAAGTTCAACTTGTCATGCCTCCTCTCAATGATAGCAGATATGAAGATTTTCTGCTGGTCCATAACCTCTTTGAAGGCAGGCATCACATCTTTTGCTTCCCTCACCACCAATCCAAATGTCTATATCAGTGTTTCACAATTGTTAACTACTCAGTAAACTTTCTAAATGCATGAATATGCCTGAGTGTCCTCATTTGTAAAGGATAGAGTTTAGATTTAATGATCTTGGAGGTCTTTTTATGTTCTAATAACACAAAGCATTGAACCCAGTTATTCTAATTGATAGAATAACTATCAATTAGTTATTCTATGTATTTTGTCTATGTTTTTCAAAGGTCATTTATTTATATAAAGAACAAAGATCAATGATATATTGCCCGTTTTGTTCAATAACATTTTGCCATCTTTCAGTGAACTTCATAAATCCTTGTTCATAGTAGGACCTGTCTTCATTGGCAAAAAACTGAACAAGGTGCTGATTTACAGCCTCATCTGAATTGAACGTTATACCACGCAAGGAGTTTTGAAGAGAGTGAAACAAGTTGAAGTCTGACGGTGCAAGGTCAGGTGAGTATGGTGGGTGTGGCAACACATCCCATCCATGCTCCAATAGTTTTTGGCGGGTGATCAAACTTGTGTGTGGTCTCGTGTTGTCGTGATGGAACACAACTTCTTTACAATTAACAAGCTCTGGATGTTTCTGGATGATGGATTCGTTCAACTGTCCAATTGCCGACAATACACATTCAAATTGATTCTTTGGTTCTTTGGTAGGAGCTCGAGAAACACAGCACTTTTAAAATCCCACCACACTGAGAGCATAACCTTCCTCTGATGAATGTCTGCTTTCGATGTCGTTTGAGGCAAATTATCATGTCGGAACCATGATCATTTTTGCACAACGTTGTGGTCAACAGTCCACTTCTCATCACCAGTTATCAGTTGCTTCAAAAAAGGATCATTTTCCTCACATTTAATGAGCATATTGCAGATGTTTATACACGCCGTCAAATGAACTTCTTTGAGTTCATGTGGAACCCAAATATCGATTTTGCTTATGTATCCCAGCTTCTTCAGGTGGTCATGAATGCTTTAATGATGAATTTTAAATGTTTCTGCAATCTCTCGTGTTGTATAATGTGGATTTGCCTCAATCAATACCTTTATTTTGTCATCATCAACCTCGGTGGGCCTCCCTGACCAAGGAGCGTCGTTGAGATAAAAATTACCAGCATGGAATTTCGTGAACCATCGTTGGCACTGACGTTCTTGTAGAGCATTGTCACTGTAAACTTTATGCAACTTTTCACAAGCTTGATGTGCGTTCTTCCCTTTATGGAAGTAAAACAGTAAAATATGACAAAAATGCACAGTTTGGTCTTCCATCTTTAACTTGTAAAATCTCCAAATCTCAACCAAATCACTCAATTGTTTTTTAGAGTGAAGTTAGAATTGTCAGCTGTCAAATGACATAGCAATAACATAGATGTGAATGACTCTGATATTTCCAAAAATGAACTAGTGCCATCTGTTGCAAACATGCGTCATGACTTTTCTGACAACCGAATATAGAGTAAATAACAACAGAAAAAATAATAAAAACAATAAGTAATGGGTTTTAAGCCCTTACTATAGGCCAAAACCTGCCTCTCTCTCCCTTTCTCTCTCTCTCTCTCTCTACACACACACACACACACACACACACACACACACACATACGAAGGTCTGAAACTTAGGTTCACGAGCACATCCTAGAAAAAGTGCTACATACCTCATTGCTGAATATCACTCTAGTCACCTTCAAAGTACTCCCTTTGGGCAGCTATGCACTGATGCCAGCACCTAGTCCACCCTTCAAAGCAGTTTTGGAGCTCTTTTTCTGGAATGGCCATCAGAACTGTTGTATTACTCTTGATATCCTGAATGTTATCAAAATGTCTTCCTTTCAATATTTCCTTTATCTTCAGGTAAAGAAAGAAGTCAGTGTGGGCCAGATCAGATGAGTAGGGAGGGTGTTCCAATACAGTTATATATTTGTTTACTGGCTAAAAGTTCTCTCACAAACAGTGCCATGTGAGTTGGTGCATTGTCATGATGCAAGAGCCATGAATTGTTGGTGAAAAGTTCAGGTCATCTAACTTTTTCATGCAGCCTTTTCAGCACTTCCAAATAGTAAACTTGGTTAACTGTTTGTCTAGTTGGTACAAATTCATAATGAATAATCCCTCTGATATCAAAAAAAGGTTAGCAACATCATTGCAACAAGTTCACGAACTTAATTGTCTA
>NW_017732186.1:609499-645237 GCF_001890085.2 Hipposideros armiger | reverse complement strand
TATATATATATATATATATATATATGTATAATGATATGCCACACACAGTTACTCAGTGAGCAAGGATCATTATTACCCCATTTTACAAATGGGGTCATTGAGGCACTGATAATCTAAGGAACAGACCCCAGGTTGCACAACTGGTGAGTGGTAAATACATGGTTCCAGCCCAGGCAGATTAAAAAGAGGCTACTTATAGTACTGAGCATACGTATAGTAAGTTTTCAGATGATAACTAGTAGGAGCAGCTATCACAGCAGTGGAAGGCATGGTGGCAGCAGTAGGGACTGCATAAAATACAGATACACCTTTCCTTAAACATCTTGCAGACAAATAGGGAAGTTAAACATTTAGACCTAAATGATACAATGAAGAAATAACTTAAATGCTGTTGGGGAATAAAAGAGAGTCATGTGGGCTAGTGAGGGGTTTGGAGGAGCTTTCACAGGAAGTGGCCTTTCAGCAGAGCCTTGGTGGCTTTTTACAGGTGGACAGGAGGGCATCTCAGGTGGAGAGACTGCAAGGAGGTAGGAAAGAGCATGGAAGAGTAGGGAATGATGATTACTTCAGTGGGTGTAGCTTTTAGGAAATGAAGTGGTGAGGGGCCAAGTTGGAAAGGTTGTGTAAGGCTGAATTGTGGAGACCCCTGAATGTCATACTAAGGAGTTTGGATTTTATCCTGCAGGTATTGAGGATTTTAGTGCCAGTCTGAACAGCATCTTGTGTACTTTCATGGACCATCCTGCCTTTGGCTAGACTGGATCCACTGTAGCTATTGGCTTAGAATTTGAGCTAAACAAATGGGTGTAGTATAGAAAATGGCTGCCAGGACACACAGGCGGACACAGAACAGGGAACAGGGGAGCATCTGCTCCTCCTTGCAATGATCTATCTGGCTTCCCCCAAGCCCCATGGTTTTAATACCAGAATCATTTGGTAGTGTTTGCCACCTGCAGAAAAATCTCAAAGTCAGGTTGCTGTTCTCTCTTCAATCTCCCCTCCCCTATCACTACTCCACAGGCCACTTGGCTTTGCAGAATCATTTTCAAAAATGTTTATAATGTCTTACTACTGCCTGTTCCATCTGCTCCTCACTCATGGAGGCCTGGCTTCTGCACAAGGCCTGGAAGTCAGGCACATGGTGCCAGGAAAGGTTAAAAATGCAACTTTGCTCTTTCTCTCATGTGGTCATTTACTATCTTTTCATCCATCTTTCCACAGATGACTGAATGCAATCTTTCCTTTGAATGAAGCCAAACCTTGAGCTAATTTTCAAATAAAAAAATAATATGGAGCATTTTACCATTAATATCAATGGGCCAGCATGACAGTGCTAATACAGACACACATAGGAACACATTATCTTCCCCCCCACAACAGTTCAAAATAAATCTTCCTTAGAAAATTTTGCTAAAACTCTGTAAATGAGAGCTTACATGTATATCCTTTAGTTTTCTTAATAGATGCCAAATTAAAATTCATAATAAAAATCATTCTTAAGAGATGGAGAGAGTCAATACATTTACACATGGAACGTCAAGGTTGCCCGAGTGAAAATGATATGGGTGTACATGTGAGCTTTAGAAACATTTGGCAGAAACACATTTGATCAATACAATTTAAGAACTGTCAGAAAATAGAAATGGAATGTGTTTGAAATAAAAATATTTAATTGAAGTTTTAAGAAAATCTCAGCTTTCTATGCTCCTGTTAAAATACATATATTATCTTTTTGAAGACATTGGTCATGTTTGTCTGCAGATTTTTGGCCTTAATGTAGGTGGTAATACAAGTTTGTTTGTTTTTTCTTTTTTTTTTTTTAAAGATTTTATTGGGGAATTGGGGGAGGGGAACAATGTTGGGGAATTGGGAAAGGAGAACAGCCAAGTTATTGTCTTTCAATCTTAGCTGTGGAGGGCACAGCAAGCTCAGCTCCAAGTCCAGTCATGCCGCTCAGCTCAAGGTGCTGTGTTCAATCTTAGTTGTAGGTGGGCATAGCCACCATCCCACGTGGGAGTCAAACCAGCAACCTTGTTGTTAAGAGCATGCTCTATCCCCTGAGCCACATGGGTGGCAGCTCAGCTAAAGGTGCCGAGTTCAGTCTTTAGTTGCCAGCAGGCTTAGCCCACCATCTCGAACAGGCAATCTTGTTGTTAGGAGCACATGCTCTCACCAGGAGAGACATCTTGCTACTTGTTGGCAGCTCAGCAGCAGCTCAGCTTGGGCGCAGCTCACTGGCCCATGTGTGAATGGAACCGGTGATCCTATTGCTCAAAGATTGCACTCTTGTGCAAGCTCTTAACCAACTGAGCCACTTGGTTGGCCCAGTAATATGTTTTTAAAAAATTATCTTAGGTTATCATCTTTGTTTCTTTGATTTAATAAACTCTAATTTGAATATTTTTATATTTGCATATGCTGCCTATGAAGTCTGCATTTTGTCTGCTAATTGAAGTATACAGAAAAATTGAAGACAAATACCAGAGGTCTCAATCAGCAAATAGCAAGAGCTGTCTTTATTGTATAATTGTAGTAAGAACTCCTTCTTGTGGACTGTCTCAGGATTATTTACTTCATTTGCAAGAAAAGCCATGAGGAAAAGTAATGGCATAAAATCAATAAATCATAACACCTGATTAATTTCACTAGTGGTGCAGAAAAATTTCTTTCTGTCTTTATGGAATAAATTGAAAGAACTTATGAAGTACATAAAATAAGTATTGGTAATAAAGAGAAAAGACCTAGATTCAATTTTTGGTTATAGCTATCTAACACCTTACTATTTATTGGGAAAATAAATATAATTCTAATTATAGAATTATTCAGATGCATAGATGAGTATGTTAGCATTTTCTAGGGGTCCTTTTGATATTTATGAAATTGCTTGAAAAGGTAATTTTAATAGCTATTGAACAAGATAAATGAAAACGTCTGATTTTTAAAAAAGAGTACATTCATGGTGGTTACTAATTCTTATTTAGTAAAAAATGTACACTCTGAACACTTCCTTATTGATAGGCAACATTGATAGCAAAAACTTTAAAAAATAATTTGTCAAATTATGGAATTTTAGCAGGCAATAAACAGGCAATAAACTAAAGTTTATAATTAAAGAAGATATTATGTATGGGATAAGTTCTAGTATGTTTACTCTAAAAGCAATAAAAAAATTAACAGAGCTAATGTAGCTGTAGTTATCAGACTGATACAAGACACTAATGTTTTAACTCTATTGGTCATATTCTATTTAGCTTCTTCCTGGAACTCTGGGCTGGATAATTTTATCAAAATCCCGTTTACTGAATATACATGTGAAGTAAAATCCAAAACAGGATTGTGGGTCCTTGACTACATGTACTACAACATTGCTGCACTAATTTCCTTCTTCTTTTAGTATCTACAAAATGATTCTTGAGCAGGGAAGCACTTAGCTTTTAACATAACTGTAAGGTGAACAACCACAGATTTTATCAAATAGTTTACTCTATGTTGCAAGTAATCAAATGAGACATTTTTTAAAAAGCTGTATTCCTCCAGCTCACCAAAAGGAAAAAGACCACAGTACTTCCTTATTTTTGCTCTTACAGATTAATTATAGTACATGATGTTACCCCATACGTTTGTAATATGAGAAGTTGTAAGCCACATTCTTACTGAAATTATTTCTTATTGGTAGTTCAAATGGTGCAAAGAGCTTTCTGAAATAAAGCTTTTTGTGACTAATGCCCCTCTCAGTGAACTCATTTTCATATTTTTATGACTAACTACAGCTCTTCTTTAGTCATGAGACACCATTCTGTGTGTATAACATATTGGATGCACATATAGTTTATTAAGCACTACCATTTTGAACCTGTTGGCTTATTACCATTTTCAAAGAAAACACTTTTTTTTCTAGTATCTGAACAAATTTACAATTTAATTGGTACAGATGGAACGCTAAATGTAAACTGAAGAAACACTGTAAAACATAACACCATCTTATGGTGGTCTTTATATACCAGTCATAATTCATTCTGACGGCTATGTTTTAAATATGAAACCATTAAGAGCAACTGTTACATCCAGACTCATTTTCTACTAAGGTGTATGACTGTGAGTACAGCAGTCATCCAGGGTTACGACAGGAAAAGAGCTTGTGCTTTACAGATAACTACTATACAAATTATGGACTAGCATGACAGGAATAACCACTGGTTTGGTATGTTTTTGTTTATAACACATTTTACTTTTAATATATTACCTGCTGTCCTCTAAAGGCATCATGCATAGTCTGATCCCTGGGTCAGATTTCCTGAATGCTCCCTAGCCCTTGGCTTCTTTTCATCTCAGTGGTGCTCAAAGTAGAGCTGGAAGTCTTATCAGGATAGCAATTGCTGGGCCCATCCCCAGGAGTTTTGATTCTCTACGTCTGGGTGGGACCAAGGAAGATGTATTCCCAATAATTGCCCAGGAAGTGCTGACATTGCTGGATGGTGACCACATTTTGTGGAGCACTGCTCTGCCTGAATTTTACCTTCATCAGGTCCAAGACCATTCCCACACTGTGCACATGCATCTCATTTTCTTCACTTTATTAACATTCATATACCTCTTGGTATTTAGTGTATACCTATTATATTATTTAATATGTATTTGGTTATTTGGTTTGACTGTAAAGCCCTTGAGAGCAGAGGATAGGACTAACATTTAATTAGAACCATGTATCTTAAAGTGTGGTCCACCAAGTACTCTTATCATTACCCCCTGGAAAATTTGCTAAAAAGCAATTTCCCAGCTGCACCCCAGAAAAGAGGCTTTGGGGATGGGGTTCCCAAATTTGCATATTAGCAACTTCTATGGTTATTCTTCTGCACGTTAAGTATGGGGACAACTTCCTGGAAATAGTACCCTGCACATCAGAGGGACTCCATGTCCCCTGGCAGGCTGGCACAGTGCTCATGGAGTGGCACCCAGTCAAGGAAACTGAAATGCAGGTGCTGTGTTAAGCAGAGCCGGGGTACAGATCCAGCTTCTCCTTCCACTCCCAGGGGTCTGGAGGATGTGTCTGAGATCCCAGCTCAGGAGCACAGCAACTCCTCACAGTACAGAGCTGAGCACGCCCATTTCCAACCACTGCCATGGGAGGTACAGCATGGGATGGTGAAGGAGAAAGGACACCTCAGCCTAGCTGGCCAAGCATACTGTACCAACCTCGAGGTCAGGTTACAGGGAAGGTCAGAGTCACATCTTCTCTCAGAGATTAGACTTTATAATCAAAGCTTGGGGTCAAGGAGTTCCAGAGCCAGCTGTGTGTCTGTGTGATCTTGGGCGGGCTTCTGAAACTACCAGGTCCTCAGTTTCCTCACCTGTAAAATGGGTTAGGGGGAGCTTTTCATTGGAATCTATTTTCTAATTTAAGAATAATTTTAAAATTTTTCAAAATGTTTCGAGTGAAGAAATTTTCTACTCTAAGAAAGTATGTCCTTTCTAAGCTTTAGTTTCATCTCACAGAATTGTTATGAGTACCAAACACAAATGAGATAACACAGATGAAAGAGTCATACTAGTGTCAGGTTTTTTTTAATTCTAAGAAAAAAAATTGTGAAGTGCCAGTTCAAGTTCCCAGGCTCATTCATTTAGTTAAGTTACCTTCAGAAGAATGGGGATGACACTACTTAAATGTGGCAAAAATAAGATGATATAAAACACCAAAATGCACTTTAATGGCAAGGAGGATCAGTGCTTCCTGGAGAAGGCTGATTATCATCTCCACTGATGGCTCCAAGAAAAACCTTAGGTTTTTTTGGGTAAAGCTGACCATTTTTCTATTGCAAAATATGTTTTTTTCTCTTGCCAGGGAAGATTGCACTGTTCGTGACTAAATAATTAACCTTTGAGAGGCCTCACTCACTTCAAGTCTCCCGCTGCCCGTTTTTTTGTTCAGGAAAAATTTCCTCTACACTTGCCATGTCAAAGTTCGAGGAAAAAGACCCAGATGAATCAGTGCCATGGAAACAGCCCTCCTGGCAGTCAGCCCACTCCTAAGCCCCCTGATGGTGAGGATTTTCTGAAGAACTTGCTCAACAGACTGGGTCTGAAAGCAGCAGAAGACCTGTGGCTCAAGGGGCCAAGGTGTCACACTACACACAGAAGATCCAGGGTACAGTATTTTAAACATAATATATTATTTGGTAGTTCTTCAGAATCAGCAACTTTAGATTTCGGTCATTTAGTCTACTCCCTGTTTCTGAAGAAGCCCCTCAACATCTGTTTGTTATGTTTTGTGACTTACTCTGTTAGAAAGAGGCCGGGCCAGTAGAAGCACAGTAACAAAAACATGCAATTTTCTCAATGCTGTAGCCTCTCACTGGTGCCTGGTTCTGTGTGAAAACCTCGAGTCTTGCCATTTGCTTATTTTATTTCAGGAGTTGCATTAAGAGTGAGATGAGAGAAATAAAGGAATAGATACAAGGTTGGTCTTGGTTTTGTTGCTGCCAGCTGACTTGGTATGCTGGTTTTTTAGGGAGATGGATCAGGAGCTCTGTCTTTAGAGGTTCTAGTCTTTCAGCCTCTCTGAGCATTACTTCTTTGCTCCAACAAAAAGTGAAGGGTTAGAAATTTGGACTTGGGGAAGACTGCTGCCAATGCTGTACAATAAATCTGTGTATCTCTGAGATTTTTTTCAGTCAAAGACTCTTCTAGAAATGTTCTCTCTTATGACCCTCAACTCAATCCTTCAGGGGGATTGCACAGGTGTTGTTGTCCCTGCCAATAAGATGAGGAAAGCTCAAGTTCAAGTTCAGGACACTAGGGCTCACCTTGTCCCAGCCTTGTGCTGAGCACATTCCAGCTCATTTATTTATAAGGGCAGAGCTTGTTGGGGAGCAGCACAACTTGTCCAGGCATTTGCTCCAACAGCTGGAGAGGCACTGGCATTTGCTAGGGCTTGGAAGGGCTTGGGGCTGACCAGGTAGCACTAAACAGAGTGTGGCAGGGAGGAGAGCAAGCTGGCAGTTAGAGCTGGAGAATTCACACTAATCATAGGCCATTGGTCACTGCTCTTTGGAGCTGCCTTTCTTTTGACTTGTTGACCTATCAACAAGAGCCGAGAGAGGAGGGACAAGCTGTGTGGTGGAGGATTGTCTGTGCTCACCATGCCAAGGGGCAGCCTGGTGGCACACAGCAAACCATGCCACTGTGCTTCAGATCCAGATTCAGTTCTTAGAAGACTTACTCTCTCTTTCCAAGGGATATAGGATGGTTACTACTAATGGAATTGAACTTGATCTTTAGTGGCTAAGTTCTTATCAAAAAACAAAATAAAAAATTACTTTAAAAGGAAGTAGCTTAACTGATACTTCTTAACCATTAAGATCCTGGAAGAACTAGTATCGCTTTTCAGAGGACATTCAAATATATTTGCCTATGTTGAAAGGGTTCCATGGTCAAATCAGTTTGAAACTTGCTGCATGTACTGTTGTCTTGTTAATACTAGGACTGCCAAAAAAATGTATACAAATGACTTGTATTCATTTTTTTGTTATCAGTATGTATTGAGTATTACAATTTTAATACAGTTTTTTTTTCCTTTCTTAAAACATGTATACATGTTTTTGGCACCCTTTGTATATATTAGAGCAGTAAAAGTGCTAAGAAGTCCTGCAGTAAGTAAGTTTGCTGAACTTCACTTAAGCCCATGTTTCTCAAATTTATTTGGCCACTGGCTACTTAATCAGGTTCCTCAGAATCTGAGGTGTATGGCTGTATGAATGACATGGACATCATACTGGCGCATCGTGGGTGCCTCCTTTGTGTATCCTATAGCCTAGAGCAGGTATTAAATCCTTGGAGTTGCCCTGCTGTCAGAAATATGGATTCACTCATCCAATCAGTTGATTTGTACCTAGGGCCTATCCTGTGCCAAGTATTGTTCTAGGCACAGTAAATGCTCTCTTGGAGCTACCATGTCATTGAAGAGGCAGATGTAAACACACAAATGTTTAAAGTGCAGGTGTAATCATACGAATTGGCAACTACAATATGGTGTCAGTGATAGAAACGACAGTCTGGGGAATATAATCAATAATGTTGTAAATATTTTTTAGGGGGCCAGATGGACTCATGTCTTGTTAGGGAGACCACTTCATAGTCGGTGTAGAAGCCTGACCACCGCACTGTATTTCTGAAGCTGATGTTGAATAACATTGTATGTCAACTATAATCATATATACATATATAATCACAGGACGTGGGTAGAATGTGGGAATGGAGTCAATGGAATTGTAATAGATAAGTATGATATCGGGGGTGGGAGGGCAGTAAATGGGGGAGGGGGTTGTTTCTGTGTGAAGGGTGAAAAGGATAACTACTGCATTGTTCTGTACACCTGAAACTAACAATAATAATAAAAAAAAGAGACAAAACACACAAAAAAATAAAATAAAAAAATAAAAAATAAAGCGTAGGTGTAATCAATTGTTCTGAAGAGAAATGAATTTGAATCATGGAGGATACTCTTTTGAGCCCTGTGTTGGAGGAAGGCCTT
This sequence comes from Hipposideros armiger, assembly GCF_001890085.2. Classification (NCBI taxonomy): domain Eukaryota; kingdom Metazoa; phylum Chordata; class Mammalia; order Chiroptera; family Hipposideridae; genus Hipposideros; species Hipposideros armiger. Next base: position 636,710 of record NW_017732186.1, on the reverse strand, counting down.
TAATAAGGTGACAATTGAGCAGAGGTAGGAGAGAGTCAGGAAGATACTTGGGGAGGAGACTTCCAGGTAGGGAGGGCAGTGACTGCAAAGATCTGCCAAGGGAGCCTGCATGCCTCAGCTGCTCTAGGATTAGCTGAAAGGATAGTGAGCTGAGCTGGGAGAAGAAGGGGAGTGGTCAGAGGGAGGCCTGGGGCAAGACAGACAGGCTCTCCAGGCAACCACACAGACCTGGTACTGGACCTGAAGAAGGTAGTGGGTCATAGGAGGGTCCTAAGTAGAATGATGTCAGGCTGGGTCATTGTTTTAACAGGATCCCCTGGCAGGCATGTACAGGATACAAGTGTGCGCAGGGTAGATGCTCAGAGTAGACGGCGGAAGCAGGGGATGGTTAGGAGACTTCTGCTCTAATCCAGACAAGAGGCCACTTGGGCTGGGCCCAAGCTAGTGGCAGTGGATATAGTAAAGAGTTGAATTTTGTAGCTATATCGAAGGTAGAGCTGACAGAGTTTGTTGATGTGTTAGGCACAGAATCAAGTTAGGATCACGGATATTACCACACAGAAGAGGCTTGATGAGCAAAACAGATGACATAAACTAGATTTCCCAGGACCACTCTGGGCCACTGAGGCTCTACCACTAATCAGCTTCTCCCACTGTCCTCCCTTGTCTGTGCAACAGAGGTCAAAATACCACTCCACAGGATGAGATAAGACAATGCAAATCTAGGACCTATAAGGGCTGAACTATCATAATTTTATATATATATATATATATATATATATATATATATATATTAGGCTTCTTTAAAAATGGAAATCATTGCTACTTAAATAATTACCCATAATTTAAAAAACATGCATATCAATTAAATAAATATAGTTAAAGAAGTGGATGTTGGGAAATGGAAAAAGTTTGGATCTTTAAATGTAAGTTTATTCTGATATATGAACATGAGAATAAAAATGCACAAAGAACTGAGAGAAAATGGTGGGAATGTATCTACATCAACAAACATCCAGTGAAACTTGTTAGAGTCTATGAACAAATGGGCAGCACCAGGTGTGCATAATTAATCTTTTGTTCCAATTTCTGAATGCAGTACAGGAGTCAGCTCTTTAGAAATCCTCTTCTCACTTACTGTTGAAGCTGTTGTGGCCAGGTGTCCTGAGTCTGAAGTAATTAAAAAACCCTCACCCCGCAGCAGAAACCCCTCCTTGAAAAACAATGCCAAGCTGTTAGCAAAGACATGCTTGGAGAAGGGGAGGTAAAATAAAGGATCTTTGTGAGGTAGGTTTTTCAGGGTTTTCATGAATGAAGGAAGTGATGCTCTATGTTTACATGACCTCTTCGGTCCAGTAAGATGGTCGGAGGTCAGTTCTTCCTGTAAGGGAAGACCAGGAGGTCTGCCCAGGAGAGTGGGAGGCACCTGAAGGGGGTATGTACTAGAAGGTGCCTCAGAGGGAAGACACACACCCTGTGGTGGCCATTTATGCTGCATGAATATGTGAGCACTTGCACTGCTTGGCAATCTTATTTGGACAATGTGGTTTTACAAGTCTGGCAAGCTCTTTAGATGTGAACTTTACCTAAGTAAATAAAGCCATCTGTCCAGTCCAAAGTTTTCTTTTGTTTTGTATTGAAGTGGCTTAGGAAAATGACTAAGGATTCAGCTGTTTCAGGAGAAACCAGAAACCCTGCTTTCTTTTTGTTTGTTTTTTTTTATGTTTAAGGAAAATAACAACTTTAAAATTTAAGAGTAAAGAAAAGTCTACAGAATTCAAGTTCAGCAGAGTGCAAATTTCATTTGAAGAAAAATGCTAGGGTAGTTTAGGTTTTTTAAAAAAAATATTTGTTGAGTTTTTTAAGAGTGGTACAACCTACAGTAACTAAGAAAAACTACTTTTATCCACATTTGTAGCCATGCTATATAAAGTTAATCTATAACTTTACAAATGGCTATAACTACAACTAAACATGTAAATAATAATTAGCTGTACTCTGCTTTGCAAACTTAAAATTTCTCTTCTTGGAATAATGCATTTTTAAATTCCTTAAGTCAGTTTGTAATGTGACTGAGAGGTTGTTCTCACACTCCTCATTTTTATAGTTATTTAGTCATCACCATTGAGGATATGTGTCATTGTAGATTTAGTGCGACTATAAATGAAATATGGGAAGCTGTGGCAAGTTGTTCAAATGAAAAAGCAGTTTTCCATGAAAAGATGGTTTTTAGTTTCAAACTGAAATTAACTTATACTAAATTTTGATTCAAAATTAAAAAAATATATATATTTTTTAATTCAGGAAATTCAAGCTTCAAAGTTGTTACTAAAACTTAATCCCTTTTTAGAATTAGCTTATTCTGATAATATAAGGCTGGAAATCAATGGGAAAAAATATTGTTAACAAAATACTTTTGAACAGATCTGTGCTCGTTAGTTGGATTAATATTTTAGGTACCTAGCTTCTTTATCAAATGACAGTGACAAATAGATAATTTGGTAATTTAACTAAAATTATTTAAATTTTGTCAGTTTCCAAAAAGATAGAATATTCAATTAAAAAGAAAAATCTATTGAGGATAGTATTTTTCAATGAGATCTTTCAAATCTACCTAGAAATCTTCATTCTAAAATTTGTTGATAATTTTATATGCTGAATTTGATACATAATTGTTTTGACAGAATGTCATTTGGTTTATTATGATATTTATAAGCTTTTATAAATTACGCTTTGCATCTTTCTTGATCCAGTGCTTTATGAAGTAGTGAGAAAGCTGAAAGAAGAAAATATCAAATTGAAATGGATAAATTTCCTTCATGCCTTAGGAAATCCACATCACCTTGACTGGCATATAGTCACTGAATGACAAGAAAAACTGGTAAAAGATATTGTAGCATCATAGCTTGGAGTATTACTCACAAGTGGCACAAATAAAAGAAAACTAAAGTAATAGAAGGATAATGAATCCATACATTATGAAATTTTAAAGTAATCATTCACAAATTTCTGTACTTTTTAGCAAATTATTTGTAGTTACTTGGATTTGTATGAGACAATTGATTGCAATATATCAGCATAGCATCTGCATTTCACAGTTGAGACCCATTGACTTAGACAAATAGTTTAATATTTTTTTGCCTCAGTTTTCCTGTTTGGATGGTGGTTCTCTCTTGGGATCTTTTCAGTGCATGAAATAGTCTATTTCACTATTGAATATTGAAGGACTTACTATTGAATGTTGATTATTGAACATTCTTCCTTTTGCTTAACTGAATTTTTGTGTGCAATATAAACCTGTTTATTATTATTTTTTCTTGTTCTTTACTCTGAAAATATCCATGTGGGACTTTACGGACCAAAAGGACTAAAAATTCTTAAAAATCATCTATGTGGTCTATTTTTTTCTCTCCAGTCTACATTTTATAAACTATTTAAAATAGTCTGTGTTATTCTTAGTGCTTTATGTAACTTTCACTTTATTTGCTTCATTATTTTAAAGCAGAAACAAATGTTCTATATATGTATTAAACAAATTTATCTCTTTTGTAAAGAATTTCCAACTATGAGTACTGTGCTTCGTGCCCTCGAATAGCACACACACAGGCAGGTCTAAGGTGCTGGGATCAGTAGGCTGAGAGTGCATTGTGTACCCACAGCCAGCGTGGCTGACATGTAGTGAAAGATGAGCCTAGGCAATGAGATATCACCTCACACTAGTTAGAATGGCTATCGTCAACAGGACAAATAATAAAAAGTGTTGGAGAGGCTGTGGAGAAAAAGGAACCTTCATACATTGTTGGTGCAAATGCAGATTGGTGCGACTGCTATGGAAGGCAGTGTGGAAGTGCCTCAAAAAATTAAGAATAGAATTACCATATGACCCAGCAATCCCTCTCCTGGGTATCTATTCCCAAAATCTGAAAACATTTATCTGTAAAGATATATGTGCTTCGATGTTCATTGCAGCTTTATTTATGGTGGCCAAGACATAGAAACAACCAAAGTGTCCTTCAATAGATGATTGGATAAAGAAGATGTGGCATATATACACAATGGAATACTATTCTGCGATAAGAAAAGATGCAGTACTGCCATTTGCGACAACATGGATGGATCTTGAGATTATTATGCTAAGCAAAATAAGTCAGACAGAAAAAGTCGAGAACCATATGATCTCACTGATATGTGGTATATAAAACTGCAAACAACAAAGGAACAGGATAAACAAATGATGTAACAAAAACTCATAGACATAGACAATAGGTTAGTGGTTACCAGAGGGTAAGGGGGAGGGGGTGGTAGATGAGGGTAAAGGGGATCAAATATATGGTGATCGAAGGAGAACTGACTCTGGGTGGTGGACACACAATGTGATGTACAGATGATGTGTTACAGAATTGTACACCTGAAACCTATGTAACTTTACTAACCATTGTCATCCCAATAAACTTTAATTAAAAAACAAAAAAAAGAAAAGAAGAAGATGAGCCTAGGAATGTAAACTGGATTGGATTATGGAATGGATTTACCAAATGTTTATAGAAACATGGATCTTACTTTATAGATGGGTGACACATCCACATCATTGTTAGCTCCAGTAGTAGGAGGTCTGAAATGTGAAGAAGTCAACAGGCCAATTAGCAGATTCTTGTAAAGCTTAGGCAAGAGATTATGAGGGCTTGAATGAATCAAGATGAGAATGGACAGGAGGAATCAAATTTGAGATAAATTTATTTCACCCATTAATTTTCTAGGATTTTATGAAAAAGTCATTGTTGAGTAAATCAGGAAAAAGACTGAAACCTCTGGAAGTTCATCCTGGGTACATGATATTATTAATTACAATATGGGAGAACTGAGATGAGGGTGGAATACCAGTGTGAAAATTACCAAAAAAATGCATTGTACTATCATACCTCATGTACAAATTTTAAATGCTACAAGCCACAAGCTTTGGGGTTTAACAACCCAATCCAAATTGTAGCCAACATTGAACCACTTCCTTCATCATATTTCACTTCTTCATTTAGATGAACAATTTGAAAATCTCAAAAACCTACCTCATGAATTGAAATTTAGATCAGGTCCTGTAAGAGCAAGTAACCTAAACAGCAGCTTTAACTGACAAAATGCACATAATTTTTACCTTGTTCATTATTGGGTAGAATGTGTGAGAATACAAAAAGGTAGGGTGCCTTTTAGTATATATACCATTTAAATCATGCTAAGAATATCATTCTGAAAGTTGTTTCTGGGTTTAATAAACAAAATCTTCAGGTAAGGAAACCAAATAATCTTTGTTGCATTCCGACATAATCACTCATTTCACGAGGGCTTGTTGAGTACCTCCTGCAGGCCTCCACTTCAGTGAGACAGAGTTTGCTATGCCTCTGAAATGTGGCAATATTTACTGAGTATCTATAGCATTTTAACAATTTGGGGAAACATAATATAGATTATCTTCTGTTAACTAAGTAAATTAGTGGCAATTTTACAACATGTTAAAAAATTTTCTGCAGCATGCTAGATCACATACATTTTTCATGTTTAATTTATTTAAATTTATTTAGCTATCAATATGTTAATTTCCATACTTCCTTAAAGGTTGGGCTATTTCAAAATGTCTCTGTCAAAGTAATCATTGTCTGAAATTCTCTTGAGCTGAGTAAAAAAATATGATGAAGGCTCATTTTGACTACTGGATTAAATATTTCTGTTTTTACTTATGATAGAATGCTCAATCCTAATCATGTAGCTAAAAGGATAACTTTGTGTATGTAAATCAATGCAAAGTTGCACATGCAAATGTTTTTGAAATGCTAGATTATTGCTCTGGCTGATTTGACTGCTGTTTTGGATTTTTTTCTCCTGTTCTGTTTTATTAATGCACTTGGGTTCCAAGTCAATTTCCAAAAGTCAAATGTAAAGTTTAACATACGTCAAAGTACTTTTCCTTGATTTTGAGGTAACATGTTATTCACTGAAAAACTTTACTCTGATAGATGTTTCAAAGGCATTCAAGCAGCTTTCAGAATTTCAAGCCAAGTTTCAGAATTTATAGCAGTCTGTGAACTTATTTGAATTGTTGCCAAGAAGTGCTATAAAAGTTGACCTTTAATGTTTTACAAATGTTGTTACATTTTTACTCTTTCTGATTTTTGCTTGAAGCAGAAGTAAGGCATTTTCAAGGAAGAGCCTAACCAAGGTGTTTTGAAAGAGATCCCTATCTTTTGTTATTGTTCGTTTTATTTCTATAGCAACAGGGTACTGAGGTATTTGCTTTTCAAATATATTTGGTTACAGGTATTAATAATATCCAGAGCCAGCACCGAACTGTTTAATGCTAAAGCTAACCATGAACACCTGTCCTAAACTTTAATAATGATAATAACTTTACGTGGTTATTTTCCAGACTTCATTAAATAGGACAATTTGAAATTGTGATTGAATAGAAAAAAAATGGGTTGCTGTTTTGTTGATAAACAAGTCTTTCTTCTGAATGGAACTTGTATCACCACGCAGTTGAGACAGGTGATGGACATTTTTTTATTGCCATTTTCCTAGGAATTACATATATTAAGTATGCTCAACATTGACAACTACTTTTAATAAACATAGAATCTAATTATAAGATCCCAGACTAAATTCTTTAGTTTGGCTTTTAAGGACCTTCCAGTTCATTTGCTTGCTATCCTTGTTGTATTTAAATCAGTCTCTAAAAACTATTTTTGAAAAATGAATTTAGCATTTTCACGTCTTTCTAGAAAAACAATCTTAGTTTTCTTTATTTTTTAAAATAAATGATCAGTAAATTTAATTAGAGTTATCAATAGATATTAGCCATTTAGCTCCATCATTTACAATTACAATTGGGGCTGGGTTAAAAAAAATTCTGCGCTTTAAAAATGTCAATCATAATTTAATATATATATATATATATATATGTATATATAGTCACAGGATGTGGACTACAGCATAAGGAACAGAATCAGTGGAACTGTAACAGCTGTATATAATGTCAGAGGAGTAGTAGATTGGGGGAGAGGGATTATCACTATGTAAGGGGTATAAATGTCTAACTATTACATTATTTTGCACAACTGAAACTTTATTCTTATAAAAAACAGTCAAAGTGGCACTGCAAATAAAACCCCAAACCAAAAAACAGAAACCAAAATCTAAGGGAAGACTCATGTTTTAATTTTTTCCCCCAAGAAACCCCTTGAACATTTTGATCAACTTGAACTGTGCACTAATGATCTGTATTTACAAATCCAAATTTATTAACAGGCATAAGCGTTAATCTTTTACACAGGAAAAGGAATTTTTTAGGTTTTGTTTTCACTCTTAATTATTCGTACTATACAACAACAATATTGGTTCATTTTTGAAGATGAGAGAGAAAGGGATTTCTATATTGATCCACATAGAACACGGTTAAAACTAGTTTGAGAAACATTGAACCAAGAGACCATAGTATAATAATCAGGTAAGGGCTTGGTTTGTTTGTTTGTTTTAATTGTTGTTTTACTTTTGCTGTTCCATGAATACTAATTGCTAAAAAAAAAATCTTATTTAGTTCATCTGGATTCCAAATATTTAAAGTCAGTAATAGGTGTGTGGAATTTGCTTTTTTAATAATAGTTAAATAACTAAAGGTAATGTAAAAACTAATCCTGTGTCAAATACTGCACCAAATAGTGCTTTATAAATGAACCCTTTGGTGTTTTTTCTGGTGGTCCCTAGCAGCTTCCCCCTTATTTTGTCCCCCAAAGACTCTACGCTGAAGCTGGGCATGCTGGTACCGAGGTTTCTCACTGATGCTTCCCTTCTTAGATTTTCATTTACTCTTCATACCATTGAACAGTAATATCCTTTGGTGAATTATGTGAAACTAATGGCAAACGTATCAAAGAGCAATGAAAAGAGTCTTCACTTCTCTGTAAAATGACACATTAGTCTTTACAGTAATTAACAGCTGTAGAAAAGGCATTCAACTTTTCACCAAGAGATGTTAATTTCTGATTCAGTCTTATACAGAGATGAATTAAAATGCAAACCACCTACTTATAATAAATAAATCTGTGTACATTAGCATGAAAGTTTTGAATATGAACAAACAGGGAAAAAGGAGAAGTTGGTACAGGACTAAAGTTGAAGTCACATGGTTTCAAAGTTTGTGGAAAGTTTTTTTCCTTTTTTTATGTGTTAAGGTTTTAGATGTGAGTCCTTCAAATTTGTCAGATTACATTTCCCTTCAGCTGGTTTGGAGCTGATTTTCGAACTTCTCTCACAAGTAAGATTTTGAACAATTTTAAAGAAATTACTGGCTTTTTAATTCAAAATCCAGATGTGTTGCTGTGGTTTCGTTGCTCAGAATTCTTTTTCTGCCTTTCATTTTCTTTCTGACACAACTTTATTAGGACACTTTAGAATTGTATTGCTTGTTTAACAAATGGTCTCTCTTTTTAGTGTAAGATTAATGTTTGGTTTTGGGATGCTTTTATTTCCTGTGTTATTTTTAACTAGTCTTTGCTTACTTTTAAAAGGGAACTTAATAGGCACTACCTTGTAAAAGCTTCAGTATTGTTTATATTTGGTAACTAAAGGTAAACAAAAATTGCTAGTTGTGTCTATAGAAACATATATTTGTGCTGAATTACCTGATCCATACTGGAGAAGAGGGGATGATAGAGTATATCCAAAACTTTGCCACTCTTAAAACGTTATAAAATATATATTTTTCCAAATCCCAGTGAGTCACTTCACTCTCATGGAACGCTGTGTTACTCACCAGCACATCTGCCATAGACCTTAAGGCACATCTTCTTCCATGGGCCATATTGCAGCTGGTCCCTTTTCCCCATTTCCCTTCAGGACTTGTGCTTGAAATGCAGAACCCATCATGATCCTTGTGGTTGTATGTCTCTTCACACAGGTTCTTGGGCATTTCATGGATTTGTGTTTTGGCTATTCACTTAAATTTAAGAACCTCATGGGACAAATGTTATGTTATCTTCTTTAAAGATTTTTCTCTCACTCTAGGTCTCTTGAAAGGATGCAATGTTGCATGAATAGCAGACATTTAAAGCACTATTGCTAAATGAGTGAAGTTAAATGTCTATTTATAGAAAATCATTGTTATTTTTTGGTATCATGAAAATGCTCTCATTCTGTGAGTTCTATTTATTAATTTCTTAATTCTGATGGTATAATATCTGTCCCATAATCCATGTACAGTTTATGACAAAAATATCTTTTTCTACAGAAGAAAAGGTGTGAGCTGATTACTTTGTCTTTAAAACAATAATTTACAAAACCAGTTGGTGAAGGTCACATGATGTATGATCACTAACACAGGCTACTGAGCCTTAAATCCACTTTTTCTTTGTTTTGAAGATACTAGATTAATGGGTTGCTGAATGTAGATGATTAAATAAATTTATATTTGGCTGGATTCCAGGGAGTCAGCAGAAAATTACATTCTATCAACATTTTATCTCTTTCTTGATTGGACAGGAATTCTAGAATGTTTTTTGCTGAAATATTTTCTTACTTATTTACAATAGGTCTCACTTGATTTATTTTAGTTACTTCAAAGAGGTGCATGAAATTATGTTTATCATTATAAAACACAAAATGTAATATCAATGATATATAACTAGTTGAACAGGATACCAGTAATAAATTAGATTGTGATCACTAATTATTATATTAATAATATAATAAAAATATAACAAAAACTATTATAGAAATTAATTTGAGTTGAAACAAATAACCATCTCATTAAAAAAAAGATCCATTACAATGAGACACACAACATACTGTAGTATAAAAAAGTGCAGATAGAAAATATGGAGAAGGGAAAATAAAGGTAGAAATTTTTATGATTCCAGGGTGCTTATCTTAAGGGCACTAATCACTGGGTTGTTTCTAGAGTTATACTACAAATTTGGCACTGAGCTTCCTTGCAGCAAATAGGTAGTTTTAACGTTCACTCAGTCAGTATAAAAGTAAACAAGGAACTCAAGATAAGTAGAACTTTTCCTTTGATTTATTTGTGGATCCTTATTGAAGTGCTATGCTGTCTTAATTATTGGAACTTTACAGTAATTGTTGGAGTCAGTTGTAAGTCCGCCAACTTGGTTATTCTTTTACAAGATTGCTTTACATATTTTAGGTTCTGCATAATATTTCTATAAAAAATTTTACATTTTGTCAAAATTTCCAAAAAGAAGCTTGCTGCAATTATATTATGATTCTTTTGAGTCTATAGATCAAGTGGAGGAGAACTGTATCAATAACCTCTTTTTCATTGCTGATGTTGATGATTTGTGTTCATAACAGTGAGTTTTGCAATCCTTAAACATGACATATCTATTCATTTCTTTAATTTTTCTTAACAATGTTCTGAATTTTTAAATGTAGACGTCTTGTCCATTTTCTGTTCAAATTATTCCTAACTCATATTTTTTGGTGGTATTCTAATTTAAATTTTAAAATTTTTAGTTTTTTATTGTTTTTTTGTGAGTATATAAATGCATTTGATTTTCATATATTAATTTTGTATCCTGCAATCTTGTTAATATCACTTATTAGTTCAGTAATTGTATACTTTTCTGTATAAACAATCATGTTACATGCAAATATGGACAGTTTTACTTTGTTCTTTCTGATCTTTATATCTTTTATTTCTTTTTCTTGCCTCTTTGCAATGGCTAGCACCTGTAGTACAATGTTGAATAAAAGTAGAAAGAGTGAGAATTCTTGCTTTGTTCCTGATCTTGGGAAGAAAGTGTAATATTTCACCATTAAGTATATTAGCAGTAGGCTCCTTTTAGATGCCCTTCCTTTATATTATAAGGTTGAGGAAGTTTTTTTCTCTGCTACTTTGCTGGGCATCTTTTTAAAATCAAAAATGGATTTTTCCCCCAAATGTTTTTTCTGTGTCTATTAAAGCGATCTTATAGTTTTGAATTTTATTCTATTAAAGTGAAGGATTACGTTGATTCTCAAAGGTTAAATCATCCTTGCATTACTGGAAGTAACCCTACTTGGTCATAATTGCTGGGTTCAATTTGCTAATTTTGTAAAGTTATTTTTGCATCTATTTTCATGAAAGATATTGGTCTGCAATTTTTCCTTTTTCTTTGTAATATCTTTGTCAGGTTATAAGATTAGGGTTATGCTGGCCATATATAATGAGTTGGGAAATAGCTCTTATCTATTTTCTGAAAGGGTTAATATGAGATTGGTTAAGAATTCACCAGTGAAATCATGTGAACCTGGAGTTTTCTTTGCAGGAAGAGTTTTGATAACAAAATCATTTTATTAAATAATTATAGGGCTATTCAGATTTTTCTGAGATTATTCACTTTGTGTCAATTTTTGTAGGATGTATTTTTCAAAGAAATTTTCTATTTCATCTAAGTTTTCATATTTGGTGTCATAAAGTTGTTCATTATCTTATTATCTTTTAATATTTGTAGAATCTGTATCAATAACCTTTTAGATTCATTGCTGATGTTGATAATTTATGCTCTTTCTCTTTTTTTGTTGTTCAATTTAGTATATCAATTTTGTTGATCTTTTCCAAGAAACAAAATTTTTTTACTTCGTTAATTTTTCCTATTTTATTCTCCTTTGAAGAGTCTATTGATTTACGCTCTTTATTACTTCCTTTTTCCTACTTACACTGGGCTTATTTTTCTCTTACTTTTTAATTCATAAAGTAGAAACTTAGACATTAATTTTAAAACATACTACTTTTTAATATAGGCATTTAAAGCTACAAATTGCTCTAAAACACTTTTTTAGCTAATTCTCGTCTCACAAAGTTTTGTATATTTTTATTCTGATTTAGTTAGAAATATTTTTGAATTTCCCTTGTAATTTCTTATTTAATCAATAGATCATTTAGAAGTATGCTTTTTAATTTTCAAATATATAAGAATTCCATAATTATTTTATTGATTTCTAGTTATATCCTATGTTGGTCAGAAAACATTCTCTTTGAGACTTTAAACCTTTTAAATCTATTTAGACTTGTTTTATAGCCTCATTATGGTCCATTTCTTTTTAATGTATTGTGTGCACTTGAAAAAAGTATACCCTGCAATTGTGCTATAAATATCAATCAGGGAAATGATTGATAACCTTTAGATCACTATGCACTTATATTTTGTCTAATTGTTTTTTTATCGTTTGCAGAAAAGGATGTTAAAATTTTTAAGTACAGTTGTGAAATTATCTATTTCTCCTTTTCTGTCAATTTTTGCTTCATGCATTTTTGAACTCTGTACTAGGCACATACATATTTATGATTGTTATATATTTCTGATGAATTGACATTTTTATCATTATTAAAAGTCCCTCTTTATCTCTTTTAATCTTTTTATCTTAAAGTATATTTAATCTCTCTCCCACTGCAGACTTTTATTCTCTCTCATGCTGTGGTGTTGTATTTTCTCTGCACTGTTCTGGCTTCTCACACAATGAGCAGGGAGGTCCCTGGCAGGCGGGCTTCTCCTCTGTGAGCAGGTTGCCTGGGTCTCAGAGCACCTCCTCAGTGGGGTGATGTGGAGAGCTTCTGAAGTTCCAAAGCTCTTCCTGCACCAGTTTCAGAGCCTGTGTGTTTTAGTGGCTCTGTTTACCCCTGCAGGGATTTGCCCAGATAGGTGGGGGCAGGGACGGGGGGTGGGGGTTGTGAGAGGTGGCTCTGAGCAATGGTGGTGACCACAGGCACAGCCAGTCCTGCACCCAATGTTTCCTCCCCTTCAGCAGAACTAGTTGGACTGCAAGTCCATGGCTGTTGGTCTTCAGTTCTCAGAACTGCAAATATTGTGTTCTTTTGATCTGATACTGCTACCACTCCACTTCTAGCACTGGGAAGGTGGGTGTGGGGGTGAGCTCTGAGAGGGTGGGGAGGGTTTGGCTAGGCTCCATGCCTATGTCTTCTTTCCCGTGCTTGGTAGTGAGGGCTTAAACATCGTTCTCACCCTTCTTCCCTCAGTCTTTGCTTTGAGGTCTCTGCCATGAGCATTGTTGGGTTCAGGCGTGTTATATGCTGATCCCTCAGGCAGGACTGTGGGCCATAAGGGGAGCGCTAGCAGTCTGAATTATTCCCTCTCCAGTGACAGCTGTAGCTCCAGAATGCAGGGAGCTCGGAGCTCTGAGCTCTGAGCTCTGATCTGTGTCCATCCTGCAGCCAGAGCCTGGCCCTCATCTCAGCACTTTCCTCTACCCTCCTCTTCCACTCTCCCAATTCACCCACGTTTAGATGATTCCGATTGCACATATCCTCATCTTCCCTGGATGCTGCACAGGGAGTCCTTTGTGGAATTATAGCTGTCAATTTGTTGTAAATTCCACGGGAGATTTCAAGAGGGTCACCTCATGCCACCATTTCTATGATGTAATCTATAAGACATTTTTCAAAAGAAATTGAAGAAGACACAAAGAAATGGAAATACATTCCATGTTCATGGAATGGAAGAATCAACACAGTTAAAATGGCTGTATTACCCAAAGCAATATACAGATTTAATGCAATCCCCATCATAATCCTAATGGTATTTTTAAACATTTTTTTAAGCTGAGCCATCCTGCCACCTGTTGGCAGCTCAGCGGCTGCTCAGTTTGGGCCGGGCATCAAACTGCTGTTGCTCAGAGCTCAAACTCTTGCCTAATGGTATTTTTTAAAGAAATAGAACAAAAAGCCATCAGATTTGTATGGAACCACAAAAGATCCCAACTAGCCAAAGCAATCCTAAGAAAAAAGAACATTGTTGGAGGTATCACATTCCCTGACTTCAGCTTGCACTACAGGGCAACAATAATCAAAACAATATGGTATTGCAGAAAAAGAGACACACAGACCAATGGAGTAGAATTGAGAACCCAGAAATAAACTCACATAAATATGGACAGCTAGTTTTTGACAAAGAATCCAAAAACATACAATAGAGAAAAGACAGCTTCTTCAGTAAGTGGTGCTGGAAGAATTGGAAAGCCACATGCAAAAGAATGAAACTAGATTACTACCTGTCACTGTGTACCAAAATTAACTCAAAATGGATCAAAGACTTAAACATAAGACCTGAAACAATAAACTGCATAGAAGAAAACATATGTACTAAACTTATGAACCTTGGGTTCAAAGAGGATTTTATGGACTTGACTTCAAAGGCAAGAGAAGTAAAAGCTAAAATAAATGAATGGGACTATATCAAACTAAAAAGCTTCTGCACAGCAAAAGAAACCATCAACAAAATAAAGAGGCAACCAACTGAATGAAAGAAGATATTTGCAAATAACCCCTCCAACATACATAAGGAACTCATACAACTCAAGATTAAAAAAACAAACAAATCCAATTTTAAAAATCAGCAGAGGATCTGAATAGACCTTTCTCCAAAGAGGAAATACAAATGGCCAATAGACATATGAAAAAATGCTCAACATCACTAATCATCAGAGAAACACAAATAAAAACCACAACGAGATGTCCCCCACACCAGTGAGAATGGCTGTCATCAACAAGACAAATAATAACAAGTGTTGGAGAGGCTGTGGAGAAAAAGGAGCCCTCATACCCTGTTGGTGGGAATGCAGATTGGTGCAACTGCTATGGAAGGCAGTGTGGAGGTGCCTCAAAAAATTGAGTAGAATTACCATATGACCCAGCAATCCCTCTCCTGTGCATTTACCACCGAAATCTGAAAACATTTATCTGTAAAGATATATGTGCTTCGATGTTCATTGCAGCTTTATTTGTGGTGGCCAAGACATGGAAACAACCAAAGTGTCCTTCAATAGATGATTGGATAAAGAAGATGTGGTATATATACACAATTGAATACTATTCTGCGATAAGAAAAGATGCAGTACTGCCATTTGTGACAACATGGATGGATCTTGAGATTATTATGCTAAGCGAAATAAATCAGACAGAAAAAGTCGAGAAAAGTCACTGATACGTGGCATATAAAACTGAAAACAACAAAGGAACAAGACAAATAAGTGAAGAAACAAAAACTCATAGGCACAGACAATTGTTTAGTGGTTGGTTACCAGAGGGTAAGAGGGGAGGGGGTCATAGATGAGAGTAAAAGTAATCAAATATATGGTGATAGAAGGAGAACTAACTCTGGGTGGTGAACACACAATGTGATATATAAATGATGTATTACAGAATTGTATACCTGAAACCTATGTCACTTTACTAACCATTGTCACCCCAATAAACTTTAATTAGAAAAAAGGTATATTTAATCTGATATTAATACAGTCATTCCAAACTTCTTATGCTTATTGTTTGTATGTCATGTCTTTTTCTATCCATTTACATTTAACCTATCTGGATCTTTATTTTTATAGGGTGTGTCTTGAGACAGGATATAGTTGGTCTTGCATTTTCTTTTTTGTCTTCTGACAATTTCTACCTTTTTTTTTTTTTTTAAGCTGAGCCATCCTGCTACCTGTTGGCAGCTCAGTGGCTGCTCAGCTCGGACTGGACTCGAACCGCTGTTGCTCAGAGCTCAAACTCTTGAGCGAGCTCTTAACCAACTGAGCCACTTGGCCGGCCCTAATTTATACCTTTTAGTTGGAATATTTAATCCAATAACTTTACAACTATACCACCATCACTATTAATAATTTATTATTTATCCTCTATATTTTTTATTCCTTTGTTCCTCCTTTCTTGCCTTCTTTTGGACTTTTGAATATTTGTTAAAATTCCATTTTAACCTGTTAAGCTTTATTTAAATCTCTACTTAATTTGTTTTATTTTTTAAATGGTGGCTCTAGTGATGTAGCTGTATCTTAACTTTTCACAATCTACTTAGAACTAGAATTGCACTTTATAAAACATAGAAACTTTATAACAGTGTAGGTGTATTTACCACCTCTCCAATATTATTTATACTATAATTGTTATATGTATTACATTTACATACAGTACAAATCCCATCGAATGATGTTATAAATTTTTTTAAATTTTTTAATTTTTAAAATATTTTATTGGGGAATTGGGGGAGGGGAACAGATAAGTTGCTGTCCTTTTGTTCTTCAGTCTAGTTGTGGAGGACATCGTTTCACTGGCCCATGTTGGTATTATCATTGTGAGGCAGTCACTTGCTGGCCATTAAACAGCCACTCACAGTGGCTCAGGGCAGTTAACTAAAGCTCATGCCCATTGCCGGCCAGCCCCCTGCAACCTATGCCATCGCCGGCGACTCACGGCAGCTCAGCTCCAGGTTGAGCTGTTGCTCACCATCTTAGCTGTAGAGGGTGCAGCATCACTGGCCCTCATGTGGGATCCGAACCAGGGCCCTGCTGCTCAGAGCTGGCATTCCAAGCCAACTCCTAACCAACGCGCTACTCGGCTGGCCCTCTAATTTTTGTATTCAACAATCATAAGTATTTTAAAGAAATTGCGAGTTAAAATAGTTTTTGTATATATTTACCTAGACTTTTACCATTTCTGATGCTGTTCATTTTTTCCTGGATATCTCAGTTTCTTTCTGTATCATTTCACTTTAGCCTGAATAACTTCCTTTAGAATATTTTGTAGCATGTGTTTATTGTCAACAAATTCTTAGCATTTGTCATCATTGTCTTCTTCCTCCTCCTCTTCCCTCTCCTCTCCCTTTTTCTCCTCCTCCTCCTTTCTTTTCCTCTTTACCACCTTTATTTTATCTTCATTCTTGGAGGATATTTTCACTGGATTGACAGTTTTCTCCCCCCTCACTTAAAAGATGTTATCCCATTATTTTTTGGCTCCCTTAGTTTCTGACGAGAAGTTGATGATTATTCAAACATATTTCCCCTTTATGTAATGAGTTATTTTTCTCTGAGTACTCTCAAGATTTTTGTCTTTGCCTTTGGTTTTCAACAAATTGGTTATGTGTGTCCAGTCATGGTTTTGTTTGCATTTATCCTGGTTGGGGTATACTGAACTTCTTGAATCTGTAAATTCATATCTTTCACCAAATTGAGAAATTTTCTGAGCATTATTTTCTCAAATATTTTTCTACCCCATTCTCTATCCTCTTTTTCTGTAATTGTACAATACGCAAGTATAGTATATTAGACTTTTGGATATTGTCTCACTGGTCTTTGAGGCTCTATTATCATTTTTTTCTCATTTTTCAGATTGGATAATTTTTATTGCTATGTTTTCAAGTTAATTGACATTTTCCTCTGTCATTTCCATTCTATTGGTAAGCTCATTCAGTGATTAAAAAAAATTGAGAACTAAAAACAATTTTAGAATTTCCATTTGATTCTCTTTATATCACTCTACAGAATGTTTCTGTCTTTCCATCCCACTAGAGGGTAATAGGCATCTGGGAATCATTTTCTTTTCTTAGAATTATAGCTTTATTATCCTGCTAGTGCTGCTGTACTTCTATGGGCAAATTTCCACATGGATAGCTACCTTCCTACTTACCATTTTCTTACTCTCTAGCACATACTATTTATCATAATGAGATATCATACCTTTAACATTTATGCTTTTAAAATGGAAGACAAATACCTGAAACTAATATAATGTTATATGTCAATTATATCTTAATAAAAAATTAATGCTTAGAAAAACCATCAATCATATCTGCCAATGTGCTAATTACCTAGAAAATACCTACCAAGCTACTGTTTAGTAAATAATTATGATAAAGTTAACAGTGATAAAGCATAAGAAGTGACCTGCATCTCTCTCACTCAGGGTATTAGATTGTAGAAAACTTAATGATTTCCTGAGTTTCCAACCCATGAGTCAAAGAGGCATAGTAGGGACAGAGGGTGGTATATGGCTAAAGGGTCATGCCTCCTAGGCATAGAGGTCTGAAAGTGACCACTGGTTAAAAAAAAAGAAGTTCCAAAATTCATTGTTTTTTTTCCATATCAGTGTTATCTGATCTATCAACAGATCATTCTCACAGATTCTGATGCTTGTAGTGATACTAAGCAGGAGGTTTTACATATAATCATTAGTGTAAGTGCAAGAAGGGTATATCAGTGGGGAAGAACAAAGGAGGAAGTCTTATTGTGCACATACAGTATGGCCATTACAATTTCATCTCAAAGGGTGACCAAAATCTGTTCTGTTTATTGCCTTATTTAATAAACACATTTGCAACATTATGAAATTTCAATTCTTATATTTGATTTGTATTTTAATTGGTTGGAATATATTTCCAATTTTTTTTTCTCAAATACACTTCAGGAATATATTTTCTAAGCCCTTTTTTTAAAAAAAATTGAGATACAGTTCACATACCATAAGAGTCACCCTGTTAAAGTATACAAATTAGTGGTTTCTCGTATATTTAAAAAGTTGCACAACCATCATGATTATTTAAGACTATTTAATTCCAGAACATTTCCAATACCTCCTAAAGAAACCTGTACCCATTGTGGTAACTCGCATTCCCCTTCACCCCAGCCTTTGGAAAACTCTAATCTACTTTCTGTCCCTATAGATTTCCCTATTCTGAACATTTTGTATAAATGAAATCATATAATATATGACCTTTTATATCTGGCTTCTTTCAGTTAGCATAATGTTTGCAAGATTCATCTACATTATAACATGTATCAACATTTTATTTCTTTTTATGGCTGAATAACATTCCATTGTATGGATATACCACTTCTTGTTTTCCATTCATCTGTTGATAAACATTTGAGTTTTCACTTTTTGGCTGTTAAAGTATTGCTACTATGAACATTCATGTATAGTTTTTGTGTTGACATATGTTTTCATTTCTCTTGGGTATATCTAGGAGTGGAATTGCTGGGTTGTAAGCCCATTCTTAGAAATGTATTATATTATGAGAGATAACAACTAATGATATTTTCTTGGGGTTATGACACTTTGCTTTAAAAACAAAGTGGATATTTCTTTGTAATCATTTTTTCTTTACATAGATATTTAGAGAATTTTTTCTTTATCATAAATTCAGGTAGTGTACAGTGGTGTGGTATTGGGAATATACCTTGTGATATACTTTCTGATTGCTCTCTTTTCAGCAATTTTTTTTTGTGTTGAGTTATGTGTGTGTGCACGGGTGTGTATGTTTTTAATTTGTTTTCATTAACCTTACTTTTAAAGTGAAAAAGTAAGTCTTTTTAGTAAAAAGTCTTCTGAGATTCTGGTACTAGGTTTTTGAGATAGCGTACATTTTTATCTTTTCAGGTTTTTCCCCCCTTAATTATTTTAGTAGGAAGTTAAGCAAGACTGTGACAGGGACACATCTTAAATAGATTCTATGGAAACCAGATTTTTGGGTTACTCTTATTTTCTGGGGTTAGCCCATATTCTGAATCAAATGGTAGATGTATACTTACAGGATTAAGACAGGTCCCAACAAACTGGCAAGAAGCAGAGCCCATTAGTCAGAGTGTACTTTGGACAATGGCAGTAGTATGCAATTTTTATGGGATGTTTTGCTTGTCACTATATGAGGGCATCTTACTGAGACCTTTTTAGTTGTAATTGACCTTAGTTTTAAAAATATCCCAAAACAAGAGCCTCCATGATGGAATGTGAATTTTTGGATTCTTAGCCACTAAAAGTCTGTCATTCTGTATAGTTTGAAAACAATACATTCATTAAAAGGATGTCCAGGGCCAAGGAACAAAGTAATGGCTTTATATAGCTCTGTTCAAGATCTGGGAAGGAAAGAGCTCAGGAGGGCTTCTGAATGCTGACTGCAGAGCAGGACTTGAGCTGGTGGCTGGAGAGTCTCTGGTGATCGTATACTTTTCACAAATTAGTCTGAGTCATTAAGTTCTTATTTAGATTTACTGAGCACATTAATTTAGCTTTCCCACAGGAGTATTTTTAAAATGTTTTCTTTTGTTATATTAATATATGTCAAATGCAACTGCTGTTAAAAGAAAATGCTTCTAAATCTTTCCCATAGCTTTCCATATCAGATATGTTATATAATCCATATTTTGTATCATTAGAATGTGAACTTCTTGAGGAAAATGATCTTAATTTATTTGTATCTTCAGAGTTTGGTGCGCTGCCTGGTTCATTTTATCTCAGTAGATGTTTGCTAATTACTTACTACATGCCAATCCCTCCAATAGGCCCTGAGGACATGAAGGTTACCAAGATAATCACATGACAGTTACTTTCAGCCAACTGCCTAACAGGGAACAGACCATGAAACAGCTGTAGCATGAAGCTGAGATGCTGTTTCAAGAATAGCCCTACAGGTGCACTTAGATGGGTCAGAGCACAGTTTTCAGGGAAGGCCTTCTGGAGAAATATAAATTCTGTGTGTGAGAGTCAATTAGGTGAAAAAGGATTCAATAGATGTCTCAGTCTAAAGGAAGCATGTGAAAAAAAGGTTTAACAGGTTTGAGGAAGCCAGAGAAGTCCAGTGGGGCGGGAAAAGGAGTGCAGAGAATGCAGGACAGAGCAGAGCACAGCACAGAGAGGGTGGCAGAGCCACACATCCTAAGAGGACCTTACATCATGGAGGAGTTGGCATTTTATCCTAAGAGCAAGACCATGATAAATGTTTTAAGCTGGGGTGGGATATGATTTCTCTTGCATTAAAAAAAAAAAGGCCACTTTGATTGTGGGGTGGACAATGGCTAGGGGGGGATAGGAGTGTCCATTTGCCACATTGGTGGCTTATATTCCAGTGATAGCAGTAGACATGGAGAAAAACGGATGGATAGGTACACATTTAGAGACATTCTGGTTGGAAATAGCAGACTAAAGACATTTATGGCTCCAAAAGTAGTAAATGCAAGAAAAAATATAAACAAAGAATAAAATCACATATATCATAAACTTAAGTCATAAGTGATGAAAATGTCTGCCAAGTATAGTAAGGTTTGGGATGAGTGATGGGAGAACACACAGAATGAAACCATACTTCTGAAATTTCACTTTAGGCCACATTTTCCAGCAGTAGGTGGTAGAAATCAAATAGATCCAATCAATGATTCCTTACATGGGCCAGCATGGTCTGTGCAGGATTCCTGACCCCACTTCACATTCCAGAGTGGAGGGCTAACAGGAGGAGGCAGAACTCCCAAAGACATCTTTATAAGAAGCAGAATTCAAGGTGTCAATCACTTTTGAGTTTGTTGTTCACAGTGTATATATATATACACTGATCTAGGTAAAGTCTAAATCATCACCCTCATTACATACAGGGGTTTACTCTGTGGTGAGCAGCCTTCCTGTGACCACAGGGAAGCAGCAGGGAAGGCTGATTGCAGAGCAGATCTTCTCAACTGGTTTCCTGTGGCTTTAATTCACTACCCTTAATCTTCTTCATCCATTTTCTCCCCAAAACAAATAACTTGGCTAGGAATAATGGATTCCATAAATTATGAATAAAAATTGGACAAAAACCTAGCATACAACCTAAATACAGTAGTCCCTTATTGACAGGGGTACGTTGCAATATCCGCAGTGGATGCCTGATAGTGCTGAAACCTATATATACTATGTCTTTTCTTATACATGCACACCTATGATAAAGCTCAATTTACAAGTTAGGCACAGTAAGATATTAATAACAATAACTAATAATAAAACAGAGCAATTATAACAATATACTATAATGAATTATATGAGCATGGTCGCTTATTTCAGGGGGTCCCTGGCTGAAGTCTTCATATAGGCTCAATACGTTCTAGCGCAACAAGTTGCCATCAGTCAGAACACATTTTCTGTTTATGTCTTCCACCCGCAAATTTAATGCCTTTTCCATCTTAACTAAGCCCTTTATCACACACGGTGACTGTAACTTTTGTAGTTTGCAGTCTAAACTAGCATGAATTTTTTTTATTTTTTTATTTTTTTTTTACAATTTCATGGACAGAATATTTGTTCTTACCATAGATCTTAGCAACCTCAACATATTAGGTTGGTGCAAATGTAATTGCGAGTTTTGCATTGTTGAAATTTGCCTTTGGTATTGGAATACATCCTTAAACAAATGTAGTTATGTTATTTATCATTTTAATGCTTTGTGTTTTTCTCGCTTTATGTTTTTTGCTAATGACTTATTGCTTGCTGTTTATTTTATATGTATTTTAGACTATGGAAATAATGTTAGACAAAAAGCAAATTCGAGCGATTTTCTTATTCGAGTTCAAAATGGGTCGTAAAGCGGTAGAGACAACTCACAACACCATCAATGCATTGGGCCCAGGAGCTGCTAACTAACATACAGTGAAATGGTGGCTCAAGAAGTTTTTCAAAGGAGACGAGAGCCTTGAAGATGAGGAGCATAGTGGCTAGCCATTGGAAGTTGACAATGACCAATTGAGAGCAATCATCGAAACTGATCCTCTTACAACTACACAAGAAGTTACCATAGAACTCAACGTTGACCATTCTATGGTCATTTGGCATTTGATGCAAACTGGAAAGGTCAAAAGGCTCCATAAGTGGGTGTCTCATGAGCTGACCACAAATAAAAAAAATCGTCGTTTTGAAGTGTCATCTTCTCTTATTCTATGCAACAACAATGAATCATTTCTTGATCAGATTGTGACATGCAATGAAAAGTGGATTTTATATGACAATGAGTGATGACCAGCTCAGTGGTTGGACCTATAAGAAGCTCTAAAGCACTTCCCAAAGCCAAACACACCAAAAAATGGCCATAGTCCCTGTTTGGTGGTCTGCTGTCGGTCTGATCCACTACAGCTTTCTGAATCCTGGTGAAGCCATTACATCTAAGTATCCTCAGCAAATCAGTGAGATGCACCAAAAAACTGCAATGCCTGCAGCTGGCATTGGTCAATAGAAAGGTTCCAATTCTTCACAACAACGCCCGACCGCATGTTGCACAACCAATGCTTCAAAAGTTGAACAAATTGGGCTACAAAGTTTTGTCTCATCACCATATTTACCTGACCTCTCACCAACTGACTACCACTTTTTCAAGCATCTCGACAACTTTTTGCAGGGAAAATGCATCCACAATGAGCAGGATGCAGAAAATGTTTTCCAAGAGTTTGTTGAATCCCAAAGCATGGATTTTTATGCTACAGGAATAAACAAACTTATTTCTTGTTGGCAAAAATGTGTTGATTGTAATGGTTTCTATTTTGATTAATAAAGATGTGTTAGAGCCTAGTTACAATGATTTAAATTTCATGGTTCAAAATTGCAATTACTGTCACACGAACCTAATACAATTTTTTTCTTGTTGAGAACCTTGACCTTTTCACTTTAAATAAGCACTTTACAGCTTCTCTGGCATATCCAAATTGCCATCATGACTATTTTTGTGCTTTGGGGCCCTTAGTAAGTAAAAGAAAGGTGACTTGAACACAAACACTGTGACACTACTACAGTTGATCTGATAACTAAGTCTGCTACCAAGTGACTAATGAGCAGGGAGAGTATACAGCAGGGCGATGCTGGCCAAAGGGATGATTCATGTTCTGGGCGGAATGGAGTCAGATGGTGTGAGATTTCATCATGCTACTTAGAATGGCGTGCATTTTAAAACTTATAAATTGTTTATGTCTAGAATTTTCCATTTATAGTAGTTGACCACAAGTAACTGAAAACATGGATAAGGGAGGCACTGTACTAAAAAACAAAAACAAAAACAAAAACAAAAAACCCCAGAAATTTACATAACAAAATTTCAAGAACACATGTGAAAAAAAAACTGTTAAAGTGTACATACTTGATATTTCTCCATAATATAAAAAATTAAATTAAGCTTGACCTTATTCAAAAAGAAAACATGGAAGAAAATGTAGAATGAACTGGCAGGGTTCAGAAAAGACCTGGACTTTAAAAATGTTAAAATGTTAAAAATGAAAATTACTGGGTCAGCTGAGTGGCACGTTGGTTAAGAGTTGGCTTGGGATGCCAGCTCTGAGCAACAAGGCCCTGGTTCGAATCCCACATGTGGGCCAGTGATGCTGCACCCTCTACAGCTAAGATGGTGAACAACAGCTTGACCTGGAGCTGGGCTACCGTGAGTCACCGGTATTAGCATCGGCATAGGCTGCAGCCGCTGCTGCAGTGGGCTGCAGTGAGCTACCATGAGCTGCCGTGAGCAGTTGTCCAATGGCTGGCGAGTGACTGTCTCACCCGGGAAGAGAGCAATGATAATACCAACATGGGCCAGTGAAGCGACATCCTCCATAACTAGACTGAAGAACAAAAGGACAGCAACTTGTCTGTTCCCCTTCCCCAATTCCCCAACACTGTTCCCCTCCCTGAATTCCCCAATAAAATCTTTGAAAAAAGAAAATCACTTATAAACAGGAGAATTTAAGATACTTTTGACCATGCAGTTGTGGTCACAGAGGACAGATAAACAAAATGACATAAAAAATAAACATTAAAAATATTTGGAACATTGTATTATGGGAAACAAATGAGAATCATCTATACAATTGATATTCCTGAAAACAAGATTTTAACAAATCTATATAAAGAACATTCAAATACATAAGAGATCACCATTAATAAGGAAACTTTAAATGCTTGTGAATGTTGGGAGGAAAATAACAATGTCTTCTATCCCCAGAGAGGGGACTTGCTAGCAATAGACCTGGGGCAAGTTACTTAATCCTCTGCATTCATTTATTTCTTCTTTAAAATGGAAATAATAGTAGTATTAAATCATAATATTTGGAAGACCAAATTAGTTAATTTAAATAAAGTACTCAGATTAGTGTGTGGAAAATAGCAATACTTTGATGAGCATGAGCTCTTCTTTTTTTCTTCTCCTTCTCTCTTGCTCCACTTCCTCTTCCTCCTTTTCCTTCTCCTTCTTCTTCTTTTTATTATTACTGTTAATAATTAACAAGTTCTTAGAAGTTTTGGTAAAAAAAAAAGCAATTGAAATGTTGGAAGGAGGTGGGAAATTGTCATTATTTGCTAAAAGAAATAAAAAATTTAGCCCGATTTCCAGATATAAGTGAATATACAAAAATCAATAATGATCATACATGCTGCTATAAATCATCTGGGAAAATAATTGAAATGTTTTAATTAAAAGAAGAAAAGCACTATAGAGTTTATAGAAAGTTATCTAACAAACAATGAATCATATCATTAGGTGGAAAGAAAAAAAAATTAAAAACATGTTGGAAAGGCCTGAAAAATATATATAGTATACTAAAAGATAGGGTAACCATAAAGATGAAAATTTTAATTTTTCCAAATTAGTCTATACAGTCAATTCCATTTCAATTAAAACCCCAGCATATATTTGTGGACAGTAGGAAAAACAATTCTAAAACTTATATGAAACAATGAGGGTCCACAAAAATGTTAAACAATTCTGAAAATGTAGCTTTTACAAAGCTAGAATAATAAAAGCATGGTTCTCTGTGAAAGCCAGCAAGGAATCCAGTAGAGCAGAGAAGAAAAGTTGTTTTAGGGAAGGTTGATGCAGAGGCAACACAAGCTGATGGGACGCATGTTTTATTTGCTAATAATACATGAAAAATTGGCTCAATATTTGGAGGAAAACAACATTAAGCCCCTTTTCACTTTTGATACAAAGGTGAACTCTAGGTGAATTAAAATCCTAAATATGAAAGGTAAAATGATAAATCAAATAAAAGAAAAGGTAGGAGAATATCTTTGTGACTTTTAAGAAGAAATAATTAAAAGGGAACCAAACTAAAAGCTATGTAAAAAAATAGATGGATTTTATTATATAAAAACTAAAGATTTGTGTTCTATGAAAGACATCAAAGACAGAATTAATAAATGGATGATGGACTAGATGAACATATTTACAATGTCCAATGCCAACAAGCAATCTATATCTGAAATATTAAAAATCAGAAAGAAAAATACAATCAACACAATAGAAAATCTACAAAAGGTTATAAATTAGTGTTTCTCAACCTGTGGGTCACGACCTTTTTGGGGGTCGAACGACCCTTTCACAGGGGTTGCCGGGTACTCGGATGTGGGTGTATCTGCATGTGGGCCTGGAAATGGATAGAGGAGCGGTGTCTTGATTCCTAAGACAATCGAAAATATGTGTTTTCTGATGGTCTTAGGCGACCCCTGTGAAAGGTTGAGAACCACTGGTATAAATAGACATTTTGTAGAAGGAGAAAACTGAATGGTTAATAAGTATGTGAAGACATATTAACTTCTCTAGTAAATGAGAAATAGAAAATGAAATAACAGTGATATACAACTTTAAATCCACATGGATAGCAAAACTAGAATACTGACAAATATTAATTGCTGGTGAAGATATGAGTAACTGGCACTGTCTTATGACCCAGGAAGCCAATTTGTGGTTGCACATTTTAGGGAAAATTTTGTACAAGTTGTCAAAGAGATGTGTACAGAAATGTTTATTGAATTATAGTTCATTTTATCAAGGAGGCCATAAGAATAAAGTAGAGAAATAAAACCTAGGGCACATGTGTAGGGCTTTGTGCAGCAGCCAGAAGTAATGAACTAGGATTTACATGTAGCAATAAATAGATCTCAGAACATTCCACTGAGTGCAAAATAGTAAGAAAAAGGATAAAATTTATTTTATAATATTATTAATGTAGGTTAAAATATGCACACAGTAAAGCACTGTATTATATTTGTACTGTATTATAAAACATTGTATTTGCATTATTTTTTAAAGAATGCACATGCCCATATATAGAAACATGGAAAATTTATAAGAAGTATATATAAGATAAATATAATAGAGATAAATATACCTGAGGCTAGGTATAATGATGATAAAGGGCAAAGGATGGAATGTAGTAAAATAAAAAAAGGAAAAAAGAGGCATAGTGTGACAAAGATTTATGAGAGGAACTAAGGAATATTATCTTCCAGTTCTGTGCATCCAAGGTCTGCATAGAAACACAAAATAAAAACAAAATGCAACAGAAAATCTCAGACATACTGAAGAAGAAACTTTCTTAAAGGAATGCTGATTCTGTGGATTAAAATGCCATCCTGTGTCCCAGAAGAAAAACGACAAAATGATCTCTAAAATGCATGGTCCATGTTACTGGGCTACAGGAATAGAGACAGAACCCTATGGGTCCAAGCAAACAAACAAAAAACAAAACTAGGAGGAGAAAAACCATGTTGGGTTCAGACTTCGCAGCAACTATTTTTTTTTTCAATAACAGTTGACATTCAATATTATATTACTTTCAGGTGTATAGCATAGTGGTTAGACTTCTCCTCCTCCTCCCCCTCCCCTCC
>NW_017732186.1:597645-608862 GCF_001890085.2 Hipposideros armiger | reverse complement strand
CTCAAATATCCTCATCTTTTTTTTTTTTTTTTTTTTTTTTTTTTTTTTTTAGCTGAGCCATCCTGCCACCTGTTGGCAGCTCAGTGGCAGCTCAGCTCGGGCCATGAATCGAACCGGCAACCCTGTTGCTCAGAGCTCGTGCTCTTGAGTGAGCTCTTAACCAACTGAGCCACTCGGCCGGCCCTATCCTTATCTTTTAAAATTGTTTTTTGTTTTTGCTTTTCCAATTGGGTGTTTTCCACTACTTTGTCTTCCAGTTAGCTGATTAGATTCTCTGCTTCATCCAATCTTCTGTTGATTTCATCTAATGTGTTCTTCATTGCAATTGTTGTATTCTTCATTTCTGACTGGTTTGTTTTATGATTTCTATCTCTTTGTGTAAGTACTAACTGATTTAATCTATTCTTCCCCTCAGTTCATTGAATATCCTTATAACCAGTGCTTTGACTCTGTATTTGCTGGGTTACTTGCCTCAGTTTTGTTTAGGTTTTTTTTTCTGGAGTTTTCTTCTATTCTTTCATTTGGGACATGTTTCTTTTTGTCTACCTCATATATGTGTTTCTATGTATTAGCTATATCTGCTACATCTCCCCCAGTCTTAGTAGAGTGACCTTATGTAGTAGGTATCCTGAGGGGTTCAGTGACACAGACTCCCTGGTCACCTAAGCTGGTCCAGGGTATACCTTGTGTGGGTTGTGTGTGCCCTCTTCTTGTAGTTTGGCCTTGATTGCTATTGACACATCAGTGGGTGAGATTGACCCTCAGGCTGACTGGCTGTGAAGACTGGCTGTGATTACTGCAGATGAGCTGTAGTGGTGGCTGACCCATGGAGCAGGATTCACTTTAACAGGTCTCTGGTGCTTTCTGAGTTCCCCCTTTGGGTGTGTCATTTGTGGAGCTAATTGGGTGGTGCTCTGGTGTTGTCTGAAGCCAGCCACCAGGTGTATTGGTTCTGGGACCTCTTGGGAGGGGCTCCAGTGCAGGCCCAGTTAAGATGCTGCCTGTTCATGGCCTGGGGCCACCTGGTAGGAGCTACAAAGTGATATGCAGTTGGTAGCTGCCTGTGCTGGGCTTGCAGGTACCTGGAAGAAGCTGTGCTGCAAACCAAGGCTGACTGCCAGTAGTACTGGGGGCTGCATAGCAAGATATACAGGACATGCTTAGGCCAACTGCTGCTTGTTTGGGGTTTGTGGACCTTTGATAGATTTTAGAAAGGTGTGAAGCATGGGCTGGGGCTGACAGCTTGCTAGGAACAGCCACTGAAAGAGGTTAGGGTTGATGTGTGGGTTGGGTGGTACGGGGTTTAAGGGAATCACCAAGGTGGGGTGAATAGTGTTAGCCAGGTTGATGAAGACCCAGATATTATATGCACCTGTGCCTGCCAGCTGTGTGTGTGGGGAAGGCCCAACAAAGGAACTGTGGACCTGCCAGCACTTTGCCCTGGCCAGAGCTGCCCCTCCAGCCCTCATCTCAAAGCCAGCCTCCCTTTATGTCCCTGGTGCTTTTTGAGCTATTGCCCCAGCACTAGAGCTCAGAGTGAGTGAGTCCATCAGTAAACAAGTCCATGCACTGGCCCTTTAAGAGTAATGACTAGGACTCCAGCAGCCTCCCATCTCACTCAGCCACAATCCCTTCTGCTTTTCACAGCCAGAAGTTATGGGGCCTTCTCTTCCCAGCTCTGCTGCTCTGGGCTGGGGAGCCTGACATGTGCCTGGTACCAATCAATCTTCAGGGGATAATCTCTGCAGCTGAGATATTGGTCCTTATTCTCAACTGCCACATGTGGGTGCAGCACCGGCTTGTTTCATGTCTCCACCCCTCATATCAGTCTCAACATGGCTTCTTTTTTATATCCTTAAATATAGAAGTCTGTTCAACTAGTCTTCAGGTGGTTCTCAAGGGTGTTTGTTCTATAATTTAGTTGTGATTTTGATGTGGTTATGGGAGGAGGTGAGCACAGTTCATTGCAACTTTTAATTTGAGAAGATAGTGGAGAAATGTTGAAGCATACCTTTGGAAAGAAAGAATTTTACATAGATTTTAGTACATGTGTAATTCAAATATAAAGGCAACAGGCAGATGGACAGATGTTTTACCCAAAAAATATACCCAAAAATATAGTATGAGCCTTTCTTGGAGAAACTCTTTGGTGAATACATCTAACCAAACAAGAGATAAAAAGAGAAAAAAATAAAACAGAACTAAGGCTAAATATCCAATTCTGGAAACAAGATTGAATATAAACATCATACATTCTTAGGATGTAGACGTAATAATAGAAACTCTGAAGAGCAGGTGGTGGCATGGAAAAAACTGGAAAACAAGAGGTGAAGTCTTTCCTTATTCTGCACAGTCAGGACACAAAAGATAATATTTAACGCTCATAAATAAAAACATAGAGATTTAAGCATATAACTATTTAAAAGCCATAAGAACATAAAATATGGTTTTTTTAATCAAAGCTAGGAAGGGAGGTGTGGGAGGTGATGTAGAGCAATTGTAATATGCACAATATATTGATCTTTTATGGTTGGGAGTCAAGGGAAATAATTTAACACTGAAAAATCAAAAAATGGAGTTTAAATATATGTTATTGAAAATTAAAATAGTGACCACTAGAAGAACCAAAATCAGACTAAGTGAGGAAGCATGTGGAAGATAAGGAAGTTGTGGTTAGACAGCGGAATTTCAGAAATAGTGATTTCATGGGTGATGTCTACTTTTCTGGTCTATATAAGAGATAATAGGAAATTTAACTTTCTTATAGTCTATGAAAAAATGGTGATTTTCTTTTTTTTAAAGATTTTTATTGGGGAATTGGGGGGAGGGGAACAGACAAGTTGCTGTCCTTTTGTTCTTCAGTCTAGTTTTGGAGGACATTGCTTCACTGGCCCAAGTTGGCACCATCATTGTGCTCTTCCCGGGTGAGGCAGATCAGTCGCCGGCTTCTGGATGGCTGCTCACGGTGGCCAGCCCCTCAGGCTGGCTGCTGGCTACACACGGTAGCCCATGGCAAACCACTGCAGCAGGGGCTGCAGCCTACACCATTGGTGGTGACTCATGGCAGCCCAGCTCCAGGTTGAGCTGTTGTTCACCATCTTAGCTGTAGAGGGCAGTGTCACTGGCCCTCATATGTGGGATCCAAACTGGGGCCCTCTGGAGTCCCAAGCCAGCTCTTAACCAACGCACCACTTGGCCGGCCCAAAATGGTGATTTTCTAAAGTGAGTGCCTCTGAGTCTACTTATAAAATGTATCACCTCCTTTGATATTAGGGCTTCTTGGTGTGCAACAGATAGAACAGTTTCTAGTCACAAAGAAGTTCCACCTCTAGAGTCTTGAAACATCATAAAATCAGGAGACAGGTGTTTGAAGAATAATCATATTTTCTTTTGGGACAACAGGAAGAGGTAAAATGAAAGGTCTATAAGAGACAGCACGATGAATAAAAAATTCCTCTGATGCTTATAGAGTTTGTTACATATTCTAATTTATTAAAGTATTTCTCAGATAGTCTTTTAAGGTAACTAGAATGCCAGATTGGTGAGCTTTTTATGATGCATTAAATGAGTGGAGGAATTAAAATTCCCATGTGAGATTCTTTTGTAGTTACTTTGGGACTAAGGTTACTAGATCAAATGTAGGATGTACAATTAAATATGAATTTCAGGTAAATAGAGAATAACTAAAAATTATTTATTGATCTGAAATTCAAATTTAACTGGGTGTCCTATATTATTATTTGCTAAATATGGAAATTTAACTTGGGATAAGTGAGCAGCTGCCAGAGAAGACCAAAAAAAAAAAAAGGAATCCTCTTTTAGAAACATAGGCAATAGTTTCTAAAGCTGATCAGAATTATCAAATGCTTTAGAAATATATTTTCCTGGAAACAAATGAGATTTGTACTATATAAACATGAAGTCATCCTAGTTAATTTTAGGAACTTTATGATGCCTCTATCTCCTCAGCTGGGTGAAGCTACACACACGTTGATAGAGTCGGTATGTTTTATAATTTCACAAGTTGACTTTTTTCTCTGCAACATGAATTCAGTTGAACCTTCAAGTTTCTGCTCTTAGACTCACTATTGCTTTTAATTAATGGAACAAATGAATCAAGCCAGGTTCTCTCTTTTCTTCAACGAAGTGCAATCTCCATTTTTTCAATGTTAAGTGGACATATGTTAATAAGGGAAGGGAGCTCTGTCTAAGCTGAATAAATAATAGAAACAATTATCAAAATGCTAGACTATAACCCCCACCCCCCTTTTTTTTTTGATGGGAAGGAATGCTGCTAGTTTTGGGATGATCCTGAAGTATTTCACCAACTCTTCTTTTTCCCCATGTAGTTTGCCCTGGCACCTGGCTAAGTTGTTGTGGTTCTTTTGTTTCTTTAAAATTTTTTATTTTTCATTTTTTAATAATGGTTAACATTCAATATAATATTAGTTTCAGATGTATAGCATAATGGTTAGACATTTACAAAACTTTAAGTGTTTCCTCTGCTAAGTCTAGTAACCACCTGATACCATACATAGTTATTACAATATTGTTGACTATATTTTCTATGCTGTTCTTAAGTTGTTATTGTTTTTAATGCTTTATATTTTGAGATTCATAAAGTATAATTTGTCTTGAGCTCTTTCAGAGAATTAAATCTTAGAGAAAATCAATTAAGTGGAAAATTGCTCCCCTTCCCTCCTGTTACCACTGGGAAAAAAAATAATATATTATTCCCAAAGTTATTTTCAGGATGAAATGAAATAATATCTATTAAATTGTTTGTCAACACACAGATTTAACTTGAGGGTTGTTTTGTTTGTTGAGTAAGGGCATTATAAAGTTTTGTTAAAATTCTACAAAAGACAAATTATTTCGATTATGAATCAAACTCTTTTAGGCATAGAGTTTCTTATATGCCATATTTTTATAACCCTAAAATAAATAATTATTAATTTCTTTAATACATTTTAATTATCAGCAATTCTTAAGACCACTGTGAGTTGCAGTGAAACTGTACTGTATTACTTAGGATTGAAAGAAAGGTTTGTTATAGGTATAGGACAAACTGGTCTGGAATAAAAAATTCAGATTTTTATTTTTATTTTAAGGACAACATTTATCCTTTGCTTGGTAAAGTGTGTTGTTTTCTTTCTAAAGAAAGAGTAAGGAAGATATTTATTTATAGGCAGATTCTATTGTATATAAACATGTATCTCAATGGTTTTTTGACAATTATTCTATTTATTAAAAAATCCTTTGTCTTCATTCAGACTGATGCTATCTATGAGGAAGATAGTTTAAATGTAGATGTAGCAGAGACAGAAAGGACTTAAACAACTCTAACAGATAATAATGACAATAAGAAAAGATGTTTTAATGTTAGTATGTCCAAAACTGAGATTCTGATATTTCCTTTCAAAACTTTCACTTGTTTGGTTCACCTATATCGGTAAATGGTAATTTCATTCTTTTAGTTTCTCAGGTCTGGTGTCTGGGTGTCATTCTTCACCGCCCTCTTCCGTCACACTCCAGCCTCCAAACCACCCTTGCCACCCATCAGCACTGCCTTCAAATGTTCCAGGACTCCCACCACTTCTCAATGCCTCCAGTGTCACCACTTGGCCAGGTCACTGCAAGCTTTCTTTGATTTAGCAGCCTACGTGTGCTGCCTTCCCTCCACCCACACAGCAGCCAGAGTAACTTGGGTGAAATGACAATCAGATCCTGACATTTCTTTGTTCAAACGTTTCATTGATGCATGAAGATTAAACACCCAGTTCTTTAGGAGACACACAGTACTTTGTGACTTGCTTTCCTTTGTTCTCCTTCTTTCTCTTATTACTTTCCCCCTTGCGTCACTCCAGCGCCTGGATTCCTAGCTATTAAACATGTCAGCATGTTCCTGCTTCAGGAGGTACCTCTGTCTGGAGCGCTCTACCTCAGCAGCCTCCAGCTCTCTCCTTCCCTTCCTTTATGTTGTTATTCAAATGTCACATTCTCCCTGAGGCCTTCCCTGCAGGTACCTACAAATGCAACACCATGCCCTCTCCTACACACACACACCCACACACACACTTCTAGCCCCCTTCTTAGCAGGTCCACAACCTCACATGCTATATATTTACCTTGCTTATGGATGCCTTTATCTTGCTTATGGATGTCTTACGCACTAGAATGGAAGCACTGTGAGGACAGGGATTAGTGTTTGTTCACCATTCTCTCTCCAATACCTAGAATAGATCCTGGCCCAATACATAGTAATGGAATAAATTAAATAAATAGCAGCATTTGGTAGTTACTAAATATATTTCTGTTTGAAGTTACAGGGGCATGTGGAAGAGTGGGCTGGAGAGGACAGAGAAAAGTCTCTGTTCCTAATAAATATGCTAGTTTTCTCACCTGTTACCTCAACTTAGCATTTGCAAGCATGTTCTAAGGAACAGTAGTCATTAGAGAAGCTCCTTAAGATTGTATGTCCATGATACATTGCCAAGTTAAGAAACAGAGGTCTACAATGAAAAACAATGAACTTTGACCTAACATTTCCAAAACATATAGATCATGGATCCTTTTTTACAAAAGACCCTTAAAAACCCTTAGAACAAATAGATGAATGTGCTTTGGGGAAGAAAGTGTTCTGTCCTATGTGAATTCATTATGCTGAAAATGCCTTGGTACTATATGAGTACATTCAATACAGGAAAACTATTAGTTACTGTGAGAAGTATCACTCTAGCATCTGTATCCAGAATTTGGATTGAGATTTAGGTATCATTTTGTTTAAAAGTATCATAGTCAGAAAGTGTTTGAGATGCTGTAACAGAGTGAAAATATACAGGGTGAAAAATTAGCCCAAGATCTTGTGTCCTGGATGTTTCCTCAGGACACAACCTCTTCATTTAATTTAAAAAAGTACAACAGCAGTTTTCTTTAAACAAATGTTTATTGAACACCTACTACATGCCAGATAGGCTTTTAGGTGCTAGGGGCAGAGCAGTGAGCAAAACAAAGTCCCTGCAGTCATGGAGCTTACATGTTAGTGGGAGAAGGAAGAGGATAAATAAACAAGCACATCCTATGCCAGGTGGTGGGCATCATGAGGAAATCAGAGTGCCCTGTGGCAATAAGGAGTGCAGGGCCAGCAGGACCTGATGGGTGAAACCACTGCTTGAGGCACAACAGAGAGTCATGCACGTGCCCAGGAACAGAGAATGTCAGAAAACGTAGGAGGAGGGGTCAGGGAGTGCAGTTTTAAATACTGTACCAGGGAAGGCCTCACTGCGAATGTGACATTGGAATGAAAACCTGAAGGAGGGAGGGAGAGAGTGGGGGTGTGCCGGCTAAAGAGATCTTCTGGTGGGGCTGGGACACAACACTTGGGAGGTGGCAGAGAAAAGTGACAGGATGGTCTTCCCTTGGACCGTATTTTCAGGCTTCTATGTATAGATCCAGGGGAAAGACAGAGCAATGAGAGCACAGAGAAGACAACATGCTGACCATGCAGGGAGAAAAAACAGGCTCCACTGAGTGGGAGCAGCGGACCTGGTGGGGTTGGGGGGGTCAGGATCGACTTTGAACAGAGCGATAACAGGATTTGCTGAGGCATTAGACAGGATTCTTAAAGGAGACAAACAAAGAGGACACGGAAGTTTTGGAATATTGGAGTTGAATTTCACTGGAAGGGAAACTGAAGAAGCAGATTTGGGGGCAGGGCTGGGGATGTGGATTAAGATTTGGAACTGGGTTCATTTCATTTAAAGTGCCTATCAGTGACTCAAGAACAGATATTTAACCAAGAAATAAAATGTACACGTATTGTCAAATATGAACTTAAATGCCTTTTACTATCTGCTATTTTGATGCAGTTGTACCTCATACTCATTTGCCTGGAAAATGTATTCAGAATGACTCATAGCACATATCCTGTGTGTCCTTATGTAGACCAGCAGCAGCAGAGAAAGAACAGGGTAGGGTATTCACTGGAACTAATGGTGCACTAGATTACTTTGTGCCCCCCAGACCTCCTAAAAACACCAACAGAAACCCACACAGGGCTTTTATCCTATGGAAACTAGGTAGGCTTAAAGAATGTTCTCCAAGAATAAAATTGATACCTTTGCAAAATGGTGGTTGTCTGCAAGCTCTAAATCCAGTTCTCATCTTTGGGAGATACTAGTTAGTTTCAGTTTTGATTTAAGGTTCCTCATTTTACTAATAGTTACTTGTTTCAACACTTTATAATTTGAGGAAGATAATTTCTATTTGTGTCTGTTATTACCACTATACAGATCTATTATCTAGGAAACAGTAAGGGAAGAGTAGTAGAAGATAATGGAGATATGCACATTATTTTAAAAAATGGAGATGCATTATATTAACTTAATATTTTCACTCTTTCTCTGAATCAGAAGAGACATCAGAATTTTGGAGAATTTCAGGGTCTTATGAACATTATAGATCAGTCAATTAGTAAAACTGAAGGACTGATTAAGAGAAAGTTTAGGGGGGAAAAACCTGCTGGGTGATGGTAAACCTGGTCACCCACACCCCCACCTTTTATTTAAGAAGAAGAATGGGCAAAGTTACTAGTGATTAAGCTCCTTGTTTTAGAATAAATAAAATATATTTTCAATATTTTTGAATCATAACTTTAACTGGAAGTATATTTACTAAGTCAGTGGCTAGTGACTAATTCCATATACCAAAGAGTTGTGTTTCCATTTTTTAAAATATGAAGATAATATGAGGTAAGTATAAAAGGTAGGCTGGAACTGAGCTTTGCCAACCCTGCCTCCTTTGTTTCTTTCCCCCCAAAACCAAAATAATATCGGAAGAATATTTTTGCAACTGGGGTTAATTTTTACTTGAAAACTAGTTCTGAAATAAATAAGAGGGACAGTTTGCTTCCACTCTGAAAAATGTGGTGAAGGTTAAGTTATCAATGATTCAAGCTAAGCCATATTACACATGGCTATTCAATTGACAGAAATGGTTTCCATTAAATTTTTTTCCTGTGAGCTGCTAATTGCTATTTTCAGCCTACAATTTCTTGCAGATGATTTGTTTGAAACCACGATTGCGGCTTCTGCTAAATCCTTTGAAATTCAGGCCTTTAATCCTATGCTTTACAAATTGTTTTAAAAGTACTGATTTAATTAAGCAAATTGATGCAAATATCACTTGCCAAGACCAAATTCTTCTTGTCTAATGGACACTCTTTGTTCACATCATAACTTTAATTAAAACTCGTGGGTTCTAACATGCATAATCAAGTGTGTCTCAATACCATGTAGCATAAATGTTCATGAAATTGAAGTGCATCTAGGTTTCATGGCACAGTGATGGCCCAGACTTTCCAGTTTAAAACATTACTAACAATGTGTTTTTATTGTTTGTTGAGTCACTGGAGAACTTTCATGTTTATGAACAAAGATGGTCCAATGACATATTTAATGGTTAGAATGATACACTCACTGAGAAATTATCACAATAGTATTATCTATACCCATTCAGTGTATTTTTCATCTCCAGAAGTTTTATATGGGTCTTTTTTTCCTTCATTGAGCTCTTATTACCTTCAGAGAATTCTTTATCCTTCAATAAAAGAACAACAGTGATACATAGGCTACTGGTAGAAAATTAAGAGCTCTTCTGTAAAATGCTATGAAAAGAAATTTTAATTATTACTGAATATGCCAATCTTAATTTTAAAAATGCCAAAGAAGTCAGTCAATATACTTAACCTTGAAACCAACCCGCTTCTCTCTAAATCAATGATCTACTACTATACTTCCTACATAATCCTTCAGAAAAGTCTTTCTATATATTTACTGAATAGTTCAGAACATATGACATAGGTACAGAACAAGAACATGAGCAAGTCACCTAATATATCTGGTCTCACTCACTGGTTACTACAATGAAGTCCATAGGAGTAGGTGGGGGAAGGAAACAACATAATCCAATGAGACACAGCTGTCTGAGACCCACAGCATGACTTTCTTTCCCTGTATCATCCTTTTCTCACTAAATTATGTTCACATTTCCCTCTAGACTCTTGAATATAAGAACCATATTTATAATAATTATTTTAATATTCTTATCTGCTAATCTCATCATTTCTGACATTTCTGAGTCTGTTTGTAATTAATTTATGTTCTAGTTATGGTTCATATTTCCCTGTTCCTTTTATGCCTGGTTAATGTTTTTCAAGCTTTATTTAAGTATGATTGTGCATTTTTAAGGTGCACAATATAATGTTTTGATATACATACACATTGTGAAATGATTATTACCATCAAGCTAATTAACACAGCCATCAGCTCACGTGGTTAACTTTTTTCTCCTCTGTGGTAAGAATACTCAAGATCTACTCTCTTAGCCACTTCCAAGTATACAATATTACTATTAACTATAGTCACCATGCTAAACATTACGTCTCTAGAACTTAATTCATCTTATAACAAAGTGAATGCACACTTTGACCAACATCTCCCCATTTTTCCCACCCCCTAACCTCTGGTAACCACGATTCTATTCCGTTATTCTGAGTTCAAATTTTTTAGATTCCATATAAAAGTGAGATCATATATTGTAGCATTTGTCTTTCTGTGTCTGGCTTATTTCACTTAGCATAATGTCCTCCAAATTCATTCATGTTGTTACCAATTGCAGGATTTCTTTCTTTTTAAAAGTTGAATAATATTCCAGTGTGTGTGTGTGTGTGTGTGTGTGTGTGTGTGTGTGTGTGTGTGTGTGTGTGTATCACATTTTGTTTACCCATTCATCTGTTAATGAACACTTAAGTATTCATATCTTGACTACTGTGAATAATGCTGCAATGAACATGGGAGTGCAGATATCTTTTTGAGATAGTGATTTCATTTTCTTTTCATATATAATAAAAAGTATAATTGCTGTATCATATAGTTCTATTTTTAATTTTTTGAGGGATCTCCATTCTGTCTTCCATAATGACTGTACCAATTTACATTACCACCAATGGTTTATAAGGGTTCACCCTTCTCCACAACACGAGCTTGCGAAAATTTTGACCTTTTGATAATAGCCTTCCTAGTAGGTGTGATGTGATATCTCATTGTGATTTTGACAAGTAGTTCCCTGGTGATTAGTGATTTTGAGCACATTTTCATGTACCTGTTGGCCATTATTATATCTTCTTTTTTTTATTGTGAAATAAACATTTAAAAAAAA
>NW_017732186.1:594761-596745 GCF_001890085.2 Hipposideros armiger | reverse complement strand
CAGTCCCACCAACAGTGCACCAGGGTTCCCTTTTCTCCACAGCCTCGCCAGCACTTGTTGTTTGTTGATTTATTGATGATAGCCATTCTGACTGGGGAGAGGTAGTATCTCATTGTGGATTTTATTTGCATTTCTCTAATGATTAGTGAGGTTAAACATTTTTTATATGCCTGTTGGCCATCTGTATGTCCTCTTTAGAGAAAGGCCTCTTTATATCCTCTGCCCATTTTTTAATTGGGTTGTTTGTTTTTTTCATGTTGAGTTGAATGAGTGTTTTATACATTTCAAATATTAACCCCTATCAAATATATTATTGGCAAGTATCTTCTCCCATTCAGTAGGCTTCCTTTTTGTTTTATTGATGATTTCCTTTGCTGTGAAAAATCTTTTAAGTTTGATATAATCCCATATGTTTATTTTTTCTTATATTTCCCTTGCCCGAAGGGACATATCAGCAAAAATATTACTGAGGGTAATGTCTGCAAATTTACTGCCTATGTTTTCTTCTAGGAGTTTTATGGTTTCAGGTCTTACATTTAATCTTTAATCCATTTTGAATTTGTTCTCGTGTATGGTGTAAGTAGGTGGTCCATTTTCTTTTTTTTGCACGTGTCAGTCCAATTTTCCCAGCACCATTTCTTAAATAGACTATCTTTACTCCAACGTAAATTCTTGCTTCCATTGTCATAGATTAAATGACCGTATATGGATGGGTTTATTTATGGGCTTTCTATTCTGTGCCATTGGTCTATCTGTCTGTTTTTATTCCAGTACCATACTGTTTTGATTGCAGTAACATTATATTATGATTTGATGTCAGGTAGCGTGATACCTCCTACTTTGTTCTTATTTCTCAAAATTGCCATGGTTATTCAGGGTCTTTTATGGTTCCATATAAATTTTAGGATTATATATTCTATTTCTGAGAAAAATATCCTTGATAGTTTGATAGAAATTGCATTGAATCTATATATTGCCTTAGGTAGTATTGACATTTTAACTATATTAATTCTTCCTATCCATGAACACGCTATGTATTTATATTTATTTGTATCTTCCTTGATTTTTTTCTTTAGTGTCTTATAATTTTCTGAGTACAGGTCTTTTACTTCTTTGTTTAAATTTATTTCTAGATATTTTACTGTTTTTGAAGCAATTGTAAAAAGGATTGATTTCCTAATTTCTTCTTCTGAAAGTTTATTATTGGTGTATACAAATGCAACTGATTTCTGAATGTTAATTTTGTATCCTGTTACCTTACTAAATTCATTTATCAGTTACAACAGTTCTTTGGTGGAGTCTTTAGATTCTCTCTATATAGTATCATGTCATCTGCATTTAGTGACAATTTTACTTCCTCCTTTCCAATTTGGATGCCTTTATTTCATTTTCTTGTCTGTTTGCTGTGGCCAGAACTTCCAGAACTATGTTGAATAGAAGTGGTGAAAGTTGGCAGCCTTGTTTTGTTTCTGATCTTAAGGGGAAAGCTTTTAGCCTTTCCCCATTGAGTATGATGTTTGCTGTGGGCTTATCAGATATGGCTTTTATTATGTTGAGACATGATCCCACTATTCCCACTTTGCTAAGAGTTTTTATCATAAATGGCTGCTGTATTTTGTCAAATGCTTTTTCTACATCTATTGATATGATCATATGATTATTTTTCATTCTGTTAATGTGATGTATTATTTTAATTGATTTGTGGATATTGAAGCAACCTTGCATACCAGGAATGAATTTCACTTGATCGTGGTGTATGATCTTTTTAATGTGACACTGAATTTGGTTTGCTAGTATTTTGCTGAGGATTTTTGCATCTATGTTCATTAGGGATATCAGTCTATGGATTTCTTTTTTTGTAATATCTTTGTCTGATTTTGGGATGAGAGTAATAGTGGCCTCATAAAATGTGCTTGGGAGCCTTCCCTCCTTCTGTATTTTTTGGAATAGTTTGAGGAGAATAGGTATTAATTCTTTTTTGAAT
>NW_017732186.1:574830-593381 GCF_001890085.2 Hipposideros armiger | reverse complement strand
CACCTGTGAAACCATCTGGTCCAGGACTTTTGTTTGTTGGAAGCTTGTTGATTACTGACTCAATTTCTTTGGTAGTAATCAGTCTGTTCAGAGTTCTGTTTCTTTTTGGTTCAGACTTGGAAAATTGTATGCTTCTAGAAATTTATCCATTTCTTCCAGATTGTCAAATTTGTTGGCATATAGTTGCTCCTAGTATTTTCTTAAAATTTTCTGTATTTCTGTGGTATCTGTTGTCATTTCTCTTCTTTCATTTCTGATTAATTTGGGTTCTCTTTCTTTTTCTTGGTGAGTCTGGCAGGGTTTGTCAATTTTGTTTATCTTTTCAAAAAACCAACTCTTGGTTTCATTGCTCTTTTGTATTTTTTTTTTTGGTCTCTATGTCATTGATTTATGCTCTGGTCTTTATTATTTCCTTCCTTGTACTCCCTTTCAGCTTGTTTTGCTGTTCTTTTCCCAGTTTTCTTAGGGGTAAAGATATTCTGTTTATTTGAGATTCTTCTTGTTTCTTTAGATAGGCTTGCATTGCTATGAATTTTCCTCTGAGGATTGCTTTTGCTGCATCCCATAGGTTTTGGGCTGTTGTGTTTTCATTTTTGTTTGTCTGAAGATAGCTTTTGATTTCTTCTTTAATCTCATTTTTGACCCACTCGCTATTTAGTTGCATGTTATTCAGCCTCCATGTATTCATGTGCTTTCCAGATTTCTTCTTATAATTGATTTCTAGTTTCATAGCCTTGTGGTCAGAGAAAACACTTGATATGATTTCAATCTTCTTAAATTTATTGAGACTGTTTTTGTGGCCTAACATGTGGTCTATCTTGGAAAATGTTCCACGTGCACTTGAGAAGAATGTTGCTTTGGGGTGAAATACTCTAACAATATTTATTAAATCCAGCTGGTCTAAAGTATCATTTAAGGCCACTGTTTTCATGTTGATTTTCTGTCTGGAGGATCTGTCCATTGGTGACAACGGGGTTTTGAAGTCCCATACTACGATAGTGTTACTGTTGATCTCTGTCTTTATGTCTGTCAAAATCTGTTTTATATATTTAGGAGCTCCTATGTTGGGTGCATAGATATTTACTAGGATTATGTCCTCTAGTTGAATCAATCCCTTTATTACTATATGATGCCCTTCTTTGTCTTTTATTGTAGTCTTCATTCTAAAGTCTATTTTAACTGAAATAAGTATTGCTACTCCCGCTTTTTTCTCATTTCCATTTGCATGAAATATCTTATTCTATCTCTTTACTTTCAGTCTGTGTGTGTCTTTTGATCTGAGATGAGTCTCTTGTAAACAGCATATGCATGGGTCCTGTTTTCTTATCCACTCAGCCACTCTATGTCTTTTGATTGGAGCATTTAGCCTATTCACATTTAAAGTGATTATTGATAGGTGAATATTTATTGCCATTTTGTTATTTGTATTACTGGTCTTCCTGGGTTAGCTCGTTTTCCCTTTCTTCTGTTTAAAAAAGCCCTTTTAACATTTCCTGCAATGCTGGTTTGGTGGTAATGAATTCCTTGAGCTTATTCTTTTCTGAGAAGCTCTTTATCTCTCCTTTAATTTTAAGTGATAGCTGTGCTGGGTAGAGCAATCTTGGTTGTAGGCCTTTATTTTGCATCACTTTGAATATCTCCTGCCACTCCCTTCTGGCCTGCAGAGTTTCTGTAGGAACAGCTGTTAGTCTTATAGGGTGCCTTTGTATATAACCTGTTATCTTTCTCTTGCTGCTTTTAGGATTGTGTCCCTGTCTTTAATCTTTGCCATTTTAACTATGATGTGTCTTGGTGTGGACCTGTTTGGGTTCAGATAGTTTGGAATTCTCTGCACTTCCTGTGCTTGTATGTCGATTTCTTTCACCAGGGTAGGAAAGTTTTCAGTCATTATTTATTCAAATACATTCTCGATCCTTTGCTTCTTCTCTTCTCCTTCTGATATTCCTATGATGCAAATGTTGTGCTTGATGTTGTCCCACAGGTCTCTTAAACTATTTTTATTGTTTTTCATTCTTTTTTCTTTTCATTGTTCCAATTGGGTGATTTCTTCTATTTTGTCTTCTAAATCACTGACCTGATCCTCTGCTTCATCTAATCTACTGGTGATTCCTTCGAGTGTGTTCTTCATTTCAGTTATTGTATTCTTTAGTTCTAACTGGTTGTTTTTTATGATTTCTCTGTCCTTTTTTATGTCCTCATGAGGTTCCTTAAACATTCTTATCATCAATGTTGTAAAGTGTGTCTCTGAAAGTTTGGATACTGCTGTTTCATTTAATTCCATTTCTAGAGGTTCCTTCTGATCTTTTTCTTGGGACATGTTTCTTTGTTTCTTCATTCTGGCTGTTGCTCTGTGATTGCTTTGATGTATTAGATAGGTCACCTAGAAATAAAAAAGGGGCTCTTCACCCACTTTAATCTGTAGACTACTTGTTCAACAATAGAAAGCCTCTGGGTAACTCAGCTCCAGCTGTTCAGGAGAAGGGCTCAACGTGTCTTGCACTGGCCTCCCTCTCAGGCTTGCAGTGAGCTTCCTGCAATTAGCTGCTGTGTGCTCTGGAACTGTGTTCACTACCAAAAATCCTCACAGGTTATTGTTGTCTGTCTGCTGCTGCAAAAATCCTTCTGTGGCTTGCAGAAGTGGGGGCCAGGCACCAGGGGCTCAGCGTGCCCCTGGCAACACAGCTGTAGGTGGGTTGAGCAGGCCCCCAAGGCACCACAGGTTTTGGTCAGAGGCCCCCACCAAGTCAGAGCAGCATGCACTCCTGCACCGGCAACCACCCCACACAAACTCTCCAGGAAAGCTCTGACCAGATTACACAGGCGCACAGTTCAGGGCCTAACACTCCAAGAAAACTCCCAGTCTCAGCCTGTCCCAATCAGCCACTCGCAGATTAGGCCGAGCAGCCCAACAGCCTTTTGCCAGCCTGAC
The DNA here is from genome assembly GCF_001890085.2 of Hipposideros armiger. NCBI lineage: Eukaryota > Metazoa > Chordata > Mammalia > Chiroptera > Hipposideridae > Hipposideros > Hipposideros armiger. Next base: position 590,452 of record NW_017732186.1, on the reverse strand, counting down.
AACTCTACACGTGCAGTGTGGAGAGTGGGGAACCAACACGGCTTGTGCAGTTCGTGTCTCAATTAACAGCCTGTTGGAGCCGGAGCTTGCCTGCCAGGTGTTTCCCTGGCTAGCAGCACAAGCAGTGCGGAGGGTGGGGATCCAAGGCCGCATAGGCACACACGCACTCCTGTGCCAATTCCAGCAGACCAATGCGGTCCCAGACATGAGCCTCTGTGGGAGGGCCCAACCCTGAAAAAATGGTGCCCTCCTGAACACTACTCATGTGCAAGCTCCACAACAGGGGAACAATGGTCCCAAAACCTCCACCTCCCGCACTAAAGGTGCTCAGTTCAGTCCCTCCTGCAGGCTCCTGGGCCCCGCTCACACAGCTATTCCCTCTACCAGGGACTGGGTGAGTGGTCACCAGCAAGAGAGTCTGTGTGCCGGCTCTACTGGTTCTCCAGCTGCCCTCAGCCTCACTGAGTTGGGCAAAGAGAGTCCTCACTAATTTCTACTGCCAGCTATTGTGGAACTCCTCTTCCTGGCAAAGTGATTCTGGGCTGGTGAGCTCTGTGTGGGGCTGGAGGGTCTCTCCCCGAAACAGAGAAGCCTCTCCACCGCTGAGGTGTCCCTCACAGGGTTTGCCCTCTCTCGTCTCTGCCCCTCCTACCAGACTCGACGTGGCCTCCTCTTCAGTCCTTTGTTTAGAGGTTCTGTTCATCTAGTGTTCAGGGGACTTCCGAGGTTGAATGTTGTATAAATTATTTGTAATTTTGGTGTGATCCTGGGAGGCAGTTGGCTCAGTGCCCGTCTATTCTGCCATCTTACCAGAAGTCCCTTTTTATGTCTTCTTTAGAAAAATGTCTATTCAGGTCAATTGTCCATTTTTTATTGGGTTATTTTTTTTTTATTTATTTTCACTAAAGAGTGTATGAGTTCATTACATGTTTGGATATTAATCATTTATCAGATGTATGATTTTTTCCTCATTCTGTTGGTTGTCCATTCACTCTATACACTGTTTCCCTGGCTGTGTAAAAATGTTTGATGTAATCTCACTTGTTTATTTTTTCTTTGCATTTTTTGGTGTTAAATCCAAAAAATTATTTACAAGGCTTATTTCAAGGAGCTTTTTTCTGTTTTCTTCTAGAAGTTTTATAGTTTCAGATCTTATCTTTAAATCTTTAATCCATTCTGAGCTGAATTTGTGTATGAGGTAAGATAAAGGTTCAATTTTATTTATTTATTTTTTTTGTATGTGAAAATCCAATATTCTCAAAACCATTTATTGAAGAGACTGTTTTTTTGTTGATTTTGTATTCTTGGTATCTTTGTCAAAGATTAGTTGACTGTATATGCATGGTCTTATTTCAGGGCTCTATATTCTGTTCTATTGATCTATGTGTCTTTTTCATGCCAGTAGCACACTGTTTTAATTACTGTAACTTTGTATTACATTTTGAACCCAGGAAGTGTAATACTTCTACTTTTGTTCTTTTTGCTAAATATTGCTTTATCTATTTAGTGTCTTTTGTAGTTCCACACAAATTTTAGATTTTTTTTTATTTTTGTAAAAAAGGCCCTTGAATTTTGATAAGGATTGAACTGAATTTGTACATCACTTTGAGTAGTATGGACATTATAACAATATTAATTCTTCCAATCCATGAACATGGATATCTTTGCAGTCATTTGTGTTTTCTTCAATTTCTTTCATCAGTGTTTTATAGATTTCGGCCTACAGATCTTTAATCTTCTTGAGTAAACTTATTCCCAAGTATTTTATTCTTTTTTTTTTTTAAGCTGAGCCTGCCACCTGTTGGCAGCTCAGCGGCTGCTCGGCTTGGGCTGGGACTCGAACTGCTGTTGCTTAGAGCTGAAACTTGTGTGAGCTCTTAACCAATTGAGCCACTCAGCTGGCCCTTATTTTATTCTTTTTGATGTTATTAAATATGAGATTATTTTCTTACTTTACTTTTCAGACAGTTCCTTTTTAGTGTATAGATATGAAATTAAATTTTATATGTTGAGTCTGCATCCTGTAGCTTTACTAAATTTGCTTATTAGTTCTAACAGTTTTTGGGTGGAGTCTTTAGGATATTCTATATAGATCATATCATCAGCAAATAGAAGGTTTTACTTCTTTCTTTCCAATTTGAACATCTCTTGTTTCTTTTTCTTGCCTAATTGCTGTGACTAGAACTTCCAGTACTATGTTAATAGAAATTGTGAGAGTGGGCATCCTTGTCTTAGTTCCAATCTTAGTGGAAAAGCTTTCAGCTTTTCACTGTTGAGTATGATGTTAGCTATGTGTATACCTGGTAAATTTTGACAGGACATTGGTCATTATTGACCACTGTGAATGATGCTGGGTACTAGATTTTGTATTCTTTAAATAGTGCTAGAGTTTCTTCTGGAGTGCAGTTACTTGTAACAAGTTGGATTCTCTCAAGGCTTGCTTTTAAGCTTTGGTAGGGAGAATCAAGAATAGCATTTTGTCTAGAGCTCATTTAGCCCCATTACTGAGGCAATATTCTCAGAATTTTACCCAGATTTTAAAATTATTTCCACTCTGGCTGGTTGGAATCCAAACTTTTCTCAGTCTCCTGCTTCCTGGAAGTTTGTTCCCTTGTCCAATGTAGTTTCCTCTTATGCATGCACAGACCAGTTCTCAACTAAGGATTTGAGGAGAGTTTATTTAAGTCTGGCCATTTTGAGGCACTCCCTCCATAGCTCCCTCCTTTCTCTGGTGTTGTCTTGTGAATTCCACCCACCTTTTCTTCTCAGAATCAGAGCTGTGTCTTCTCAGCTAAGCCAAATTGTCAGGTCCTGTGCTGTGGCTTGAAAAGTACCTAATGTTTGTGCCCCTTCTCTCAGCAATCATCATCCTGCTCACCTGGTGTCCACTCTTTGTCATTGTTATTTCATGTATTTTGTATAATTTTCTAGTTGTTTAAGAGAGAAGGGTGAATCTTATCCCTACTAGTCAATCATGGCCACAGGAAGGTTATATGCTTCTCATCTGACCATCCACTTCATATATTAAGGTGATAAACTAGGAAATAAATAAACATTCATTGAGTACACAGTAAGTACAAGTGTTCAGGTTAAGCATTCTGAGGAATTAAAGAAGAATCAAATATGTATATATACTTATACCTCTAACAGTGAACTCAAATAAACTGGAGGCAGTATGTGACAAATATAAGAGAGATATGAACAACATATTATAGGGATTTAAAAGATGAAGCAAATAGGGTGGTAAGAGTAAGAGGAGCACAAGCATGAATATATAAAAGAATGGGGAGGACAGGTATAGGAAGTAGGTGAGCATGGCAGGGGGTTGGTGAGTAGTGGAGGTGGGCAGACAGACATTGAGAGATCAAAGCAGGTGAGTACAGACATGGGCTGGGGAGAGGCTTGATTGGAGCAGAGCTTGGTATTTGTCTCTATTTTGTATTATAATGTTTATAGTCAATGGAGACATTCAGTTTAATTTTAGTGCCTTCTATCAACAATCATAACAAATTATATATAATCTAAGAAAATTCTATTTTAGAATTTGTGGTGGGCTGTATAATTGTTCCCCAAATATATCCATTTCCTAAGATCTGGAACTATGAATACTAGTTTACATAGCAAAAGGGACTTTGCAGGTGTGATTAAATTAATGATTTTGAAATAGGGATATTATCCTGGATTATCCACATGGGTCCCATGTAATCACAAAGTCCTGTTAAGATGGAGGCCAAGGGTCAATGTCAAAGAAGGAGATGTGATGATCAAAGCAGAGATCGAAGTGACACACTTTGTAGATAGGGGGAGGGGCCACAAGCCAAGGAATACAGGTGGCCGCTAGAAGCTGAAAAAGTTAAGGAAATGAATTTTCCCCTTTAGAGTCCCCAGAAGAATGCAGTCCTGCTGACACCTTGACTTTAGCCTAATAAAGTTCGATTTGGAGTTCTGACCTCCAAACTGTAAGAGAATAAAATTGTGTTGTTTGAACTCACATAATTTGTTACAGCAGAAATAGGAATCTAACAGAATTATATATTCAAGATAACAAATTAAAGTGTCTGTTGAATAATTTTTTCAAACTATTTAAATAGAACTAGAGAAAAAGAAGCTGGGGAATGAACATATTATGTTGCTTTTTATTTATTTCAATGCTCTACTTTGAAATCTATGTTGGATTTTCTGTACAGGATGTATTATTGGACACAAAGAAGGATAAGGGAATTACTGATAAATGTTGCCCATCTTATATCTCTGAATTTGAGCACTGTTTAAATTGAGTTACAATTTTATGATTTTTAAAAATCAATAATCATCATTAGCTATAAGTGCCTAAACAGAGACAAGGTAATAATGATAAAATTAAGAAATAATAGTTGTTGACTAGTCTGGAAGCTGGACAGGATTATTTTATTTAATCATCACAACAACACTATAGATAGGCATTACTATTTTCTTCAGTTTGCAGATGTAGAAACTAAGGATTTAGAAAAGTTAAATACCTTATTCAAGGTCACACAAATGACAAATATTGGAATTGCTGTTTGCATCTAAGTCCCCTGCCTTGAGAACCCAAGTAAAGTGGTAATCAGAAATCCATCTACTGGTCATGCAGTTTGTCTATAGTCTGAAGACAAGTTTTATCTGAAGATTAATAATTGTGGGTAACCCTCACAAGACCAGAGGCTTTTTCCCCCCTTTTTCATGGAATAGGGACATTTCTCTTCTGAAATAGTAGGGGGACATTTTCTAAACTTTGGCTGTGTATTATGAGATTCAACTGTTTGGAAGAAGTTGATTTATTACTTGAATTAAAACAAAATTACATTTATTACTTAAATTAAAAGAAGATAAAAAGCTCATTATATCAGACACACTGTAGACTCAGGTGGAGGGAGGACTTAATAATATTTAACTCTAACAATCTTTCTAGACAACAATACTGATAAGGCTCTCTACTAATATGGTTAGACATCCATAGATTAGTGTTTTCCAATAGAAATATAATTTTTACCAAAAATACAAGCTACATATGTAATTTAAAACTTTCTAGTAGGTATACCAAAAGAATGAAAAATGTAAAATTAAAAAAATTGTTTAACTTAATATATCTAAAATATTAACACTTTAATACCTAATCAATATAAAATTATTAGTGAGTTAATTAACTTTCTTTTTTTATTAATACCATATCTTTGAAATTTGGTGTGTACTTTACATTCACAGTACATCTGATTTTGATTCAGCCACATCTCAAGTGCTCAATGGCCTTAGGTACTGGGCCCACCATATTGTACTGTGCAGATCACTTGACACGCTGGTATCTACTGACACTCTGGAATTAATGAAAGCTGGAAATTCTCTCACATTTTCAGTATCCCAAGAAGGGTTCTATGGGAAATAATACTGAGGCACCAGTATGTGCTTTGCAGTGCCCTATATCCCACCCAGGGACTCTGTTTTAGCCATTAGAGGAAAAAACCCTGTAGTCTCTAGTGCCTTGTTTTGGGTGGGTAAAATCAGCATCTTCATGTGCAGTACAGATTATAGCAATGACTAGTCACCTTGTTCAATCTTGAAAGAAATGGGGTTGTGTATTTTGTTAGATTTCAAGTTTATCTGTATGTTGAGTATGTCGTAGTCTGGCTACTCCAGCCGCAGAAATAGCAGGGTGTGTGTGTATGTGATTTGTGCGTGACACAAAAGTGAAAGATGACACTTCTAGACAGGGTTTCTGATAGAATGTCTGGGAGCAGCTGTAGATAAAGCTGTCTCTACCATGATAGAACAAAAGGCCTCCCCTGTTGAGAGGCTCCTGACCTGCACCCTTCTGCAGATCTATCACTTTGCTCTGTGAGTCTGCTTCATTTATTTCCTATCAAGATTGACGTCCACCCCAGGCAGCCTGTTCATCTAACTTGTGTTAACAAAACTATATTTTCATGCCTTGGAAATAATGTTTTTTAATTTAACATTTTTATGAATAGTGTTTCAATCTTTCTTTGAACAGTTAGGCATTGAGCATCCTCATAGCCCATAAATACTATGGTGGAATACAAAAAGAACAAAGTATAGTTTTGCTTTTAGTTTATTATCTAGAGGTAGAAAAGTAAGGATTCCAAAAGCTACCCTTGCTGTTGTTGAAACAAGCAGGATTATAAGAGGTTTTCTAGTTAATCTTGATGTAAAAAAACATTTTTGAATAAACATAAGGGGCAGTTCACAGGACCATAGAGTTTGAGAGTTGCAGCTAAAATATTTTATCGCTATGCCAGAGGAGACTAACAATACACAAAACAAAATGGAACACTCAGAAATAGACATGGGTTCAAAGGCAGAGCACGAATACATTAAAAAGAGCATTTACAATTTCTGGAGAAGTGGTTGTTTATTCAATGACTGTCTAGATACTTGGAGAAAAATAAATCTCGATATCTATTTTGCTTTTTATATCAAAATCAATCCTCATTAGATACAAAAGTTTTATATTACAGGCAAAGAAACAGACTCGGGATTGCTCCTGATGTATTCAGGGAATAATATGTAAATTAATTAAGCTGTGCTCTGAGATCAAGACAAAGAGTCCTAAAAAACAAAGTTGACTTTGCAGGTATGAGTTCATTGATGGATAATCTTAAATGTGGAGCTGAAAACTTGAGGTTTGGGCTGTTGGCAGTGGGAGGATGGGAATGCTGGATACAGCTGAAGTTTAGGAAGATGATTGCTATTGTAATATGTTAGCTGGGTATATTAAATTCTTACATAGACTTACGAGGCTCCTAAGCACACTCTGGTCTCTTAGCTTTTTTATGAGAGCCTTTTATTTTTCTAAGTGTTTGAAATATATTTTTCTTTCCTTTCTCCACAGCTCTAATCTGTTAGCAACTCTCCTTGAAATCTTTTTTTTTAAACAATTCTGACTTAATCCATCCGAAGTCCAGCTCCAGCACTGATTATTTTAAAAAAGCTCCCCAGGTAATTGTAATGTGCACCCAGCCTTGGCCCTAGACCAGAGGTCTTCACACTTTAGCCTACATCAGAAACACGTGGAAGGCTTGGCAACCACAAGTTGCGGGGCTACACAACTTGAGATTTGGATTCAGTAAGTCTGGGATGGGGCCTAAAACTTGCATTTCTAACAGGTTGCAGGTAGTGCTGAAGCTGCTGTTCTGGGGACCATACTTTGAGGATCACTGGCTGTGATACTGTGATTTAGAATTAGAAATATATATCTGATCTTTGTCCCATTTCTGGCTCAAAGCTTCCAAAACCCTTGGAATTTCCTGAGTGATAAGAGCTATAAGAGCAATGGGAGTATCTTTTGTTTGGAGAGCATATTTGGTCTCCTGTCTTTAGTTCCTAAAGATGCTTCAGAGCCATAAAAGGAAAATGGTGTCTTGTTATTCATAACAAGTCTTTCTCAACCATGGCTGGGTTTATGTTAATGAGGTGACTTTTTGAAAAACCTCTAAAGATGGGGGAGCTGGTTGCCAGGAGAACCAACCATGTAATTAGAGGGTTGGAACTTTCAGTCCCACACCCCTGACCTCTGGGGAAAAGGAGAGGGGCTGGAGGTTGACTTAATCACCAGTGGCCAATCATTTAATCAATCATGCTTATATAATAAAGCCTCCATAAAAATCCAAAAGGACAGAGTTCAGAGAGCTTCCAGGTTGGGGAACATATGGAGATTTAGGGAGAGAAGCATGCTTGGAGAGAGCCTGTATGCTCCACACTCTTTTCCCATACTTTGCCCTATGCATTTCTTGATGCATCTCTGGCTATTCCTGAGTTATATCCTTTTATAATGAACTGGTAATCTAGCAAGTAAAATATTTCTCTGAGTCTTGTGGGCTGCTCTAACAAATTAATTGAATTCAAGGAGGGTTTGTGGGAACCTCTGTTCTATAGCTGCTTGGTCTGAATCCCAGGTGACAACCTGCAGTTGGCATCTGAAGGGAGGGCAGTCTGGTAAGACTGAGACATTAATCTGTGGGATCTGATGCTATCTGAAGATATACTGTCAAAATTGAGTTGAATTGCCGGACACTCAGCTGGTGTTGGAGAATTGCTTGGTGGTGTGGGGAAACTCTCCTTTCATATATTGGAATTGGTGACCAGAACCTTTTTATTGGCTGAGGCAGCATCACACATGAACTACAATAGCCTTCTGCCTGATTCCCCTCCTACTTTTATCTTCCTACAGTCCATTCTCCACTTAGTTGCCAATGATATTTAGGAAAAGTAAATTGGATCATATTGTCCACATTGTGCTCCTTCAAATTCCCCAATACAGTGAGAATTAAGTCCATAGTCCTGAACCATCAACAAGACAAGTAAAAATGAATACTGCCATTTGTGACAGCATGGATGGATCTTGAGGTTATTTTGCTTAGTATGTTAGCCTCAAGATCCATCCATATTGTCACAAATGGCAGTATTTCATCTTTTCTTGTGGCTGAGTAATATTTCATTGTGTATATGTATTACATCTTTATCCAATCATCTACCAAAGGACACTTCAGCTGTTTCTATGTCTTGGCCACTGTGACTAATGCTGCAGTGAACATCAGAGTACATACATCTTTACAGATAAATGTTTTCAGATTTTTTGGGTGGATAACCAGAAGAGGGATTGTTGGGTTGTATGGTAATTTTTTATTCTTAATTTTTGAGGCACCTCCACACTGCCTTTCATAGCTGCTGAACCTAATGGCATTCTCACCAACAGTGTATGAGGGTTCCTTTTTCTCCATATCCTCTCCAACACTTGCTATTACTTGTCTTGTTGATGGTGGTCATTCTAACAGGTGTGAGGTGATATCTCATTGTAGTTTTTTTTTTCTATTTTGTTTTCAATTGTAGTTTTAATTTGCATTTCCCTAATAGCTAGTGAAGTTGAGTATTCTTTCATATATTTATTGACTGTTTGTATGTCTTCTTGGGAGAAGTGTCTATTCAGGTCCTCTACCCATTTCTTAGTTGGATTGATTTTATTTTCTTCATAACACTTGTCTCTTTCATTTGTTTTCTTAGTTATTTCTGCCTCCCTCACTGAAATGTTAGGGACCTAGTCTCTTTGTGAGAGATCACTATATCTGCAGCACCTAGACTGATGCCTAGCATGCTGAAACTTTTAATAAATATGAGTTGAATGAACAAAGTAATATACTTTTGTAAGGAAGAGTATTTTAGAAAAAGAGAGAAATACACATATGTATTTTAGGGTGACCAATCTTCTAGGTTTTTTCAGGACTGAGATATTTTCCAAGATGGACAGCTTTTAGTGCTGAAACTGGGAAAGTCCTAGGCAAATCAGCATGAGTTAGCCACCCTAGTGCTTATGCATGTTAATGGATATCTTCCAGCACACTTGTATTGAGTATTCATTCATGGTTTTCTTTGCCATATCCTAGCATGCTCTTACTTTTAATTTCAGTGCCTATAGATTCTTTAACTTTTAACACAATTGTAGCATGGTATAAATGGGAGAAGTCCTCCTGTCTTTTAATATTGCTTCAGGTAGTACCAAGAAACCATTCTAGGTTTATTTGGTTATCTCATCCTATTTGTACTCTTCCATGTTAAAATGTCTTCGGTTGAAATTTAAACACTTCTGCTACAGCTTGAGCACATTTCAGGTAGACCATGGACAAGACAGGATAAAAATAAAGAACATAATTACAAGGAGGAGAAAAATTGGATGGGTGTTGAATGGCAGGAAAAGATCCGGGGAGAAAGGGGGGCCGTCAGTTTAGTAAGTCCTGCCCTGATCCATTAAAATAATGGGAGAACAAATTGTACAGCAATACTAATAACTGTGACAATGATGGACAACAACACCTTCCTGCTCATTGATGATATTTGATTTTGATGATGCTCTCTTGTCCTCTCGTCCCAAGGTTTTGTACTCTCTTCTTCTGACTCCCAGCTCCACAATGCCTTCAGCTGCTGTTTTTCTCAGCACAAATTCACAGTGCTGTGATCTCTGAGTGTCTCAGTCAGCTCAGTTAGCTATAACAAAACACCATAAACTGAGTGGCTTAAATAACAAATATTTATTTGTCATAGTTCTGGAAGATGGGAAGCCTGTGATCAGGTGCCAGTTGATTTGGTGTCAGGTGAGGTCCCCCTTCCTGGTTTGTAGATGGCCATCTTCTTGTTATGTCCTTACATGGCTTTTCCTTGGCTCACACACAAGGAGGGAGCAGGCTGGAGAGAGAAAGAGAGAAAGAGAGAAAGAGAGAAAGGGTGATATTGTGTCTCTTCATCTTTTTATAAGGGCATTAATCCCATCATGAGTACCCCAATGTCATGACCTAATAAAACCTTAATTACTTCCCAAAGACTCCACCTCCAATAACATTATATATTGGATTAAGTCTTGAATATGTACATTTTGGAGGTATACAAAATTCAGTCCATAGCATTCTGCCCCTGGGCCCCTAAAATTCATGTCATTCTCATATGCAAAATACATTCATTCAATTACAACAGTACAAAAGTCTTAGCTTATTCTAATATCAACTCTGAAGTCTAATATTGAAAGCCTACTCTAAATATCATATAATCAGATATTGGTGAGGATCAAGGTATAATTCAACCTGAGGCAAATTTCTCTCCATCTGTGAACCAGTGAAACCAGACCAGTTATGTACTTCCAAAATACAATAGTGGAACAGGCATAGGGTAGACATTCCCACCCCAAAAGAAAGGAATTGAAAGGAAGAAAGGGATGATGGGTCCCAAGGAAGTTGAAAATCTAGCCAGGCAAATTCCATGAGATCCTAAGGCTAGAGAATATTTTTCTTAAGCTTGATACACTGCCTTCCAGACCCATGGGAGTTGTGGTGTCACCCCCATGGCTTAGAGGGACAACCCTGCCACCCTGGCTGCCTTCTTGCTGTGTTCTCACATGGTGGAGAGAGAGAAGGCTCAGGTCTTTTCCTCCCCTTATAAGGACATTAATACCATCATGAAGACTCGCCTTCATGACACAGTCTAACCGTAATTACCTTCCAAAGGCCTCACCTCCAAATATAGTCACACTGGGGATTAGGGCTTCAACATATGGATTTTGGGGGGACACAAACATTCAGCCATAGCACGGAATCTTTTGTATTAAGAAGGATTTAGAGTCTAAGCATGTTGAGAGCAGAGATATACACTTAGTCCAGGAACTGGCATAAAGGATGTCTTTGATTGATAAATAAATAAGTGAATAAACAAATGAATAAATACAAAACATAAATATAACAGTCTTTAAAAGTTTGTCCCAACAATTCACTAAAGACAAATAATGTGCTTTATTCAATTAAAAGAACTGAGCCATTTTTTTATTCATAATACTAATAATAAAAATATAGATTAAATGTTCCTATGGGTTAGATGTAGTGCCAGGTTCCTTACATTTATTAACTCATTTGGAAAAGGTGCTATTATTACTCTGTTTTGTGGTTGAGAAAACTGAAGTGTATGAAGGCTAAGTAGCATGCCCAAAATTACCTAGCTGAAAGTCCAACCTTTGCCAGTAGGATTTCAGAGCCAAATCCAAGATTTTTGTCATTTATGTAAAATATGACTTGAGACAAGTGACCTGAGGTCTTCCCTTCCAGAAAACCTGAATTTAAAATAGTGCAAAGTAATCTTGCAGCCTTCGAATGTACTGTATTAGTGCCAAGTGGCAATTGCTCATGTTTTGAGTGATTTTTATTATTTTTGAAATAAATAAAGTCATGACTATTTTGATGTAATCAGGACATTCAGGTCTCATGCTGCATTTTGCATGAACCATTCCTCATGTGCCTAATCTCCACCTTGGGTAAGTTTTTAAAATATTTTTACAAAACATTAGTTAAGGGGACTACTTTTTTAAAAATTATGCTCAATAAATCAAAGCATTTAAGAAAATAATTTGCTCAACTTCAGAGAGGTCCAGCATATCAAATACATGGCTGGCAATTAAAGTCCATTGTTTGAATGGTTCCAAAATAATTATAGGTTCCCATGCGGGAGAAATTTGAAGCAGCCATGTTTGGTACCAGGTGTTTGGGTAAAGGATGTTATTTGTACTGAGATGCAATTGAAGCCAGCTATACAATAAAGAGGTTTGAACTTTATGCCTCAGCTATTATTACTGGGCCAACCCCAGCCCCTTTCATCAACCTGGTTCATTTACTACCACTAACAATCATTTTCTCGTTGTGAGTTATCAATAAGATTATAGCTGTTTCAGAATCTGTTAGCCAAAAATTACTGACTCAGCATTTGAAGTTCAACAGCTACAGTTATGTCATTCAGCATGATACTTTGTGTGTATGTGTGTGAATTACAGTAATATGTGAATGTATGTATGTGAAATCATGTAAATATACACAAAGATAATTTTTTATGTCTTTCTAAGGAATTGGATAGCTCTATTTGGGGGCAAAAATCACTTTATCAATGGAAACTATGCGAGTTCGCTACCACCTTCTGTTAAAAAAATGCTGTGTAAAGACAGGATCTATGTAGTTTAAAACCTGAAAGTCATAAATAATATTATCATATTAAAAATATAAGCAATACTTTTCTATGTATGACTGTAAGACATACAGATTACATATAAATGATGACTAATAGTTGAAGATTTAAAACTTAACAACTATAAAATCTAAAGAAAATTTTGAAGAAAATATGTGGTTGTATCAACATTTTTTCAGTTACTCCCTTGGTGACATTTCATCATTTTTGGTATTCAGACATAATGTAGAAATTTTGAATGTATTATGTATCTGTTTAGTATATGAAATATAATTGTTATAGATTCTCTTGCTGTGGCTCATTTTATTTTATTTTTAATTTTTTAATTGGGGAATTGGGAGAGGGGAACAGTGTTGGGGAATTGGGGAGAGGGACCAGCCAAGTTATTGTTCTTCAATCTTAGTTGTGGAGGGTGCCAGTCACCATCTGACTGCCCATTGGCAGCTCGTGGTCTCTAAGCTCAAGGTGCTGTGTTACAATCTTAGTTGTGGGTGGGAGGCCACCATCCCATGCGGGAGTCAAACCAACAGCCTTGTTGTTAAGAAGGTGCGCTCTATCCACTGAGCCATCCGGGTGGAAGCTCAGCTCAAGGTGCCAAGTTCAGTCTTAGTTGCGGGGGGCATAGCCCACCATCTCTAACAGGCAACCTTGTTGTTAGGAGCATGTGCTCTCACCAACTGAGCCATCCTGCCACCTGTTGGCAGCTCAGCGGCAGCTCAGCTTGGGCACAGCATCACTGGCCCATGTGGGAATCCAACTGGTGGCCCTGTTGCTCAGAGCTTGCACTCTTAAGCTAACTCTTAACCAACTGAGCCACTCGGCTGGCCCAGTATCGGTCATTTTAAAACTTTGCTTACACACTTATGGTTTATGAATTCCTGTTATGGGAAACTTTCTTTCCAGCTAAGATTATTTTAATGGCTCTCACTTTAAACTAAGTCTTCACCATCTGCTCTTCCTTTTATTCGAAATGCTACAAGAAATTAATTTAAATGATCATAAAAGAGCTATTTCATGTTTTTTAAAAATCCCTGTTGTAGCTTAATTCTGAGTTTAAATGTACATTGGCTATCTCCAAAAACATCTGGCGGAAAACAGCTGCCTTTTGACATTTAATTTGGAATATTTCCCAGGTAGGATAAGAAGTCATCCTAAATGGACGTATTATATACTGAAATGTCCCCTCTTCCCTTGCCCTGCCTAAAGTCTACCATCACTATTAAACTAATAAAGGAAGGACAGTATTTAATGTAGTGCTATCATAGTTTTATAAATAGTTTTTATGCTCAGGGAAAGTTTTCTTCTCAGTATTTTCTGAAATATTAGCACTTACATTTTTTGATTCACTGATTATATTTTCCTTGCAGCCAACCTTATGAACCACTGTTTACGGAGTGTAGAGAATAGAGCTGACAGAGATTGGTGTACTGTCAAAGCAGTAAGTTTCAAATGTTTGAATGAAAGTAAGTTTCAAATGAAATAACAAGGCAGGAGGGGATTGCTGCCTCCTCCCGTATTTGACAGGTTTAGGTAGCAGCAGCAATGGTTAATTCCAAGCAGGTAACAGCTAGAAGTCAGCCTATGCAGCCATTAGTGCTGAGTGTACTTTCTTTGCTTTGTTATCACAAATTAAGATAGGCTGCAAGTGACTTTAAATGTAATGTCATTATTCTTGCACAAATGACACTGGAATATTTGACTTTCTTATGACAGTGTTTTGGGAGATGAGCCATCTGTCTTTGATGCTGTGGTTATTCTGAGAAGTCAGGCATCAGAAATATCTAGGGAACTGTATTCTCTGTAACAGTAAAGACACTGCACACTATGCGCTATACCAGGAGCCGCTCCCTCTGTAAGACTTGCTATATGGCACCACTGGTGTCTGTGCTCTCATCACTGGGTATGCCAGCTTCATTTTCTTTCTTTTTTCTAATGGTTAAAATGGTAAAGTTTTTATTATGTATATTGTACCATAATAATAATAATAAAAGAGACCAAGGATTTAATCAGCAAATTCACCAAAGAAAAAAAATAATGGTAGCTAAGCACATGAAAACATGCTCCACACCACTTGTTAGGACATTACAGATTGAAAACATGATGAGGTACAATGGAATACTACTTAGTAATAAGACATTACAAACTACAGATACATACAACTGGGATCAATTTTCAAAGAATTGTACTGAGTGAGAGAACACAGTTACAGATGAGTACATTTTTAGAACTTCTCCTCTAGGCAGAATTAATTCACCATGATGGAGAGTATATCAGTGCTTACCTGGGGCTAGTGGTGGGTGTGATGAACTACAAAGGTGTGGGGAAAGCTCTTTGGGGTGGAGGAAATCTTTTATATCCTGCTTGTGGAGGCCTACATTTGTTAAAATTCACAGAAATCCATATTTCAAGTGGGTACAGTTTATTTTATGTAAATCATGAAGTTCTTGAAAGAAACACAGTGAGAAGTCATAGAAGCTTCCCATCTATGAACATGGTATAACTTTCTTTACTGTACACCCAACTGTGTTGGGCCTTCTATTATGTGCTACATTCTACTTTTTTTTTAACAACCTAGAACAAGGTATCATTTTGCTATTGCAGACTCATTTCTTTATACATCAAATAAAGGTGCAAGAATCTCTCCATGTTACTAAGACTGAAGGACCATGTATTCAGACACTACTGTGTTTGAAAGATTTTATAAATACAGCATGGGAAATACTTTTGTCACTGGGGTCAAGAATTTGCTTGATGCATACTACACAGAGTAAGATGGAAAACCTTATGAGCTGAGCCTAGAATTATATTTGTTGCTGCATATTCTACTCATGTTTTCCAGAAATATTATTATTATTACTATTATTATTATTTTGGTTCATTATTTTTTAATTATTATTTTTTATTGTGAAATACACATTTTTTACAATTAGTTTCAGCTGCACAACACAGTGCAATAGTTATATTTTTTACCCCTCAAAGTGACAACCCCCCTCCCCCAATCCGCCACACCACTTCCCCCCACAATATCATACATATCTATTACAATTCCCTTGACTCCGCTCCCACACTATACTCCATATCCCATGACTATATATATATATAT
>NW_017732186.1:568832-573795 GCF_001890085.2 Hipposideros armiger | reverse complement strand
CTTTTAAGTTTGATGTAATACCATATGTTAATTTGTTCTTTTATTTCCCTTACCTGAGGGGATAGCTCAGTAAAAATATTACTGAGGGTAATGTCTGCAAACTTACTCCCTAAGTTTTCTTCTAGGAGTTTTATGGTTTCAGGTCTTACATTTCAGTCTTTAATCCATTTTGAATTTGTTCTTGTATATGGTGTAAGTAGGTGGTCCATTTTAATTTTTTTGCATGTGTCATTCCAATTTTCCCAGCACCATTTCTTAAATAGACTATCTTTGCTCCAATGTAAATTCTTGCTTCCATTGTCATAGATTAAATGTCCATATATGGATGGGTTTATTTCTGGGCTCTCTATTCTGTTCCATTGGTCTATCTGTCTGTTTGTATTCCAGTACCATACTGGTTTTTTTTTACATTCTTCTCATGTTTGTGTTTTTTGTTTGTTTGTTTGTTTGTTTTTATTAATTTATTTTTTATTATGAAATACAAATTTTTTAGAATTAGTTTCATCTGTACAACACAGTGGAATAATTATACTTTTAACCCCTTGAAGTGACAATGTCCCTCCCCAAATCCGCTGCCCCATTTCCCCCCAATATCATACATATCTATTACAAATCCCTTGACTCAACTCCCACACTATACTCCACGTCCCATGTGTACCATACTGTTTTGGTTACTGTAGACGTGTAGTATGATTTGATGTCAGGTAGCATGATACCTCCCACTTTGTTCTTATTTCTCAAGATTGCTGTGGCTATTAGGGGTCTTTTATGGCTCCATATAAATTTTTGGATTATATGTCCTATTTCTGAGAAAAATGTTCTTGGTAGTTTGATAGGAATTGCATTGAATCTATATATTGACTTAGGTAGTATTGACATTTTAACTATAATAATTCTTCTTTTCCATGAACATGGTATGTATTTCCATTTATTTGTATCTTCTTTCATTTCTCTCTTCAACGTCTTATAATTTTCTGAGTACAGGTCTTTTACTTATTTGGTTAAATTTATTCCTAGGTATTTTGTTCTTTTTGAAGTAATTGGAAATGGGGTAGATTTCCTGATTTCTTCTTCTGATAGTTTATTATTGGTGTATACATATGCAACTGATTTCTGATATGAATTTTGTATCCTGCTACCTTACTAAATTCATTTATCAGTTCCAACAGTTCTTTGGTGGAGTCTGTGGATTCTCCATATATAATATCATGTCATCTGCATATAATGACAATTCTAATTCTTCCTTCCAATTTGGATGCCTTTTATTTCATTTTCTTGTCTGATTGCTGTGGCCAGAACTTCCAGAACTATGTTGAATAGAAGTGGTGAAAGTGGGCAGCTTTGTCTTGTTCCTGATTTTAATGGGAAAGCTTTTAGCCTTTCCCCATTGAGTACAATGTTTGCTGTGGGCTTATCATATATGGCCTTTATTATGTTGAGATATGATCCCACTATTGCCACTTTGCTAAGAGTTTTTATCATAAATGGCTGCTGGATTTTGTCAAATTATTTTTCTGCATCTATTGATATGATCATATGATTTTTATTTTTCATTCTGTTAATGTGATGTATTATGTTAATTGATTTGCGGATATTGAACCAAACTTGCATACCAGGAATGAATCCCACTTGATCGTGGTGTATGATCTTTTTAATGTGACGCTGAATTCGGTTTGCTAGTATTTTGTTGAGAATTTTTGCATCTATGTTCATTAGGGATATCTGCCTGTAGTTTTCTTTTTTTGTAATATCTTTGTCTGATTTTGGGATGAGAGTAATAGTGGCCTCATAAAATGTGCTTGGGAGCCTGCCCTCCTTCTGTATTTTTTGTAATAGTTTGAGGAGACTAGGTATTAATTCTTTTTTGAATGTTTTGTAAAATTCATCTGTGAAGCCTTCTCATCCAGAACTTTTGTTTGTTGGACGCTTGTTGATTACTGACTCAATTTCTTTGGTAGTAATCAGTCTGTTCAGAGTTTCTGTTTCTTCTTGGTTCAGACTTGGTAGATTGTATGCTTCTGGAAATTTATCCATTTCTTCCCAATTGTCAAATTTGTTGGCATACAGTTGCTTGTAGTATTTTCTTACAATTTCCTGTATTTCTGTGACATCTGTTGTCACTTCTCCTCTTTCAAATCTGATTTTATTAATTTGGGTCATCTCTTTTTCTTGGTGAGTCTGGCTAAGGGTTTGTCGATTTTATCTTTTCAAAAAAACCAGCTCTTGGTTTCATTGATCTTTTGTATTGTTTTTTTGGTCTCTATTTTGTTGATATCTGCTCTGGCCTTTATTATTTCCTGCCTTATCCTCCCTTTGGACTTGTTTTGCTGTTTTTTTTTCTAGTTCCTTTAGGTGTAAAGATACTCTGTTGATATAAGATAGGCCTGCATTGCTATGAATTTCCCTCTTAGGACTGCTTTTGTTGCATCCCATAGATCTTGGGTTGTTGTGTTTATTTTCGTTTGTCTTGGGATAGCTTTTGATCGCTTCCTTGATCTCAGTTTTGACCCAGTTGCTATTTAGTAGCATGTTATTCAGCCTCCATATATTTGTGTGCTTTACAGGATTCTTTTTATAATTGATTTATAGTTTTATAGCATTGTCATCAGAGAAGATTCTTGATATGATTTCAATCTTCTTAAATTTATTGAGACTGGTTTTGTGGCCTAACATCTGGTCTATCTTGGAAAATGTTCCATGTGCACTTGAGAAGTATATTCTGTTGCTTTGGGATGAAATGCTCTAAAAATATCAATTAAATCCAGCTGGTCTAAAGTGTCATTTAAGGCCACCGTTCCCAGGTTGATTTTCTGTCTGGAAGATCTGTACATTGGTGACAACGGCGTGTTGAAGTGCCCTACTATGATAGTGTTACTGTTGATCTCTGTCTTTATGTCTGTCAAAATCTGTTTTATATATTTAGGAGCTCCAATGTTGGGTGCATAGAAGTTTACTAGGGTTATGTCCTCTGGTTGAATTGATCCTTTTATTATTATGTAGTGTCCTTCTTTTATTGTAGTCTTCATTTTAAAGTCTATTTTGTCTGAAGTAAGTATTGCTACTCCCGCTTTTTTTCTCATTTCTATTTGCGTGCAATATCTTATTCCATCCCTTTACTTTCAGTCTGTGTGTGTCTTTTGATCTGAGATGAGTCTCTTGTAAATAGCATATGCATGGGTCCTGTTTTCTTATCCACTCAGCACTCTATGTCTTTTGATTGGAGCATTTAATCCATTCACATTTAAAATGATTATTGATAAGTGAATATTTATTGCCATTTTGTTATTTGTATTTCTGGACATACTGGGTTAGCTTGTTTTCCCTTTCTTCTGTTTAAAAAAACCCTTTTAACATTTCCTGCAATGCTGGCTTGGTGGTAATGAATTCCTTGAGCTTATTCTTTTCTGAGAAGATCTTTATCTCTCTTTCAATTTTAAGTGATAGCCATGCTGGGTATTGCAATCTTGGTTGTAGGCCTTTATTTTGCATCACTTTGAATATTTCCTGCCACTCCCTTCTGGCCTGCAGAGTTTGTGTAGTGAAATCAGCTGTTAGTCTTATAGGAGTTCCTTTGTATGTAACCTGCTGTCTTTCCCTTGCTGCTTTTAGCATTCTGTCTTTGTCTTTAACCTTTGCCATTTGAACTATGCTATGTCTTGGTGTGGACCTGTTTGGGTTCAGCTTATTGGGAACTCTCTGCACTTCCTGAGCTTGTATGTCAATTACCTTCACCAGAGTAGGGAAGTTCTCAATCATTATTTCTTTAAATACATTCCCGGTCCCTTGCTTCTTCTCTTCTCCTTCTTGTATTCCTATGATGCAAATATTGTTGCACTTGATGTTGTCCCACAGGTCTCTTAAACTGTTTTCATTGCTTTTTATTCTTTTTTCTTTTTGTTGTTCCAACTGGGTGATTTCTGCTATTTTGTCTTCTAAATCACTAATCCGATCCTCTGCTTCATCTAATCTCCTGGTGATTCCTTCGAGTGTGTTCTTCATTTCAGTTATTGTATTCTTTAGTTCTAACTGGTTGTTTTTTATGATTTCTGTATCCTTCTTTATGTCCTCCCTCAGTTCCTTAAACATTGTCATCATCAATGTTCTAAACTCTGTCTCTGAAAGGTTGGATACCTCTGTTTCATTTAGTTGCATTTCTTGAGGTTTCTTCTGATCTTTGACTTGGGACATATTTCTTTGTTTCCTCATTCTGGCTGTCGCTCTGTGATTGATTCGATGTATTAGATAGATCACCTAGAAAGAAAATGAAAAAAAAGTAAAAAGAAAAGAAAGAAAAAGGAAAAAGAGTAATAAAAAGAGAAAGAAAAAAAATAAAAAATAAAAAAAGAGGGGGGTGCTCTCTGCCTGCTTTAATCTGCAGACCACTTGCTCAGCAATAGAGATACTCTGGACAACTCAGCAGCAGCTGTTGGGGGAAGGGCTCAGTGCATCATGCGCTGACCTCACTCTAGACTGGAATTGAGCTTCCCGCAATTAGTTGCTGGGTGCTCTGGAACTGTACTCACCACCAAAAATCCTCACAGGTTGTTGCGGGCTGTCTGCTGCTGCAAAAAACCCTCTGTGGTCTGCAGAGGTAGGGGCTAGGCACCAGGGTCTAAGGGTGCCCTTGGCAACACAGCTCTGGGTGGGCAGGGCAGGGCCCCAATGCACCACAGGATGTGGTCAGTGGCCCCCACCAAGTCAGAGCAGCAAGCACTCCTACATTGGCAACCAGGCTGCACAAACTCGCGAGAAAAACCCTGGACGAATCACGCAGGCTCACAGCTCATGGACCTACACTCCCAGGAAAACTCCCAGTCTCAGGCTGTCCCAATCAGCCGCTGTCAGATCAGGCTGAGCAGCCTGACAGCCAATCGCCACCCAGGCAACTCTGCACGCACAGTGTGGAAATCAGGGATGTAAGGCGAGTCACGTACTCTCGGGTCTCAATAAGCAGCCTGTTGGA
>NW_017732186.1:565534-568347 GCF_001890085.2 Hipposideros armiger | reverse complement strand
CCCCCAACCAGAGAAGCCTCCCCACCGCTGAGGTATCCCTCACGGGGTTCACCCTCTCTCATCTCCGCCCCTCCTACCAGACTCGACGTGGCCTTCTCTAAAAGTTCTTAATTTAGAGGTTCTGTTCATCTAGTGTTCAGGGAATTTCTGATGTTGAATATCTTATAAATTGTTTGTAATTTTGGTGTGATCCTGGGAGGCAGTCAGCACAGCATCTGTCTATTCTGCCATCTTACCAGAAGTCCCGCCAGCTTCATTTTCAAATTCTCTAGTTATTGGATGGCATTTCTTTGATGACAAGGATTTGCTTCACCCATTTTTCCCCCTATAGAATCCCAGGGTACTCAATCATATTCACTGCAGTGAATGGCTGTGACTTGGGGTACAATTGGCCGCCAGCTCTTCTCAACCCTTATATTTCTCACTAAGATTTCTCTGGAAATACAGTGGCCTGAAAAAAAGTTAATGCAACTACAAGTAACAGGAAAGATAAATTTCAGGCATAATTACAGAGGTTTGGAAGGAGGCTTGGAGGTGTGGAATTGTTTTTACTGCAAATCATTGAATTATATACTAGAAGAAGAAAGAATTGATGTGACATGCATAAAGGGAAATAAATTTAATTTTTAAATGAGGCCTATTATTGCTTAACCAATATTATTTTAAAATGAACAAGGGAATATTATATATTTAATAGTTAGAACAAATACTAAGACAAAAATATATTTCATTAAATATAGAAGGGCAGTGAAAACCAGAAAGATTTGGAGAAAGAGGATTGAATTGGTCTAGGTAAAGTAGAAAAACACACAAAAAGTGGTGAGAAAGGGATAGACATAGAGAGTCACATGGGAAGAAAGACGAGGGAGGCCATTCTAAGTGAGTATTACTTGAAATTTTAAAAATTTAGGTTGAGGCCTGAAACCACATTGGTCTGGTCTCTGGTGGAATTGGCGCAGGCGTGCTTGTGTGCACACACATTGTGCCTTGGGTCCCTGTTCTCTGCAGTGCTTGTGATGTGTAGCCAGGGTAGCTCCTGGTGGGTGTGCTATGGCTCCAACAGTCTGTTCATTGAGATGCAGGTATGCTCGAGCAGCCTTGGATCCCCACTTTCCGCACTGCGTGTGCAGAGTTGCCGAGCTGGCACCTGGTTGTTGGGCTGCTCTGCCTGATCTGTGAATGGCTGATTGGGACAGGCTGAGACTGGGAGTTTACCTGGGAGTGTTGGGCCTGGAGCGCTGTGCCTGTGTGATCTGGTCAGGGCATTTGTGGCGCGTTTGTGTGGGCTGGTTGCCGGTGCAGGAGCGCATGCTGCTCTGACTTAGTGGGGGCCACTGACCACACCCCATGGTGCCTTGGGGGCATGCCCCACCCACATAAATCTGTATCGCCAGGGGTATCCTGAGCCCCTAGTTCCTGGCCCCCACCTCCATAGGCCACAGAGGATTTTTGCAGCAGCCGATAGCCCACAACAACCTGTGAGGATTTTTGGTGGTGAGCACGGCCCAAGAACTCACGGTAGCTAATTGTGGGGATTTCACTGCAAGCCTTAGAGGGAGGCCAGGGCAAGACACATTGGGCCCTCCCCCCACATAGCTGGTGCTGAGTTGCCCAGAGACTATTGCTGAGAAAATGGCTGCAGATTAATGCAGGTGGAGAGCCATTGGTTTTTTTTTTTTGTCTTTATTCTTTGTTTTCCTCTCCCCACCCCTTTTTTTCTCTTTTTTATTATTCTTTTTTCTTTTTGTTGTTCCAACTGGGTGATTTCTGCTATTTTGTCTTCTAAATCACTAATCCGATCCTCTGCTTCATCTAATCTCCTGGTGATTCCTTCGAGTGTGTTCTTCATTTCAGTTATTGTATTCTTTAGTTCTAACTGGTTGTTTTTTATGATTTCTGTATCCTTCTTTATGTCCTCCCTCAGTTCCTTAAACATTGTCATCATCAATGTTCTAAACTCTGTCTCTGAAAGGTTGGATACCTCTGTTTCATTTAGTTGCATTTCTTGAGGTTTCTTCTGATCTTTGACTTGGGACATATTTCTTTGTTTCCTCATTCTGGCTGTCGCTCTGTGATTGATTCGATGTATTAGATAGATCACCTAGAAAGAAAATGAAAAAAAAGTAAAAAGAAAAGAAAGAAAAAGGAAAAAGAGTAATAAAAAGAGAAAGAAAAAAAATAAAAAATAAAAAAAGAGGGGGGTGCTCTCTGCCTGCTTTAATCTGCAGACCACTTGCTCAGCAATAGAGATACTCTGGACAACTCAGCAGCAGCTGTTGGGGGAAGGGCTCAGTGCATCATGCGCTGACCTCACTCTAGACTGGAATTGAGCTTCCCGCAATTAGTTGCTGGGTGCTCTGGAACTGTACTCACCACCAAAAATCCTCACAGGTTGTTGCGGGCTGTCTGCTGCTGCAAAAAACCCTCTGTGGTCTGCAGAGGTAGGGGCTAGGCACCAGGGTCTAAGGGTGCCCTTGGCAACACAGCTCTGGGTGGGCAGGGCAGGGCCCCAATGCACCACAGGATGTGGTCAGTGGCCCCCACCAAGTCAGAGCAGCAAGCACTCCTACATTGGCAACCAGGCTGCACAAACTCGCGAGAAAAACCCTGGACGAATCACGCAGGCTCACAGCTCATGGACCTACACTCCCAGGAAAACTCCCAGTCTCAGGCTGTCCCAATCAGCCGCTGTCAGATCAGGCTGAGCAGCCTGACAGCCAATCGCCACCCAGGCAACTCTGCACGCACAGTGTGGAAATCAGGGATGTAAGGCGAGTCACGTACTCTCGGGTCTCAATAAGCAGCCTGTTGGA
>NW_017732186.1:559992-564344 GCF_001890085.2 Hipposideros armiger | reverse complement strand
AACAGGCTGATTACTACCAAAGAAATTGAATCAGTAATCAACAAGCTCACAACAAACAAAAGTTCTGGACCAGATGGCTTCACAGGTGAATTTTGAAAACATTCAAAAAAGAATTAACACTTATTCTCCTCAAACTATTCCAAAAAATACAGAAGGGGGAAGGTTCACAAGCACATTTTATGTGACCACTATTACTCTGATCCCAAAATCAGACAAAGATATTACAAAAAAAGAAAGCTACAGGCTGATATCGTTAACGAAAATAGACACAAAAATCCTCAACAAAATATTAGCAAACCGGATTCAGCAACACACTGAAAAAATTTTACACCACGAGCAAGTGGGATTCATTACTGGTATGCAAGGTTGGTTCAATATCTTCAAATCAATTAATGTGGTACACCATATCAACAAAATGAAAAATAAAAACCATGTGATCATATGAATATATGCAGAAGAAGCATTTTAGAAAATCCAGCAGCCATTTATGATAGAAACTCTTAGTAAAGTGGAAATAGAAGGATCATATCTCAACATAATAAATGCCATATATGATAAACCCACAGCTAACAGCAGGTCTTTTATGGTTCAATATAAATTTTAGGATTATATGTTCTATTTCTGAGAAAAATGTCTTTGGTAGTTTGATAGAAATTGTGCTGAATCTATATATTGCCTTTGGTAGTATTGACATTTTAACTTATTAATTCTTCCTATACATGAACATGGTATGCATTTTCATTAATTTGTATCTTCTTTTTTTATTTGTATTTTTATTTGTATTTTTTTATTTGTATCTTTATTTGTATTTTCTCTCTTCAGCCTTTCCCCTTACGATTGGTCAAGAAAAGGCTGCCCACTTTCACCACTTTTATTCAACATAGTTCTGGAGGTTCTAGCCACAGCAATAAGACAAGAAAATAAATTAAAAGGCATCCAAATTGGAAAGGAGGAGTTAAATCTGTCATTATATGCAGAAGACATGATTCTATATACAGAGAATCCCAAACTGCACCAAGAAACTATTAGAACTGATAAATGAATTTATTAAAGTAGCAGAATACAAAATTAATATTCAGAAATCAGTTGCATTTGTATACACCAATAATAAACTATCAGTAGAAGAAATCAATAAATCATTCCCATTTAGAATTTCTTCAAAAACAATAAAATACTTAGGAATAAATTTAACCAAAGAAGTAAAAGACCTGTACTCAGAAAATTATAAGACACTGAAGAGAGAAATCAAAGAAGATACAAATAAATGAAAATACATACCATGTTCATGGATAGGAAGAATTAATGTAGTTAAAATGTCAATACAATTCCTAACAAACTACCAATGACATTTTTCTCAGAAATAATAATCTTAAAATTTATATGGAACCATAAAAGACCCTAAATAGCCATGGCAATCTTGAGAAATAAGAACAAAGGGGGAGGTATCACGCTACCTGACATCAGATCATACTACAACGCTACAGTAATCAAAACAGTATGGTACTGGCATAAAAACAGACACATAGGTAAATGGAACAGAATAGAGAGCCCAGAAATAAATCCATTCATGTATGGTCATTTAATCAATGACAATGGAAGCAAGAATTTACATTGGAGTAAAGATAGTCTACTGAATAAATGGTGCTGGGAAAATTGGACTGACACATGCAAAAAAATTAAAAATGGACCACCTACTTTTGCCATATATTAGAACAAATTCAAAATGGATTAAAGACTTAAAAGTAAGACCTGAAACTATAAAACTTGTAGAAGAAAACATAGGGAGTAAATTTGTAGACATTACCCTCAGTAATATTTCTGCTGATCTATCCTCTCGGGCAAGGGAAATAAAAGAAAAAATAGCCATATGGGATTACATCAAACTTAAAAGTTTTTTCACAGCAAAGGAAACCATCAATAAAACAAAAAGGCAGTATACTGAATGGGAGAAGATACTTGCCAATAATATATCTGATAAGGGGTTAATATCCAAAATTTATCAAACACTCCTTCAACTCAACACCAGAAAAACAAACAACCCAATTAAAAAATGGGCAGAGGATATGGAGAGATAGTTCTCTAAAGAGTACATACTGATGGCCAACAGGCATATGAACAAATGCTCAATCTCACGAATCATTAGAGAAATGCAAATAAAAACCACAATGAGATGCCACCTCACTCTGGTCCGAGTGGCCGTCATCAATAAATCAACAAACAAGTGCTGGCAAAGTTGTGGAGAAAAGGGAACCCTGGTGGACTGCTGGTTGGATTGCAGATTGGTGCAGCCATTATGGAAATCAGTATGGAGGTAGCTCAAAAAACTAGAAATGGAACTACCTTATGACCCAGCAATTCCACTCTTAGGTGTCCATCCAGTGAAACCCAAGATGCTAATTCAAAAAATTATATGCACCCCTATGTTTACTGCAGCGCTATTTACAATAGCCAAGACTTGGAAACAACTGAAATGCCCATCGGTAGACTGGATTAAGAAACTGTGGTACATTTATGCAATGGAGTATTACTCAGCTATAAAGAAGAATGAAATCGTACCATTTGCAAAGATATGGGTGAACCTAGAGAACATTATGTGAAGTGAAATGCCAGTTGGAGAAAGAGAAATACCATATGATCTCACTTCTACATGGAATCTAAAGACTGAATAAATGAGCACAGTAAACAGAAATAGTCTCAGAGATATAGAGGAAAAACTGATGGTTGCTAGATGGGAGGGTGGTGGGGATGAGGGAAAAGGGAAAGGGATTAGACAGCATAAATTGGTAACTACAATAGTGCCACAGGGATATGAAAGACAGTTTGGGGAATATAATTAATAAGGTTGTAAATATTTTGTTTGGTGTCTGATGGACTCATGTTTTGTTAGGGAGAACACTTCATGCGTAGGGTAGAAGCTTGATCACTGCACTGTACACCTGAAGCTAACATCGAATAATATTGTATGTCAGCTCTCATTTAATGTATATATAGTTATGGGATGTGGAGTATATATAGTGTGGCGAACTGGGTCAATACAATTGTAATAGATATGCATGATATCAGG
Organism: Hipposideros armiger; assembly: GCF_001890085.2. Lineage (NCBI taxonomy): Eukaryota > Metazoa > Chordata > Mammalia > Chiroptera > Hipposideridae > Hipposideros > Hipposideros armiger. The sequence goes on along the minus strand of NW_017732186.1, from coordinate 561,280 downwards.
GGGCGGTGGATTGGGGAAGGAGGTTGTCACTTTGTGAGGGGTGAAAAGTATAATTATTACATTGTTTTGTACACTTGAAACTATAAAAAAAATTTAGGTTGAGTACCATAACCAGTTGTTCACCTAGGCTGTGGGCTTCAGATTGTTATCACTTATTAACTAAAACTTTTTGCCTTTTGTAAGTTAGCATTGCTTACTGATACTGAATTGCTCCGAACATTAAAGTTTTTGAATGGGCATTAAAAACTGAAAAGTCTTCAGAGGCAAGGTAGGAAATGTAAATGAATTAAGGTGTCTGAATGTGAAACACAAAACAAAAGAAAAACAAAAACAAAATAAACTCAACTGCCAGAAGGATAATCACATTTTTTTATTTTTACTGTACTATGATGTAAAAACACAAACCCATTCATCAATGCACACATCACAGAAAAACAAAAGTATGATGTTTTGATTAAGAACTGGAATTCTGACATTTTACTTCTACAGAAAGATCTCAGTGTCAGGTGTGGTGTTTTTACTGTGATGTAAGTTCAGAATTCAACCTTGACTAACTGGGAGGAAGATAGAGATTAATTGAATTTTATGTTGGAAAAGCAGCTGTTCATAGAGGCAGATACTTATGCACATAAATCTTTCTATAGTGGTTTTTATTAGTAGAGTGACTACTCTGAGGTAGTTGAAAAATTCTGGTATTTCAACATTATCATATTTGGATTTTAGTATTTCACTCAAGTTTGGCAATTTCCATTTCTACATTTATACTCACAGTTTCAATATTATTTGAGCAAGGAAAAATTAACCTATTGGTTCAATAATTCTATGTATGACTTGTTAAATTCACAAGATGATATGCATATGTAACAACATGTAGTAGCTTTACTTATTGGTGTTTTATTCTTTTAGAACTGGAAAGTTTTCAGTTCTGCCTGACAATAGCTTTTTGTCAAACTGTGTCTCCCTCTAGTGATACAAATCACTATTCTTTTTAAAACACGGTGAAAGCTGGATCCTCTGAAATAAATGTTTTTTTAATCCAGAAAAAAACTTATTATTGAAGAATAGAGTTCACATACTTATATCTGAATTTTCTTGACTACTGTAGCAAGAGTTGTAGAGACTTTTATATTTTATTATGGTTTTGAGGTAGGTGTTCATTCTAGATAATTATGGTCACTTTAGAAAAGTTTATATGAAGCACTGCTCTCCTAATATATGTTATTTTATTAAATAAAAGGACTTAGACAATTTACATATTAATTGCTACAGTGGAAAGAGGGAAGCCCTT
>NW_017732186.1:551456-553718 GCF_001890085.2 Hipposideros armiger | reverse complement strand
TTCTTCTTTTCTTTCATATGTTTTATTTTTGTTGTTGTTTCTCAGGCTTGTTTATCTGGTTACAACCAAGATTGCTCTACCCAGCATAGCTATCACTTAAAATTGAAGGAGAGATAAAAAGCTTCTCAGAAAAGAATAAGCTCAAGGAATTCATTACCACCAAACCAGCATTGCAAGAAATGTTAAAAGGGCTTTTTTAAACAGAAGAAAGGGAAAACAAACTAACCCAGGAAGACCAGTAATACAAATAACAAAATGGCAATAAATATGCACCTATCAATAATCACTTTAAATGTGAATGGGCTACATGCTCCAATCAAAAGACATAGAGTGGCTGAGTGGATAAGAAAACAGGACCCATGCATATGCTGTTTACAAGAGACTTACCTCAGATCAAAAGACATGTACAGACTGAAAGTAGAGGGATGGAATAAAATATTTCACACAAATGAAAATGAGAAAAAAGCTGGGGTAGCATGCAATACTTATTTTGGGCAATATAGACTTTAAAATGAAGACTACAATAAAAGACAAAGAAAGGCACTATATAATAATAAAGAGATCGATCCAACAAGAGGACATAACCCTAGTAAACATCTATGCACCCAAAACATAGAAACTCCTAAATATATAAAACAGTTTATGACTAGCATAAAGTCGGAGATTAACAGTAGCACTATTGTAGTAGGGGAATTCAACACTATGTTGTCACCAGTGGACAGATCTTCCAGACAGAAAATCAACACGGAAACAGTGGCCTTAAATGACACTAGAGACCAGTTGGATTTAATTGATATTTTTAGAGCATTTCACCCCAAAGCAAGAGAATATACATTCATCTCAAGTGCACATGGAACATTTTCCAACATAGACCACATGTTAGGCTACAAAACAAGTCTCAATAAATTTAAAAAGATTGATATTATATCAAGCATCTTCTCTGACCACAGTGCTATGAAACTAGAAATCAATGATAAGAAATCCGGAAAGCACACGAATACATGGAGGCTGAAGAACGTGTTACTAAATAGCAAGTAGTTCAAAAATCAGATCAAGGAAGAAATAAAAATATACTTTGAGACAAACAAATATGAAAACACAACAACCCAAGATCTATGGGATGCAACAAAAGCAGTCCTAAGAGGGAAAGTCATAGCAATGCAGGCCTATCTAAAGAAACAAGAACAATCTCAATTCAACAGGCTATTCTTACACCTAAGGGAACTGGAAAAAGAACAGCAAAACAAGCCCAAAGGAAGTACAAGGAAGGAAATAATAAAGACCAGAGCAGAAGTCAATGAAATAGAGACTAAAAAAAAAATACAAAAAAAATCAATGAAACCAAGAGCTGGTTTTTTGAAAAGATAAACAAAATCGACAAACACTTAGCCAGACTCACCAAGGAAAAGAGAGGACCCAAATTAATAAAATCAGAAATGAAAGAGGAGAAGTGACAACAGATACCAGAGATACAAAAAATATTAAGAAAGCACTATGAGCAACTATAAGCCAACAAATTATGCAGCTTGGAAAAAAATGGATGCCGAGACCTGCTCGGCCCACCTGAGGACGCCTGGTTGATCAGGCCAGACGCCCCCCCAAACAGTCCCTGAGACGATTGGATGGGAGATGAGAAATAAAGAGAAGAGACAAAAACTAGGAACAGAAGAGACTCAGGCTGCTGCTAGCAGAACTGAGACACTGTTTATTGGAAAGGTCTTAGTTATATAGGCAGTAAGTTCCTCTTTATGTAGGGGATTTTGGCAGGGGTTTTTCACAGGAGGTTTTGGATGCAGACATACAGAAACCAGGAACTAGGGCGGAGGATTTCAAGAGGCCTGAAATCCCCAAGCTATGAGTCTATAGTGAAACTGTAAACAAGCATATGCATTGGGCTCTGCAGTAGGCTTGCTGTGGGAATGGGTACTTTTGGGAGTGTCTTAAGCCTAGTGTATGCAGATACTAAGCAGATTCTCTTATCCAGCTGCTCCTTTAGGCATAGGGTCCTGCATAGAGGCATGTAGCAGTTTGCCACAGCCTCAGTATCCCCAACGGTCCTCAACTGGCTCCCAACAAATGGATAAATTTATAGAAGCATACAATCTTCCAAGACTGAATCAAGAAGAAAGGGAAACAGGCCCGGCTGAGTGGCTCAGTTGGATAAGAGCTCACTCAAGAGTTTGAGCTCTGAGCAACAGTGGTTCGATGCCAGACCGAGCTGAGCAGCCGCTAAGCTACCAATAGGTAGCAGGATGGCTCAGC
>NW_017732186.1:535608-546651 GCF_001890085.2 Hipposideros armiger | reverse complement strand
GTAAAAAGTATAACTATTGCACTGTGTTGTACAGCTGAAACTAACTCTAAAAAATGTGTATTTCACAATAAAAAATAATTAAAAAAAGAATATGTTTTAAATCACAAAAAACAAACAAACAAACAAACAAACAAACAAACAAACAAAACTCCCCTCTGCCTGCTGGAGGTAACCCACAGTGCCTGGGTCTTTGGATGACACCAAGGATGGTGAGAAGAAAGAGGGTAAAAGAGTCTCCTGGCTATTGTCTCACTGCCCACCTCACCTCTCCCCACACACAGTTCAGCTCTACTCAGCTCATTCTCAATGTGCCCAGGAACCACGGTCAGCAACTTCAGAGGATTTCCTTGCAGTTGATCCACTTGTAAATAGATACAGAGGGCTGAGGAACACTCTGTACATTGAAGTCCTGTGCAGAATTAGGAATTGGGTAGATGTAGGAGCTCACATGAGAGAGACCAGTATGTACTTGCCAGCCCCTGGACTCTCATCAGCTCCCACCCTCCACCCTTTAGAGGCTTTCTGGAGTATAGTGACTCTTGGAAAGAATTAGAAATACAAGAAAGTGTCATTTTTGTTTTCATATACATGTATATACACATATATGTGTATATAGTGGGGTGCCAAAAAATGTATACAAGCGGACACTGATCAACGTTGCTCAAGCAGTAGTTTGCCGTAATCAGAAGTGTCTGGACTCTGATGGTAACCACTTTGAGCACCTCTTGTAGTTGCAGAAGTCAAATGTGACTTGTATTTATCTTTTGTTATTGGTATATATTGAGTATTACAATTTTAATACAGTTTTTTCTTTTCTTAAAATGTGTATACCTTTTTTTGACACACTGTGTATATATGACAGAGAGAATGAGATTGATTGTTGATTGTTTGATTGATTTTAAGAAATTGACTCACTGGATTGTGCAATCTGGCAAGTTCAGAATTTGCTTGGCAGGTTCTTGGGCTGGAGAGCCAGGGAAGAGCTGATGCTATCACTGGAATCTGTAGACACTCTGGAGCAGAATTTCCTCTGTAAGTGTTCGTTCAAGTTTTCTCTTCTTATAAGGACATTGGTCATAGGGGATGAGGGCCCACCTTAATGACCTCTTTTTAACTTAATTATCTCTCTTGATTTTCTCTTCCAAGTACAGTCACATTCTGAGATACTGGGGGTTAGGACTTGAACATATGAATTTTAGTGGATAAATTTCAGCTTATAACATAGCCATATAAAATATTTTGCTTAAAAAAATGATGCCTAAGCAAACTACAGTGACTTCTCCATATTGGTTTTAGGACAGCTTAAGATCTATGCCTGCACTGTGTTAAGAACTTTGCAATAACCAATTTAATAATCTATTATTAGTCAGGTACCTTTATTATGTCCAGTTTGCAAATATTGAAATGGAGGCACACAGAGATGAAGGAACTTGCCCTATGGTATTAAGTCAGGAAGTGGCAGCTCTGGGGATGGAGGCCAGCTGGTCCAGGCCCAGACATGGATTTTAGCCACAGGGTCACACCAGGAAATGTTGAACACCCACCAAACTGGTGTTCTTCAATTTATGCTCAAACTCCTTTGGGGCCTTTGTTAAAATGCAGATTCCTGGGCTCAAGAGCAGACTTACTGAACCAAAAACTATTTGGAATCAATGAGTGAGGAGGAATCAACTTTTTTTTTTTAACAGGAAATCTCTGGAGGCTTTTATGTCCACAAAAATTTGGAGGATTACCAGAATTATTTTGGAAGGTTTATCTAACTCTGCTTCCTTCAGTTCCTGATTCCAATAGTTAATGGCCTTTCCTATCTTATGCATGGGTCTTTTGGGAGTAATTTATTCACTTATTTAACCAATATCCACCACGTAATGTTGTTAGGATTTATGGGGTTACAAGGATAAATCAGACATGAATATCTTATTCTATTTTTAAAGGTTCATTCTATTTTTCATAAATATGAATGCTGCTCTTATTTTTTATTCAGGAATGTCTTTATAACTCATGTATTTTAGTTACCTCTTAATTTTCTGGTAGGAGGGTGAATAACTTGCATTATTATCTATAAGTAATTGAGACCATGTTTTTGAGAGGAGAATAGTAAAAAAAACCCAAAAACATGTGTGCCACTTGCTGCTATATTCATGGCTTTGTATTGCTCTTGGGTTTTTATGAATGTATTAAAGTGTGCAGATACCTGTGTGCTTTTGATTGAGATAAAAATGTTAAACCTATCATTCAAACAGTTCTTTAAAAAACACAGCATTCTTTTTGTAATGAATAAAAATAATTTTAGTTTTTCTTAATGTCCTTCCTCCAAATACTTGGTGGGAGGGACATAGTTGCCTTCTGCTCTTTACCATTGGGTTTCTTTGCAAAGGAGGTAGTCCCGAGACACAGAGGAACAGAGGTGGGATGCCAGGTCTCCTACTCCGGGAGTACTCGCTTCTTCAGACTGGTCATTGGCGACGCCTCTCCCAAGTGTCCCATGGCTGAGCATCCCTGTGGTTCCACAGTGTGTTCCAGAACCTAGTGTCTCCATGAAGACTCTTCCTCCTGTTTCTCCTTTCCCTCATCTTTCCCTCTGCAGTTATGATGAAGTTAAACACATCAATAGACATCAGCCAAATATCAACTGCCTGTAGCAGAAGGGAAGAAGGCTTAAGAGTTGATTGCTCTTAATACATGAATTCTTTTTTCTTCAAAGTTCAAAGTATTGTCAGGAGCAGGGGAGGAAAGGTAGAAAATGTGAGTGTGTTTTCTTTTTTCCTAAGATCAGAGACTGTAGAGATTAGGAGTGAGTCCTGCTCTTGTATAGAGGGTGTGGGTAGGTAGAGAGTGGTGTCTGTAAAGAGTGCAGAACAATACAGTAGTTCCCCTTTATCTGTGGGGGATATGTTCCTAGACCCCCTGTGGATGCCTGAAACTGCAGATAGTACTGAACCCTACATATACTATGAGTTTTCCCATTCATACATACCTATGATAAAGTTTAATCAATAAATTAGGTACAGTAATCTACAGTAAGAGATTAACAATAATAAAATAGAACAATTATAACAATATACTGTAATAAAAGTTATGTGAATGGCTTTGAGGCCATTATTAAGTAAAATAAGTGTTATCTGAACACAAGTGCTGTGATATTACAACCGTTGATTGATCTGATAATCAAGAGGGTTCCTAAGTGACTAATAGGTTGGTTGTGTCTACTGTGTGGAGACAATGGATGAAGACATGATTTACGTCCTGGCAGGACAGAGCAGGATGGCATGAGATTTCATCACATTACTAAGAACGGTGTGCAATTTAATACTCATGCGTTGTTTATTTCTGGAATTTTCTATTTAATATTTTCAGACCATGATTAACTGCATGTAACTGAAAATGCAGAAAGCAAAATGGTAGATGGGGGGTGACTGACTATGTGATGGGCACATGGTGTGGAGCCAGTGAACGCTTTTTGTATTGAGTCAAGGCTAATTGGCTAATTGTTATGGCTTTTTCTTTTTTCTTTTCTTTCTTTTTTTCTTTTTCTTTTTTTTTTTTAACATTTTCTACTTAAATTGAGAGTGGGTCTGTTAAAGTCAACTCACTCCAGTCAACTACTTAGTGGATGACATAGGGCCTGGAACTCTCTCTCTGAGCCAGTCATGAGGTTCTTCCCATTGCACCCCAACACAGACACAGGGCTTTCAACTAAAGTCTTCACTGTTAACTACTTTTAAAGACAAAGTAAATTAGTTGGGCTTACAAAAAATAAGTAAAATAAAGGAAGAACAAAAGCATAAAATCTTTTCTATCAGTGCTATTTCATTAGTTCAATCTATCTGTGGATTGGCTATAACTGAAAATATTAAATATTTGCTTTACATATACTTGTCATATTTTCAAGATCTTGAATGAAATCTTAATTCATTAGCCAGGTTGACTGAATTAGTCTTTAAATTTTTTTTTCCTTAAGAGATGTTACAAAAAAAGAAAAAATATTCAGCAATTTTGGAAAATTTTAATGCTTTTTAAATTTTTAAATTTTTATTTTTTTAAATGAAAATGTAGACTGATTGGGGGCTATTCCTTGGAAGCAAAATACAGAAATTCATATTTCTAAAAAATAGTGCAATGAAATAAAATGTGGAAACACAGCCCAGGTTTACTAACTTGCCATATACAGATTAGTTTGTGATCTTTTGTTACTTGTGAATCACATGTTTTTAATTCTCCCTGGAAATATTCCATGAGGCCTATATTTCTATAAAGGGAATATTTATAAGAACATGAACATAGATGTCGAGATGAGGTAACCCAGATGCAGAAATCGGAAGACCATGAGCTGCTAGAGGCTCCTATGCTCTGGTACTGGGGACTTCACATTTATATTGCTGCTCCTTCTACAGCCAACCCTCCCCCATCCCCTCACCTGGACTTTCACTTCCTTTCCTGAGCTGCTTTTCTTCATTGGGCCCTTTTTGCATGCTGCTCTTTGGCCAGGAAACAATCCTATTCCCTAACTAGTTCTGATTGCTTTTTTTGCCATCTCAGATTGAATGTCATTTCTCCAGGGAAGACTTTTCTAGTTCCACTGGAATGAGGGAGAATCCCTTTGCCATTTGCTGCATAGCATCTTATGCTTCTTTTTTCCAAAATTTACAGCCAATATTCTATTTGTTCCATCTCTTTCTTAGCCACTAGACTGAAAACTCTAGGACCCTACACATTTCCTGGCTCATAGTATGCTATGTAAATATTGGTTTATTTATTGATTAATATTGATGATGTTCCACAAAACCCAACCCTTTGTAGTCAGGCTGCCTCTGACTCAGTGCTGTTTTTGAGTATCATAGGAGGTCTATTAATTCAAGTAATTTCTATTTTTAATGCTAAACCTGAAATTGATACTTGATTCTGGGCAGTTCTGGAAAGATTCTAAATAAGCATCTTCTTTGAATTTACAGAGCATAAGTTTGCAAGCTGAGTTCTAGAGCTTGAGGGCTCTTTAGATGTGACTTAGGGCAACTGCAGGGTGAGGGAGAGCTGCATGTGCTGGGTTGTTTCTGCGTCCTTTAATCTCAGTGTTAATAATACTAACAAATGTGTAGACAGCATCTACTGTGTGACAGGCACCGTTCTGTGCACTTTGCATAAATTAATTCAATCCTCATGACTACACTAAGTGGAAAGTAGGATTTTAATCACTTGGGGAAACTAAGGCACAAGACAAGCAAGTGCCTTGCTCAAGGTCACATAGGTAGTAAATGCAGAGCTTGATTGGAAGCCAGCAATCAGGCTCCAGAGTTAGGCTCTTCATAGTTACAGTGTAATGCCTCTTTCTTATGGTGGCAACTTGGTTGTTGTATGTTTTGAGGTCACCATTCAGCATTTGAGAGGAGGGTATGCTGCTATAAAAACTTAAAACCTACCATGCTACAGCATGCCTAAACACCCAAATTCTTCTCAAGCAGCTTGCAGTACAGAATGTTTTTATTTTAGTGGTCCTGGTACTGAGCCATGAGTTTGCCTGCAATTTCGTGTTGGTCTGTGCAGATGTATAGAGCAGCACTAAATCGGAAACAGGCCGGGCTTGAAGAAGAAGACCAGGGAACTCCTGGAGAAGCACCTCTGTGGGTTGGGTACCAGTCTCGGTCTTCAGTTGCGTAACTCCTCAGTCCACCCAACAGCCTCCTGATGACAGTTTGTTCTACCCATCTCACACCAAGGGCAGTGAGCATGAGTTTGGGAGAGCCTCCTAAAGATGAAAATGACAAGGGAACCTGACAATAGTTCACAAAGGGTGGACCTCGAGGTGGAATTTCCTGCCACTTCCCTAAGTCTCTTCCTCCTCAATATGTCTTCTAACAAACAGCAAAAAGCATAGACACCATCAAAGGCCACTGTAAACCATTACCTGATGTAGCTAACCTTGAAGAGGGAAAGTGTGTCAGTATGTGTTGCCCCTTGTAAGCTCTGAAAACATCCAGCTCTGAAGTCCAGCAAAGAATACTTTCACAATGCTTTATCGAATTATTGGGATGTATACACACACAGAGCCACTAAACTCATAACTTTTCCTTAGTTGATGGCATTTGCTGGGAACTTATTAGGAAACAACTGCATTTCTATTTTCTGGATGCACTGAGGCAAGCCCCCTCAAGGGGGTTCGGTTTTATATGAAGGTGGGAAGAAAGGAGGCATTTTAAAATTAATGACATCAAATTGCATGTATAAAGCAATGATAGCAACAAGCTTTTCACATTGCAGAGCAGCTCCAACTTTTTCTTTTAAACTGGCTGTTCTTTTTGAAATGTTTGTTGTGTGCATAGAACACCCCATAGACTACACGTTGAGCAGTGGTCCCTGGGGTTTATTGTAAATAGACAAAAGTGGGTAGATGGATCTCAGTCCCCATTACTCCCTGCTGGCAGGATAGGGGTCACTGCATGGGCGGTGGAGGCGGTGGTGCCAGGCGGAGACAGCACAGAGTGGGATGCCATCTGGGTCCAGGAGAACGCTCCTGGAAAGGCGTGCAGTCTCTGCGCTCCACTCCAACACCGTCTTCTTCCCTTTTGCAGCTTCCCACTTCCCATCTGTGCCCACCCACTGGTTTCTCAAAGAATAATAAAAATATTTGGCATATGGTTCAAGGAAAAAGACTCAAGAATCTGTGGATTCCCCCATCCCAGGTTCATACAATGTTGGAGACACATGGGTACCGTGACCTAGCTGGTTTCTCACATCCATTCTCGAAGTTATAATCCAGGTTGACCAACTGGGGATGTGCATTTTGCTGCACGGTGGATATCGCGGTACTAGTGGTACTTTAAAAGTTGCCAGGAAAACGTTTCCTTTTTCCTTTCATCTTTGCCAGTGCTGCCTGCAGGCTCCAAAAGGCGTCCTCAGAAAGCTGGTAATTAAAGCTTTGGAATTCGACTATGAGTAATCATTACCTATTTTACTTGGGTGCAGTCCTTCAGAGAAAATGATGTCCTTGCCAATAATTGTTAGGTATCACCTTGTCATATTACTCTTCCAGGAGCCTCAATTTGAGGATAAATCTTAGGCCAAACTTTGCTGTTCAAACCTCTGATTTAAATAAATCTAGTATTCCAGAAAAAAATAAAATAAAATAAACAAACCCAAAACTAAGCAGTAGTTATTTCTGAATGGAACACAACTATATTACTGTTTTAAGGATAGTTTTAAAAAATAAGTAATTAGTAAAATGGCAGTTTTATCCATTAATAAACACTTTGGAGCAGCCAGGAAATCAGGTTCTCAGAGCACATTTTGTGGAATGATGTCTATATTCTGCCATCTTGCTGGAATGCTCCTATATTGCTCATAGTAATCATTTTTATTGATTGATGAGTGAGTCTTTATTGTCTATACATGGATGACTGCAAAATTCAACTTTCCCAAAGCATATAGCCCTAAACAATAGGTACTTGCAGGCATAAAGCTTTGTTGGTGTGCTTTGGAAGTGGAGGGAGAGTTGGTGGACAAGCATCTCTAATTTGCATTTGGACTGACAGGTAGGTCTGTTTCTTTTGGCCTTTTTTCTCAGTGAGGAGGGAGACAGGCCAGTGCTCAGAACAAGCAAGCTCAATGGGTTGTCTTCAGGGAGGAGTCCCCCATGGATGTTTTTCCCAAGGGCCGTGTCCCTGGGCAGGGCCCCAGTGGAAATTCTTCAGCTTGCTTTGTCAAGGTTATCTAGTCTTGGGCTTCTAAGAAGTTAGCTCCTGTGTGAAAAGACTCTCCATTATAGATCTAGGAAAGGACATGGTATGACAGGAATTCCTTCATCAATGGATGAAAGTCTTTCAGTAACAAAGGGAATAAATAATTAATGTTTAACTGGCCTAAAAAATGTGTTTTAATACCAATATCTTTGACACCACTAACTCCCTCTCCACACCCATTCCCACCTTGAGGAAGGGACTTTGCCTCAGCTCTTCCTGAATTTCCTTAAGCAACAACTATTTTAGTTCTGGGTCCATATTTTATAAGGTCAGAACACCACCTTTCCAAATGTGACCCCAGATTACTCGTCTTTGCTCAGCAAGTGAAAAAAATAATTCAAAATTATACATAGGGAAAACCTTCCCATCTGAAAATTTGAAGTGATAGAAGTTGGATTTTGCAAGTTTGTTTTGGGTAAACAGCAAGCATATTTCCCTGGGTTGGTTCAGCAACAACATTTCTGTCCCGTCATCTCGTGAGGGATGAATGGCATATTGTGGTTTCCAAAACTGAGACTGCAGATGCTACACCCAAATTTGCTCAGTTTGGGAAGCTCGCAAGTAGGCTTGCCTTTGATTTTTTTTTCCTTCTCCTGAGTTTTTCTTTTGGCCAAAGAGAAATAGCTTCTGTGCCATGCAAAATACTTGAATTTATTTGCAACCCAGAAGAGAGAAGTAGCTAGTGAAGGCCCTTCTCACCAATTTATTGACACGGCGATAGGGGCAGGGGTGGAAGATGCAGAAAGTCACAAAGATTTATGGTATTTTTTTTTCTGGAAAAAAGGATCGATGTTGATCCACAAAAAATAAGTTCACAAGAGAAACTGCTGATGGATTTTCTGGTGTGCTGGAACTTCTCAGATTAACTTGTTAAGGTATTCTTTGATTAGCCTTCTTTTGATGACTGACGATCAAAGCTTGCAAAAAATTCAGCTTGTGCCTTCTGTGTATGGTATATTGTTATAGCTACAAGGTCAGACAATTAAGTTTGTGAACTCATCCTAGAAAAAGTGCTACATACCTCATTGTTGTATATCACTGCAGTCACCTTTGAAGTGCTCCCCTTGGGAAGCTATGCACCAACGTCATTGCCTAGTCCACCCTTCAAAGCAATTTTGGAAATTTTTTTCTGGAATGGTCATCAGAGCTGTCATCGTATTACACTTGATGTCCTGAATGTCATCAAAATGTATTCGTTTCGATATTTCCTTTATCTTTGGGTAAAGAAAGAAGTAATTGGGGTCCAGATCAGGTGAGGAGGGAGGGTATTCCAACATAGTTATTTGTTTACTGTCTGAAAACTCTCTCACAGACAGTGCCATGTGAGCTGGTGCATTGTTGTGATGCAAGCAAGAGCCATAAATTTTTGGTGAAAAGTTCAGGGCATTTTCATCTAACTTTTTCATGCAGCCTTTTCAGCACTTCCAAATAGTAAAATTGGTTAGCTGTTTGTCCAGTTGGTACAAATTCATAATGAATAATTCCTCTGATATCAAAAAAAGGTTAGCAACATCATCACAACAAGCTTGTGAACTTGTCAGACCTCATATATAAGGTTCTCTGAAAGAGACAGGAACAGAGAGAGGTAGCATTTGGGCAAAGTATAGAAAGGTAACAAATTAACAGTAAGAATGTCTTAGAGGTGATGAAAAGTTTGTGAGAAAACACATTCACCTGGATTTCTCTAGAAAGACCATGATGAACAGGAATGGCCAAAAGTAAAACAACCAACTAAGAACAGGTAGGACAGCTAGTTGGCAGCCATGGGCCAGACACTGCATTAGACTCTGGGAAACCTCAAGGAACATAAAATGTAGGGTCCCTGTCTCCTTGGAGCTTCTAGTCTAGCAGAGGAGTTTATCATGCGTAGTTTAAGTAATTGATATCTTGAGAAAGCACTACCCTGGACAGAACCAAAATACAACTTAAGTTTTCTCCCATTGTTCTTATAAAATTTAGTCAATGGGGCCAATATCCTTTGACTCCTGGAGAAAAACTCTGGCAGGTTTTTGGCTCATTCTCAAATGTTACAGAAGGTCCCCTGATTAATTAAGTCACAGAAATGTCTCATTTCAGCACTTAAAATGTCTGGTCCCATGCAATAGTAAAAAATGATGATGACTTAGTGACATGTCGCCAGGTCACCTCCGCTGGCCTGACTGCCTACAGCCAGGCTGACCGATGAGTCCTTCTGGTTTCTCACTGTGATCCTTCCTCATTTCACCAATGCGTGGCATGGTTGTAGGGCGTGTGTGCGTGTGTGTGTGTGTGTGTGTGTGTGTGTGCGCGTGCGGCATGGTTGTAGGGAGTGTGTGTGCATGTGCATGTGTGTGTGTGCGCGTGTGCGTGTGTGCACACGTGCGTGTGCGTGTGTGTGTGTGTGTGTGCACGTGTGCGTGTGTGTGTGTGTGTGTGTTGGGGGCATTCGGGAAGGACAGGTAAGAGCATCAGCCATTTCTTACCTGGCTGGCTGACATCCTGTTTTCTGCCCTGCCAGATGGTTTGAGCTAACACTTTCAATGATGGGATTTTTAGAGCATTGAGTCTTTGGAAGTTTTGGATGGCAAGGCTCCTTATTCTTGGCGTTCCCTTGATCCTGAGTGGATGCATCTCACTTGCTCCCCATCATCCCCACCACACCTTCCTCAGCCCAGGCTATCCCTGGGTCCACCTCCAAGCTCTCCCTTCCCAGGTCTTTCTTTAGACAGAATTTCACCTGCTGGCTCCGGGAACACATATCTGGTGTTGGGAACCCTCATTTATTCTCCCCGCCTCTCCCAAGCAGGTGCAGTCCTTGCTGCCGGCACCCATGGGCACTGTGTTCCAGCTCTGCCTCCAAAGCTATTTGTCAGCTCCTCTCCTCTGTCCTCCCAGACATATGGGACAGGCCCCATGCACAGTTGGCTTAGGCTTTCTGGGGCTGGCTCCGACCTCCCAACTGCAGGGAACTTACCTAGAAGACGCCTTCCAACTGGACTTACGGTTGGAAGGTAGCATCCCCCCACACAGCCCCCTAAAGTGCAGTGGGGGCTGCAGTATGGTGTGGAGGAGGTCTCTTTCTGGCTCCCTGTTCATACTGTCTCTAGTCTTTTTTTCTATTCTTGATCGGGGAGGGGAGTGTCTAGGGCCATAAAACAAGTTCCTGGGCTGCTTTCTCTGCACATCTGCCAGCAGTGGGGATGGGGGTTAAGTTTCACTCTGAGATCTGAGTATTGGAACCTCAGCTGGATCGAGAGAGAGGGAGAGAGAGAGAGAGAGAGAGAGAGAGAGAGAGAGAGAGAGAGAGCGAGATCTGTGCTAAAATCCCTTA
>NW_017732186.1:534067-535483 GCF_001890085.2 Hipposideros armiger | reverse complement strand
AATTATTTCAGTTAGTCCTCAAACCTAATGAGATAGGTACAATCGGATCATAAAATCAAAAGAAACTCAACTCTAAGTAGTTTAAAGAACTTGCAGAAACTTAGTCATGAGGTCTGGACTCAGGCCCAGGCCTGTGGACCAGACTGTATCAGGAGGAAGGAGCTTCGGGTGAAGAGGACAGCCTCCTGTCAGAAATTTAGGGGAACCAAGCAAAGGAACTTGGGAAGAGAAATGAAAGGACCCCTGCCCCCGCCACTTTCTTTTACTTCCACCGTCTGTGCAGTTCGTTCCCACTGTTTACAACAGCCCCTTGTAGGATGGCGGGGGCAGTGCCACTCGGCGCCGGCCCCGCGGCAGCACCGGACCGTTGGAGATGTGACCGTAGCTCGGGACATGAGCCCGCTTGTTCGCTCACTCTCAGTGAAAAGAGTTTTGAAATGAGTTCTGAATAGACAGCATTTTCTTTGTGCGGTTTGTAAATAACACAGAGCAAAGTTAGTAAGTTGCAGCGCTTCTGCATTCTGATTCTATGGAACCTTTTTGTAGGGAGAAGGGCAGGATGTTTTTAAGAGAATGTGACCTCGCTGGAATACTAGAGGTAAGGAGAAAACAATTATTAAGATAACTGTGAATATTTTACATTTTGGAAAATATAGCTTCTAATAAAGCTATGAAGAGAAAACATTTCTACATATTACACTAAAACCAATGCCTCATAGAGTTTTAGAAGGTGCCATTCACATTGGTTTGGCATTTGTTTAAATTTGGTTAAAAATCAGTGGTTTTCTTATGATAATTTTCATGTGCACATTTTCTTTTTCTCCTTTAGAAAGTAAGAACATTTCTGAATGGGGCAGTGTGGAGAAATCCTAGGAGAAATAGCATAAGAGCATTTTGGAATATATCCCGGAAAAGATAACTTTCTACATCTGTAGAGATTCACCAGGTAAAGGTAAGAAAAAAAAATACCGTAAAAAGAAGATTCAACTTATTTCATTATGTTACACTGGGTTGAACTTTGGTAGAAAAACACCTACCTCTGATGCAGGAAGGATGGGGGGGGGGTAAGGAGGGTACACCTTTTCCCCTCCCTCTTTCAGGCATGGGCATGGGGATGGTAGCCCTGGGTCCCCTGTCACAATTGTAGTCATCAGGAATTGTTTCTAATGACAGCTGGATAGCCATAGAAAGCATGTGCATGGGGTATGGGGGACCTGACAGATTATGATATTCACTAGGCACTTCTGCTAGAAAGTCAATGTGTTTAATACTGCAAATGTTACTCATACAGTATGGAATTTCTTTTAGGTTTACATTTGCACTGGGACTGACTCATTTTCTACTTAGGATTCTTAAAAAATCACTTTTGCTGTCTTTAGATGAGAAGTACATATGTTGCTTACATATAGTAAGCAT
>NW_017732186.1:531171-533197 GCF_001890085.2 Hipposideros armiger | reverse complement strand
ATTAAAATACAGCTGTGTACATCACGCCATAAGAAACAAAGCCTCTTGAGCAATGTATTTATTTATGAATTCCGGTGGCGATGTGGGCGGGTGGAAGCCACAGCAACACGTATTTCCTGAAACCATTTACAGGAGATTACCAGCAGAGGGCAGCGCAGAGCAGTGAACTCAGAAGAATTTGCAAATAGACTTCTAAAAATTTGAGTGAAAATATCTGTATAAAAGTCATACTTTTTGGACAGCAACCTCCACCGAAATCATAGCTCTCTAAAATAATTTTCAAAGAATCCAAACATGTTAATCCCTAAATGAGCCTCTCACCATGAAAGTGTTGAGGTGTGAGGACAAATCTTGATTTTCTTGTAGTTCTCAGAGTTGTTTGCACTTTGATTTTCCTTTTGATTTATTTTATTACAAAGGACTATATGAGTGCAAGTACCAGTGATGTGCACAAATTTTCATTATAAAGCTTTTCAAGTTGATATTTCTTTTGAAAAATATTGAAGAAATCATAAATTTAGATTCATGGAATAATCCCTTACCAACCACAACATTTGAAGCAAAATAAAGTTTAGCAAGTTTTCCGTTAAATACACATTTCTTGGTGTAAAACAGTAGAACATTGTTCTACTTGTTAAATTATTTCTCTTCAAAATTACTACAATGAACATTTTATACTCAATATTTGACATACATTTTACACTGGAAATCTAGAAGGAAAAAGACATATTACACTGGAACAGAATCCCAAAGAACTAAAAGGGACAATTTTCTGAAAACATGCTGTATTTTATTATAGGATTATTGTAAAAACTCTAATTTAGTGGTCTATGCATAAATGTTTACAGAATCTAAATGTCTTTAATCTGACTTTTCTACTGTAATCTGAAAGTTAGCATTTAAGATTATCATTTTTATAGGCTAATTAGGATTATAAAACACTTTCTATCTTTTCAAAAGTTCATGAGCACATAACAAATTGGAACCACTTTTACAAGCCAAGTGTCCCTCTTCTGCCATTAGCTTTCTTGGATTTACCTTCTAAATGACTTTGGCTCATACTGACTTGAGATATTTGACATATAAAGTATTGTTGTCTTCAAAGGTTTCCCAGGCAACTGCAATGATTCATCTGGTGCCAGTCAAAAGTGCCCTTGAACTCTCAGTTCACTTCGCTTTCTGGTATGAGTAATGTGTGTAGCAAAAGGAAAAACACCGAAGACTTCATGTAAAGGCTAATGTGAATGGGTTGGTTAAGAGATGGATATATTTCACAAAAGTATTAACTTGGATGTTAAAACTTCAGCTGGCTGCCTGCAGATTTGTCAAGCTCTCATTTTCACTTGGGAGGTAGGGACATAATCGATATTCTGTGTTCTAGGTTTTATTTCACTTCTCATGGCTCCTGGATAGATTCCTGAGAGTAGTGTCCCCAAACTCTTACCCTAAGTCACCCCAGGAACTCCTTCAAGTACAGATTGCTGACCCACCAGGGAGTGACCACCTCTGAATCTGTGAGTGGTGCCTCAGAATCGCAGCTGACTCATACACACTGACCTTTGAGAATCACTGTCTTAGATCTTCTTTCTGTTAACCAGTCATGGAGAGTTTTGTTCCACTAAGCTTATTTCCACACCCAAATAGTTCCTGAAGAACAGAGAAGAAGGGAGAAATTGAAATCATTGTTCCTGTGGTCTGTAAAAGATTCCTCTGTGTACCATAGAGTACATTCTGTGTTTTGTTTAAAATAAAACATTTCACCTCATCTAGGCAGACAGTGCAGTTAGAATGTCATTTTTCACATTTTTTCCCTTTACCTTGGCTCTTGTCCTCACAACTGATTGAATGGTGACTGGATTATTTGACAAACAAGACAAAAATATAATATACAGTCTGCAAATCCCACTAGTGGAACTCTTTAAATGGGAGCAGATTGCTGTCTAAGTACAGGGCTTCAGCAGAAGCCTCCCCATGGGCTCCACATTGAATTCGAAGTCCAGAGAGCTGCAACAATTAATCATCTGTC
>NW_017732186.1:508740-528888 GCF_001890085.2 Hipposideros armiger | reverse complement strand
CCAGTTATCCCAATAATGTCCTTAATAGAAAAAACAAAACAAAACAAAAAAACCTTATCCAGGAATCCAATCCAGGATTATGTACTATACCTAATTGTCATGAGTCTTTAGTCTCTTTTAATCAGGAATATTTTCTCAGTCCTTACCTCTTCCAACCTTGACATGTTTGAAGAGTAGAGACCAGTTATTTTGTAAAATGCACCTCAGTTTGGGTTTGTCTGATGTTTCCCTGTGATTTGAGTCATGTTATCCATTTCTGGCAAGGACACCACAAAAGTGATACTGTATTCTTCTCAGTGTATTATGTTAGGCATGGATATTGGTTTGCTTTATTACTGGTTTGTTCACTTGAGTAAGGTGTTATCTGTCAAAGTTCTTTACAGCAAAGTCACTGTTTTTCCCTTTTTAAGTATTAGTAATACCTCATACTGAGATATTTTAAGACTATAAGGTTCTGTTTCTTATCTGATTTTTATCTCACTAGTTTTAACATCTATTGATGATTCTTGCCTGTATCAGTTATTATTATGATGGTTGCCAAATGGTAGCATTTATCATTTTTGAGCTTCTTTATTGAGACACTAGAGAGACACAGTATCTCTAGTAGTCAGTCTCTACTCAAGTGCGTAATTTGACTATTAGTCTAGGACCACACACAATGCCTTACAATACTTATCTCATTAGATAGATCTTCACCACATCTCCATTAGTTAGATACTATTACATTACATCCACATTTTATAGATGAGGAAACTGAATAGCAAAAAAACCCAAAAAACAGTTGGCAGTATTTTCAGAAAGAAAATATTTTAAAAAATAATATTTAAAATATCATTGGGGATGTTCACAGTAAGATAATAGAATGAAGTAAAAAAATAAGTTAAAAAACCCCACAAAACCCAGAAGGAATTATATGCAATGTTGTGGCATGATTTTTAAACTTTGAATGTAGAAACCAGGGGAAGAGACAACATTCCACCTCACTCTAACTTTGAACAAGATGTGGTAGTGAATGAAAACCTGAAATATTATTTCCATTGCCCAGTTTGGGGAGAAGGCTTAATGGCTATATAAACAGCAACGGAGAGGTATGGGCGATGACTGAGAACAGAAATTCAGTGCTTTTTCTAGGCTGTAAAAAATGAAAGGGAAGACAAAAAGATTAGAATCAACCGGAGTTCATCTTTACCTTAGCAAATACTAGAGATTTTGTAGAATGGAAGATACAAGTGAAAAGAAGATTCAATTATTTAAGTAGCTGGAGGCTCAAGGGATGAAGAACCAGAAAAACCCCAGGTGAAGTCATGTTTCTTTGCTATAAGTAAGTAACTCAGCACCTCAATTGCTGTATTTTCCTGTCTTAATTTTCTATCAATTAGAAAAGTACTGGGGGGAAAGCCTGAAATGGGGTAAGTGAATGCCTGGAGTAGATTGTGTATCTGGTGGTTCCACTGAGCTCGGTGAACCATGCAATGTGCCTCTAGGGTGTAGACCTAACACTGATCCAGGAGTTTATTTTTGACATTCAATATTATTTTATATTAATTTAAGGTGTACAGCACAGTGGTTAGACATTTATATGATTTCAGAAGTGATTCCCCTGACTAATCTAGTACCCACCTGGCACTATACATAATTATTACCATGTCATTGACTATATTCCTGTGCTTTACTTTACATCCCCATGACTATTTTGTAACTACCAATGTGTGCTTCTTAATCCCTTTACCTTTTCACTCTGCCCCCAACCCCCTCCCATTTATCACCCCAATAAAGCTAGTACCCATCTGACACCATACGTAGTCATTACAAAATTATTGACTATGTTCCTTATGCTGTACCCTACACCTCCATGACTACTTTGTAACAACCAATTTGTACTTTTTAATCCCTTCCTCTTTTTCACCCACCCTTCAACCCCCTTCCCATCTGGGAAATCAAAATGTTCTTGGTATCTATGAGTTTTTCTGTTTTATTTGTTTGTTTATTTTGTTCAGTAGATTCCACTAATCAGTGAAATCACATTGCATCTGTTTTTCTGTGTCTGACACTCCACTTAGCACAATACCCTCCTACAGATAGCAAAAACCCATTCCCTTCCATGGCTGAGCAATATTCCATTGTATATATGTATCACCTCTTCTTTATCCATTCTTCCAGGCTGCCTCCACATCTTGACCATAGTAAACAATGCTGCAATGAACATATGGATGCACACATCCCCTCGAAGTAGTGTTTTGTTGTTTTTTTTTTGAAAAATACCCTGAAGTGGAATTACTGAGTCCTTCATTGTCTCTTGTTGTAGCCTTTGTTTTAAAGTATATTTTGTCTGGTATAGGCATTACTACCCCAGTTTTTTTTTTAATTTCTATTTTCATGAAATATCTTTTTCCTTCCCTTTACTTTCAGTCTGTGTGTGTCTTTCAATCTGAAGTGAGTCTCTTGTAGGCAGCATATGTAAGGGTCTTGTTTTTTTTCACCCATCAGCCACCCTATCTGTTGATTGAAGCATTTAATTCATTTACATTTAAAGTAGTTGTTGGTAGATATGTAGTGATTGCCATTTTATTATTCATATTTTTAATATATTTTTAAATTTTCACCTTAAAGAAGTCCCTCTAAATTTCTTGTAATACTGGTTTGGTGGTGATGAACTCCTTTAGTTTTTCTTGTCTGGGAAGCTGTTTACCTGTCCTGTTCTAAATAATAGCTTTGCTGGGTAGAGTAATCTTGGTTGTAGGTCCTTGGTTTTCATCACTTTGAATATTTTCTGCCAATCTGGCCTGCAAAGTTTCTGTTGAGAAATCAGCCAATAGTTTTATGAGAGCTGCCTTGTAGGTAAATAACTGCTTTTCTCTTGCAGCTTTCAAGATTCTTTCTTTGCTTTAAACTTTGGCATTTTAACTATGATGTGCCCTGGTGTGGGCCTCTATGGGTTCTGTGCTTCCTGTGCTTGTATGTCTATTTCCTTCACCAGGTTAGGGTAGTTTTCTGTCATTATTTCTTCAAATAGGTTTTCAACTCCTTGTTCTCTCTTTTTCTGGTACTCTATGATGTGAATGTTGGTATGCTTGATGTTGTCCGAGAGACCCCTTAAACTATCCTCAGTTTTTTTTTTATTTCTCTTTTCTTTTTCCTGTTCTGATTGGGTGTTTTCTGTTAACATATTTTCCAAATTGCTGACTTGATCTTCTGCTTCATCTAATCTACTGTTGATTCCCTCTAATGCATTCTTCATTTTAGTTATTCATTTCTTCATGAATGAAGAAATTCATTTCTGACTGATCATTTTTCATGTTTTCTATCTCCATTTGTATGTCTCTCCATTTTGACTGCCTCCCTGTGTTTGTTTCTATGTATTAGGTAGGGCTGCTATGTCTCCCAATTTTAATAGAGTGGCCTTATGTACTAGGTGTCCTGTGAGGCCCAGTGGTGCAATCTCTCTTGTCACCTGAGCTGTGTGCTCCAGGTGTGCCTTTTGTGTAGGTTGTGTGTGCCCTCCTGTTATAATTGAACCCTGGTTGCTGTTTGCATGTCATTGGGAAGGATTCACCCTGAAGCGGATTGGTTGTGAGGACTGGCCATGACTACAGCGGAGGAGCTGTTGTGCAGGGGCTGACCCTACAGAGCAGGAATGACTTCAGCAGGGCTCTAGTTCCTGCTCATTCTGCCCTTTGATTGTGTCATCCTTGGAGGAAACCAGGTGTCAGCCCCAGAGTCTCCAGGAAGGGGCCCTGCCACAGGCCAAGGTTAGCCACAGCCTGTGCCTTGCCCAGAGCCACCTGGCATGAGCCACAAAGCAGTCCACAGATGGCCTCCACCTGCACTGAGCTTGGAATGCCTTGAGAGGCCAAGATGTGAACTGAGGCTGGCTACCACTAGTGCTGGGCTTGGGACTGCTCAGCAAGTGGTATGGGACATGCCAAGGGCAGATGCTTTTTGGGTTTTTGAGATATTTAAGGAAAGTCTGTAGCATGAACCAAGACAAGCTGTTTGTATTGAAATGCCACTGGAAGCAGCTTGGGTGGGGCGGGGTCTGAAGGAATCACCAGGGCTGAGTGAACGAATAGTGTTAGATATGGTGACCGCCTATGTCTGCATGCTAGAAGCGGGGAGAGCCCAACAAATAAACAATGGATTCTGCCAGCACTCCTGTCTGGGTGAAAGCTGCCTCTCCAGCCTTTGCCCTAAAGCCAGACAGCTCAGCTACTCCCTATATATCCCTGGCACCTTTCAAGCTGCTGCCCCAGTGCAGGAGCTCAGAGTGAGTGAGTCTGTCAGTGAGCAAGTCTGTGTGTGGGCCCTTTAAGAAGAATGTCTTGGACTCTCGCTTCTCTCCATCTCACTCAGCCACAATCTCCGCTTTTTTCACAGCCAGATGTTATGGGGACTTCCCTCCCCAGCTCTGGAACCATGGGCTGGAGAGCCCAGTGTGTTCCACCCCTCACTCCTTAGGGACTGGCCCTCTGTTACAGAGTAGAGACATCCCTCCAGATTTTTAACAGTCTTACACAAGTGTGGGACCAGCCCATTCTGCATCCCTGTTCTTCCCACCAGTCTCAAGGTGGCCCCCTCCTCAAGGACTTCAGTTCAACTAGAACTCAGGCAATGTTCAATGATGGCTCTTCCATAACTTAGTTGTCATCCTGATGTGACCATGAGAGGTGGCAAGCAAAGCGTCTACCCACTCCATTTATCTTGATTGGAAATGATCCAAGATTTTTAAATGCAGAACCCTAGTCCACTAGCCACATATACCAAAAACCTAGGAGACTATTCCTTCCACCCCCTTCCTAATGCTGTTGAGTCAAAAGTACTAGAATAGGAAATAACCACCCATGAAACCTAAGCACTGAGGAACAGATAAACAGATGTCAGAGATAGTAGGGCATACAGTAAGTAAAGGAGAATTTATCCAAACAACCTTAAAATGACAAAAAGTCTTGAAAAAAACTGTTCAGTTAAATAAATATACAACAAAAGGAAATGCTGTGATGACCAAGCAGAGTATTACAAAAATGAGAACTGGAAGAAGAGAATGAGAGCAGGAAGAAAGGGAAGAGGAATAAAATGTAGTATAACATGTAGGAGATGCTATGGTTCTGAAATGCATTCTGGAGGATTATTGGGCAATGATGGTGCGTGGTACACCTATATCTACTTTCACTTTCTTTCAAATCCTCACAGAAATAATAAAGATAATTTTTAAAAATTTGGAGGTTAAGACATAAGATGAATGAGAGGTAAATGATATAATAGGCTCCCCCAAAATACGAATTCTAATCCAATAGATGAAAAGTTGAGAACTAATCTAATTTATAGGGCAAAATCCCCCAAAGGCTCAGAAATTGGGAGTACTTGGGCATTTTAGAGGTGGAGAGAGAAGGAAGGCCACTAAAATAAGGGGACTTGATTGTAAGTCCCTATAAACTGAGTTAAATGTGCAGTATTCATTCCCTCCTTTTCTTTGTGCAGCCATCACTGAGTCAGAGGACACGGGTTTATTTTTTGGAGTTGGTAATACAAAAGCATCTATGTACTGAAGGGCCAAAATCAAATCTGAATTTATATACATTAAAATCAAGTAAATCAAGTAAATATTTGCATTCTGGAGGCTTAGCCTCACATCGCCACTGTCTTCCCTCACTAAGCCTGTATAATACTTGCATTCAGACCATTAACATTCAGAAAAATATTAGAAACATTTTCCATGGGACTTGGACCAGCTAGAGAAGAAAGATCCTGGAGATACTGACAATGAAGGACTAGCTGCCTGTGCAGCTCACAGTTAATCCCCACTCTTACACTGAGGGCCCCAGTCAGCCCTCTAATCTCTCACTCTTAAATATCCACCTAACCAAGGAGGACCAGAGAGAGGAAGAAGGACTCTAAGCAAAGCTGGCAAATGGAGCAAGCAACCTGGAGGAAATAAAAATAATAAAGAAAAAGACTTTAAAAATAGACTATTATTATTATTTCCAAAGAGATACATACAATCATGAAACAAGACATTTGGAGGACAAAAGAAATCTTGGAAATAAAAAAAAAATGATAGCAAAATGAAAAACTCTCTCATGAGGGAAGGTGACACAGGGGAAGCTGAAGTGAAATATTATGGTCTTAATCAATTATTGTTAAACTATCTTATTTTTTTCAGATTTTACAAAAACATTTAGCCATGGGAGCATATCCTCAGGACCTTTCCCAGGGTCTTGGAGCAGCCTTTATAAGTGAGGAGACTTGAAGCCTAAGCTTCAAAGCTTTTAGTAAATCCATCTCTGATAGTGATTCATGATCACAGATAACACTGATCTGTGCGATGTACTTCCTCGAAGCATTTTATCTCTATGAACTTGTAACCCTCACAACTCTATGTGGTAGCTACTGTTGTTGACCAAATTTTACATACAAATTTGTATAAACAGAACACAAATTAGTGGGAATTATGATAAAATTACCTTGGAGGATGGGAGTGGGATTATGAGTGTGCTGGGTATGAGAGGAGGAAGTATAGTTAAATCTTAAACCCAAAGTGGAATTTTCTAAAATCAATTCAAGCATATTATTTGAAAATATGGGGGTAAAAGAAAAAACAGTTAACTAGAGGATGGAAAAGTGGTATCATCTACGGAGGGGAAAGAGTGGACACAAACCCTTTAAAAAGTATGAAACCCTTTCTGACTTTCTAGATTATGTATATGTGTAATTTTGATATAAAGATAATTTAAAATTTTTGAATAAAATAAACTCAAATAGGTGAAAAAGATATTAATCAAGTTGATTAACAAACAAACATAATTAATTTAATGGAAACAGAGTAGGATGTTAAGAAAACAAATTGAAGACCTAAAAATACCACTAAAGAACTGATAAACGCATTAGAATAATCAGGAAGCAGAATAGCAATTTATTTGAAAACCAAATCAGTGACAGAGGAGGTATTTGAGACAATTCCTTTGAATGCAAAGGAAAAAGGGAGATGGAAGCAATTAGCCAAATAAAATAAAAATGGAGAGCAGGCAATGCTGATGCAAAATAAGAATAATGCTATCCAAAAAATCAAGTAGAAGAAAATATTTCTGCAACAAAGAGAGGACTAATATAAATGTAAAATAAAATTATGCTGGCATCACACTTCATAGTGTGATTCAAGGAAAAGCAAATGAAGAAAGTTTTAAGGAAACATAGAACTCAAGAGTTTAAATACCTAGCCAAGTTGTTGTTCACGTAATACATATAACAAGTAAACATTTTTTAAGTTTCATGAAATAGGGAAATGAGTTCCTTTGAGCTGTTCATGAAGAAACTATTTAATGATAAAAGTCAGCCACTCAAGCTGGCGTGAAGGGACTAGAGGTGAGCTTCCCATCCCTTTAAAGACAGAACAAAGATGAACCCGCTGTGAAACTGTGTTTACAGAATGAAATAAAAATGCTTTAAACTTGGATCAACATAATATTATTAATAAATATGTAGAGTTTAGAGAACATGGGAGGAAAGATAAGGGAGAGATTTCTTCATTGTTCATGACAAGGTGATAATAGACCCCATTCAAAACTGAATCCCCAAATTATACATTTTGGTTAGAGAGCACTTCCAGTTTTGTAGAAAATACTGTCACTCCAGGCACATTCACACCCAAGGATAGGTTTCACTAATAGCTAGGCAGTGTCTGAAATTACCACTGAACTTTTCACATGGTTTTCTGTGATTGAATTCCAATCAACATGTCAGTGTCTTCCCTCCCTTAAGATGGGTTCTTCTCATGGACCACACAGTCTCTCTAATTGTAATTTGTTTGGCCTGTCTGTACTGTGGAAACTTCACATTCATCAATATGGTCCTAGTATGCCCTATGCCACATTCAATTCATCTCATAAGATTCTGAGTTCTTCCATAGATGTTTCCATGGCTCCATTGCTCCCTCACTTTCTGACTGGAATGTTACCTTGCACACCCTGTGAAACTGAAAAGCTCCATCCCCACTCCCACCAGCTCTCCCCACTCACTACTGTCTCCTTCCCCTGCTTTCCAAAACTTTTATCATTCTTTAATGTGATATATATGTTTTGCTCATTCTCTTTGTTTATTTGCTCAATATGTTTGTGTCTTCTCTGATTGTTGCTCTGGCGCAGCCTTTAGAACATATTTGGCACATACATGCAGTTTAGGGAATCACTGTTGAATGAAAGTACAGGGAGATGGTGGTGCTTCTCACACATTAAAAAAATTCAGTCCTACTCTGGCCCAGCCAGGACACTCTGTGATATCCATAGTTAGAAACTTGCTCTGGTGAAATTTTCAAATGAAAGGCTTTCCCAGTGACTCACTTTACAGTTTCCGGCCTCCTTGTCGTATGTTTCAGGAAATGTTCTCTCCATACTCATTCACTCTTGCATCATGAATCAATGTCTCTGCTTTATTTTCTGGAGTTTCTCTTCCCTTCAGTTGATCAGCATATTTAATGTTCCAAAGCCAACAGTTTATACTAAGCACATAGGACTGGTTTTGGGAAAACACAACATTGTCATTACATTTAATATGTGCTCTTTAGGCTCTTTGCTTAAGGGGTATCTTTTTTTTTCTTAGTTGGATGGGGAAAAAAACATGTGGGTGAAGCATACAGTGAAGAGTACTGACAGTATAACAAGTGCTGGTTGCCCTCAGTGTTCCTTTTGTGACAAGAATAAAATTATTAAATGTAAAATCAGTTTTCTGACTTCCCATCTCCCACCATTTGGAGAAGGTGGGTCTTGGAGGGATATCCTGGATATCCTTTTGTCTTGCAGAGCTGGATGGGCATAGGAATTCAATTAAAAAAACAAAACAAAAACTGAGTAATGAAGTAAAAGGAAAAAGATAGTTGAAGAGGGAACCAGTACTCTGAAAAGAGCCAGCTCAGGTTGTAGTGTGAAAAGAATGGGTGAGGAAGTTGGAGAAGTTCTGAGATGTGAGATCTGGGGACAGACATGACTAAAGAAGATTTTGAAGACATTTTTTCTGTATGTTTTGAGGCTTACTGTCTACACCACATCTTACAATCTACATCATGAAATTTTTCTAGAGTTTATTTATTTTTTTTTTAATTTTAAGAAGATTGGAGTAGGGAAGGCCAATTTATGGCAAGACCCCAACTTAAATACACACAAAAGGACAAATTTATAGGTAAAATTGACAGAAATTACTGAGGGAATGGCTTCAAGGGTAAGAGAGGATAACCAAGGTGTCACCCATGTTTCTAGCTAGACTATGGTGCCTTTTGCTGAGAAGAGGAAAGGAAAGTGGTGGCTTTGAGACATTATAGTAGTGAACACACCAGGCATTAGTGAATGTTGTGAAGCTTTGTGAGCAGAAAAATATGATGGTGATTACATTTAGATTATTTTGGCAGCAGCCTATAACTCCTGTTTTGGAGCGAGGAAAGAGAAAGCTACACATGTATGTAGGTGTGGGGATGTGCATTAAACAAGAAGTATTATTAATGATTTTATGATTTTTTTCATTTCCCTTAAAAATGTAAAATTAGTGCCCTCTTGGGTGTGGTTTTGTTTTGTCTTGGAGTACCTGGTTTTTCTAGAGGAACACATCTTCACTTTCACATGGTAAGTCAATAGAAAATAGGATTTACAAATTGAAATGTATTTCGAGGCAACTTGTTCAGGACTGTGATGTTGCCTCACACGACTCACCTCCTGTCTACATTTCTTCTGTCACAGACCCTGAATGGTTTCTGTCACAGCTGTAGGCAGCACTGGCCATGTCTTCCAAAAAAGAAAAACAGAGAGAAGGGTATATTATTCTTAACATTTGCCTGTCCTGAGTCAATTAAATCAATTTTAGTAAATGTCTGGGTAGTGCAGAGAGCTGGGCTTGGGAGTGAGCAGAAAGTGGGGTTTCAGGGCCTAGAGATGGCCTGTCGCCTGCTCGGAACTTTGCTCACTCAAAGTTAATTTCATGTCAGATTTGTATCTGTCATATTAAGGCCATTAATTTCACATTAGAATTGTTTCTTCTCTATTAAGTCCATATCCCATCTATTCTTAATCTCTGAGAAGGCATCTCTTTTGCTAACATACTGCCACATGCTCTACTTTTCTAGCAGAGTGAACCCCTCATTCCCACCAGCACCTTTCACTCATCCTCACACCCACCATTTGTATCACCATCACCACCCACTCCACCACCTCCATTCCTACCACCACCACTTCACCATATTACCACCATCATTACCACCACAACTATCCTTACCACTACCATCCACTTCACCACCTCTATCACCACCACCACTACAACTCTGCAGGCATCAGCAGCTACTCATTGCAACTATTCCTTGCTAGGTACTGTGCTAAGTTCTTTACATACATGTTCTTCATACTAACATAAGCCCTCTGAGATATTTTTAAGAATTAGGTGTTCTTAATGCAATTGTACCCTCAACACCTTTATTAATATCCTTAATAAATATGTGTTGTGTGTATTTTAATTTTGCAGATGAAGAAATCAAGGCTGAGATAGGCTAATTAATTTTCTGAGTTCAAGCAGCTAGGCTTTGGTGATCCAGAATTCAAAATGATGTGTAGTCTCTTGCCTTCCTACTGCTACTTAAGTCCTTTAAATTCCATACATTTGCCTCTGCCTTCCTTCCATTGGAGTGCTTTTCCTTCTCTTCTCTGCCAATCAAAATTCTTCCCAAGCCTTCCATTCTTCAAGCAAACTTCACATTCTACTCCTTCCCTAGGGCTTTTCAAATCTCATTTGGAACTAACTCTTCTTCCTCCATGGTTTCATGGCCATTTTATTGCATTTCTGTTAAATCACTAGAAATGTCTGTACTTTGCTTACCAGTATCTGTGTTTGTATCCCTCGCTAGCATGTCAGCAATATAGACAATGGTTGTCTTACAGCTCATTCAACTTCTTACCTTTTGTTTAGCACAGTGATTTGCATTCTAGGTGTTAAAGAAACATTTGTGAAATCAAGAGAATGAGAGAAGGCTTGGAGAGAGGGTTTTGGCCAGAAGAAGGGGTCCTGACACCTGCTGGGACAGAAAAGAAGCAGCATGGGCCAGCTGGCCAGGGAGGGCACCAAAGACAAACTTTGCATAGTTGACAATAGGCTAAAGGCTGGTCCTGGGTACACACAACATCTTTTATAAATAAAACTGTTTTATTCATGGCGAACCGGAGAGAGGAAGAAACAACAGGTGCTAAAGATGAATAGACTGTTGTTAGCCCATTTATTGGTTGGAAACCAATCCTAGATTTTGCTTCTTCCTGTTCTATCAAGTGGCCTCTGCCCGAGTGTAATTTTTACTTTTTAGTGCCATCTGCACCTGTGGCCTTTGGACCTAATGTTTACGACAGATGGGCCAGGCTGTGCTTCCACCGTTTAGTGGGTAACTTTCATTCTGTAAGCACTCCATGACACTGTCGTCTATGGCTTGGGCCCAGTGGGCATGTGTGTTGGGAAAGGCCCATGTCTGCATCCATTGTTCAGCTGCTGCCCTCAGAGTCTAGCGCTCCCAAGTTGGGTTCACTTATTACTCATCATTTCATTTTTCTTGCCAGGTCATTGTCCCTCAAATATAGTTCTCAATGGCAAACAAGTCAATGGGGATTGGGATATTTACCTCCAATGTCAGAATCAGACGTGTTTCTACTACTTTTTTCAATCTCTCTCTTTATAGCTTTTTAAAAAAAATTATTTTATTTTATTTTTTTATTCAATTAGTTTCAGGTTTACAACACAGTGCAATAGTTATACTTTTTACTCCTCAAAGTGACAACCCCTGTTCCCCAATCCTCTGCCCCCCTCCCTGATATCATATAGCTTTCATTTTAAGACATTTCCTGATTGTTTTTTGTCCTTCCCTTTAATGAAGTTCTAAATGCACCTGGTACACTGACATATGGAAGGGGAGTTTTCTTTTTTGTCTTGAAAGAGAGAGTGGTGTGCATGTAAATAGTGCACTTTGGACTTTCTTAGAGAGACTCACCTGCTGGCTTCTTTGCTTTTCCTTCTAACAGATTGATAAGTCAGATTTTAGACCAGCACAAAGTAAGTGTTTGCCAAATGGACAGAGAGAGCAATGAATGGAGGCATCTCACCTTGAAGCTGTGTCAGCGTGGAGAAATAGATTTGATGTCTGAGTCTAAATAACACTTACCTTCTTAATCCTATTTTTTCTGCAAAGCATCCTGCTTATAGGAGGAAATGGGCCCATTTTTATAACCATCAATTATTTTTTCCTAGAATGGCATAGTTGCCATTCAGTACCTGTCTCCAGCCAACCATAAGAGAACACTGTATTTAGATAAGAGAGGAAAGTGGTAGAATATGTCTATATATTACCACCATCTCTTTAGTCCATGCTGGCCCACTTTGCTGAGGTCTTTGGAATCTGTACCACCCGGCACAGGCCTATATTTCCATCTCAACTGCTGCCCTTTTGGATTTCTCTGTGTTGTCTAGCTCTTAGGTCTTCATCCAGGTCTTCCAGCTTTCACACTTTCTTGGGGTCTTGGACTCTGTCCTTTCCTCTGCCTTCTCACAGACACCCAGGACCCAGCACTGATGACTCCTTCGTATCCTTTAGATTTTAGTTGAGAGTCACCTTTTGAGAAAGGCCTTCCCTGGCCTGTCTGTCGAAGTAGAGCTCCCTGTTCTTTTCTTTCTTACCCCCTGACGTCTTTTCTCCAAAACACTAATTACTACAGTTAGCTATGCCATAGTATACTATACAAAATCACCCATTAAACACCACAGGGCTTATGAAAGAAGGGGGTTAGGGCACAATACTCAGAACTTTTTCAATGACACATTAAACAAAAAGAGAAATGAATAAAAATGCTAGCACACTTTTACATGTGTTAAATGGTTAAGCTACATAAATAAATGCTACAATAATGATGGCATTTTACCAAAAAAAACCAAAATGTCTGGTGTTTGCACGAGGTAGTGGAGTGGGAGGTCTGTGGCTTGTGTGTTATTGTCAAGTGTTGGATGGAGGTTGTTGACATGGAAGGAAGGTTGTAATATTAAATGTGGGTGGGTAACTCATAACACAGGCGGGCAGTTGAGGGAGCTGGTAGATATTAAAGGTGTATTAGTGTGCATTTGTGTTTTTCTAGTTTGCCTGGCTCAGCTGTGTGCAGTTTTCCTGTGTTCACCAGTGCTTCTTGCAGTTAATATCACACATAAGCAAAACAAAATTTGCCTTATGCTCCTTATGCTCAAATTGCTCCCTAATATATCAATCATGTTGGAACAAACTCATTGTCAAAACAAGCATTGTAGCAAAAACAGACTGTAACTATAATGATTTTATTTATTTGAACCATTTCGTGTCTCTCTCCCACAAGAATATTCCCTCCTTGATGGCACACCCTGTTATAGCTTTGCCACTGTTACATACTCTAGAATAATGCCTGGCATAGGGGAGATGCCACTGACTGTATGTCAAGCAAATGCGTAAATGAGTGCTCTCTTGGTGTTAAGTTAATTAAAAACAGCAAGTTATTTTTAGTTACTGATAATCCCACTTTTACTTAAAACTTTAAAGGGCACCTATGTTCACAAACCTGTGTTTTTCTTTTTCTTTTCTTCTTTTAGGATTATGTAAAATATCTTAAGTTGTCAAAGCACCTACCCAAACATTTCTAGCAGGCAAGTTAGTGTAATTATTTCTGTGCTTGTATCATGGAACTTCTAGGAACATACAGTTTTTTGTCCCTATTGCAACACAAGCCCTGAGACAAATCAGCATTTTGTATAGCCTTAAGAAAAGGTAGAATCAGGGGGATAATGAAGTTTTTATTTTGTGGAGAAGCCATCTCTTCTACAAAATAGGCATGAGCTGTAAAAACAGCACAGTCTTTTAGGGAAAGGAACCCAAAATAAAGCAGAGAAAAACAAGCAACTAAAGTTTGACATCACATTACCCATGACATTAAGGATAATGGTTTCACATTTGGAATTTAGTTTAACCCCAAACCTAGGGGAATACTAGAACAAACATGTGGGTGCTATTGACAAGCTAGTATTAAGATCCTTTTACCCAAAGATTCCATTAAAAATGTCACTTGAACTCTCAAAAACACAAAAGAAAAGAAGAAAGATGCTGAAGATAACTTGGCTGAGAAATCTAGAAGATTATAATTTTCCATTATATCTGACATCATTTGAGTTTTCAAAATTTCTCTGTTTCAATTTAGAGATAGAAAGCAAAAAATGGGGAAGGGAAGGGTGGAGGGCAGAAAGAATGAACAAAAGAAAGAAAGAAAGAAAAGAAATCATCTGTAAATTTAATAATATAACTTCTTGTGGAATGATGGTGACAGACTTTCATTGAATCTATTTTTTTTAATTGGATGTATTTTCCAAAGTGCTTCCATTTAGGAAAAGTTTTTTTTTTAATTATAGTAGCTGGATAACTTAAATATTTATCTTTTATAGCTTTTTGTGGATTTGAGGAACAGAAAAGATATAGGATGGTGAGAACATATATTGTCATCTGCAAAGCTATGATTGTTTTCTGGTCTTTAAATTGTAATTAATTTAATTGTGTGTCTTGCTTTTTAATTTTCTTCAACTAACATTGTATAATAAAAATTTTACAAAAAAAAATTCTACCATGGCATTGAACATGTTTTTTTCAATGACTGTATATTTTGTTTTATTCTCTTTAACCACTCCTTTACTGTTAGATGGACATTTGCATCACCTATAGTTTGTCTATGATAAAGAATGCTATCAATGTCTGTGCATCTTTATTTACATTTGGATTTTGGATTCTTCCTCCATGATCAAGTGCCAGGTATGGAATTACTGGGTCAGAGGGTGTAATGAATGAGGAGGCTCGTGAGCCACCAAAGAGGTGCTGACATTTGTGTGGGCTCTTTCCTAGGACAGGGCTGAAAAAGGGACAGATTTGCCTTATTTAAGTGTGGAAATTGCCACTGCAGCACCCTGGATGGGGTCCCCTAAACCTCCACTGGAATACCTTCAGCTGCTGGGACAGCTATTTTCTTCAATGAAATAAATATAAATAGTGATTACATATTTGCTTCATTGCATTAGCTTTGGGGAGGTGTATTTTTATACATGAACTAGAAAACATTCTGGTTTTCTCCACTTGTTTCCTGTTGAGTTAGGTAAGAGAGATGAAGGAACAGGAGAAAGCATGGCAGAGCAGGAGTGGGCTTGATGGGAGGCCCAGGATTCAATCTTAGATCTTTTATTCATACTTTGCAACATGGTTTACTGTCCCTTCTTAGGAAGCTGTGTTGGATATCACAAACAGAGAACAGTAGCTGCTATCTATGCATTTCTCAGCCACAATGTGATTTTATGAGGAAACCATCTTATTCCTGCTAGCTTCTACATACATTTATACTCTTTCCTTCCAGTTTAACTTGGCCAATCAAAATCCAAAATGTCAATTATTCTACAGTTAAGCTTTCTGAGTCTCACTTTTTTATCATTTGATGGGTAAAGGGTTATTGGAGAGATTAAATAAAATACGTACTAGTCAAGTGAGGTATTAGTACTAGTAACCTGACATTTCTATTTAAATGGACTAAATGTAAATGTAATTTCTTTCATATTCTCTACCAATTACAAGTGTATTTACTGCTATATTCTACTGTATACTCTGCTATACTTATAGCACTGAAGATATCCAAAATAGCTAATGACATGATTTCCATTTTAAAGGATCTGGTGATGGTAATAGACACACACATACACTAACACACACATAAAACCAAGTGCATAGTAGAAACTGAGAAGTTTTGAAAGAGGACCATGAATGTGTAACAGTAAAACAAAAATTAATTTTAATTAATTTGAGGAAAGGCAGCTTTGAGAACTGTCCACTGTAGAGCAATATTAAATTAGTCATTGAAGAATGTGTAGGCTTTTGGACAGAGTGTTAGAAGGACAGAAGAGGTGTGGCATTTTAGATTCAAGAGGTGACTTGAATTAAGGTGTGTAGCTGTGAAAGAGAATGCCTGGCCTGATAAGGAAATATTGAGTAGGCTGAGGGGTGTGTGTGTGTGTGTGTGTGTGTGTGCATTTGGAGGATGAATGAAGTGGGGAAGAAGTGGAGGGAATAGGTGGGAGAAGAAATTGAGAAGGGAGTTTGGAGCCAGATCATGGAGTTCCTTGACTGCCCTGCTCTTGAGAATTGTCTGTAAATTGTCTGTTAAAATACCAGAAATAATAGTCATAACATTCAGGAGGCACTAGAAATTCAACCCTGACCTGATTTATAGACGATGTATTCTAAGGATGGAATGTGTTAAGCATATTCTGAGTATGGTATACAGGCATATTTCTGTTGTAAATAGTGTTTAATAGTTAAAAATAAGGTAAGGACCACCATCTATATCTTTTCAGATCTTTTTATTGATTGATTACATATTTAGCAGAACACAGGGCTTAACTTTTAAAATATTTCCTTCTGTGTATTCTTCCTGGAGAAAGAGCAAGGAAAACAGTTGAGGATAATAGAATGTGTTCTTTCTTCTCTGAATGACTAACAGAAGGGCATATTTAGAACTGCACCTGCCTGTTTATCCTTCTAATATAGTAAAGTTAATTTGAAGGCTGAACCCTGAAATGGAAGTCTCTTTTTGAGCTTACACTTCCTTTCAAATTTAAAAATATAAAAGGTTAAGAGCCTGCTTCTGGTTCGGTGGTAAAGAAAGTGTTCAGGCTTTCCAGTAGAAGGGTTTACTGGAAAGTATGTACTTAGTGTTATCAGACAAGCATGATGACAAATTTGCTCTCTTTGCCTGTTCTCTAGAAGCTGGCTGCTCAGGTACAGGAAGTCTGTTTCCCCAGGGCATGTGTCCACTGAGAGCCACCCCTCCTGATGGCTTGGTGTGTGTGTCTCAGAGTTTGAGAATTTGTAAGATTTTTCTTTCATGTGACACATCTCTGCTCTGTATCTCTACCAAAAACCGAATGTAAAGAAATTTCCTAGGGAAGATTCTCTTTCTTCCTGTTCTCACTACTGAGTAGTGAGTGGACTCATCAGATTGCTCTTGCTTTGTGTGAAAATATCCCCTTCTGCTTTTCTTTCCTTTCATCTTTGTTCTTCATCTTCTTAGTGTCTTGTGGACAAGATGTTTTGCATCTCAGTGATTCAAAGCAAACAAGCTGTTCTGCCATACAAAAAAATTTAAACAAAATGCCTTGAAACAGTACAAAGTAAATCACTTGCCTTCAAGATTAGGCTAAAAATGTTTCCTTAAGCTTCATGCTTCATGTCTGAACACCCCACCACTTAACTAGATGATAACAGTGTTTATATTTTTGCTGCCTTCTTTGTTTCTTTCTTTTTTTTTTGCCAGTAAACCATATCTGTACTAAACCAGGGCCACCTTTCAGTGAGAATGGAGAATGGAGCAGGAGGCTGCCCTCTGCTATCCAAACATGCCTCTAGCCCTATTTATTTATGAGAAGCTTTGTACTGGATACAAACTGCTGTAACCGTTATCCAGCTTTGTGGGCGACATCACACAGTCCTGGTAATCTGATAGAAGGCTTTAAATGGATGGGTGGCTCTGCCAGTTTTAGGTGCCAGAAGGTTTTGGGCTTTGAAAGAAAGAAACAACAAACAAATCACAAATCAGAATCTCTAACTACTATTTAGTCACAATGACCTAGGAAATATCTAAGTTTTACTAGAGATGCCTGTTGCAAATCCACAACTTTTTTTCATCTTTCTTTTTATAAACAACATATAGCTCTCAAATCTCAGTATATTCATATTATTATATTCTTTTAAATTTATGTTCATGATTTTTCATGATTTTTTTTCATGAAGAAGGCAGAAGTAATGAGCTCTTTTGGACACAACCGATTTGCATTGTTTGTGATATGCTTTGAATATAGTATTCTCAGTTTGGAAAGCAGTTAAAGAAAGATTTTTTAAAATGCTTACAGGTTGGCTTCAGATGGAAAGATGCTAGTCCTGATTAGCAAGAACACATACTAATAACACTCAGTGCTCAATATTAATTGATTACATTCCAAGATCTGGTACAATCTGCCCACCAGAATATGATAATTATTAATGGGATGAGTTATTATTGTGTAGTTATGAGATGAATCCAATAGCATAAGACATTATGACCAGTTTAGAATATGTATAGTATATACTAAAGTAGGTTGCATGAGAGGCTGTTTTTATAGAAACCAATCAATTTGTAAATATTTCTTTACTAGTTGTGAAGTATTTGATAACTCCTGGGAGATAGGTGGTAAAAATTAAAATCCCCCATCAGGAGTTTCTGTCTAGTTCAGGAGGCAAAGCTACACAGAATAAAACAGTGAGAAGAGGCTGCACAGATGAGCTATATGTTCCATGGTGCTGACTGTCCATGGTCAGGGGAGGCAGTCTAGAGTCATCTGATATGAACTTATGAAAGAGGTGGAATAATTTCTATCATTGCATAGGAGCTATGTATAGGGTTCCAAAAACACGTGATGTGTGCTGGACCCTAATTCGTGGATACATGTGGCAGCTTCTCTCTTTTTCTATCCTGTGAACACTCCTAGGTTGCTAGATAAAGACAATCAGACTTCAGATAGCAGGAAAATTTGGGAGCAGTGGATTCTATGTGACTTCATTAACCACCTCCGATACAGCATGTCCTCAAATAAAGTCCTTTTGTTCAACATCATTTTTTAAAAAATGTTGATCATATGCCGTAGGAACTTAACTCCTGTTTATATCAATTAGTCTATGGTAAAACTGGTTTTGTTACACGTTGTTTTGCTTAAAGTTGCAGAACATATCGATGACATTGAGGAATCACACTTACAATGCTTTCAACATTTGTTCTGTATGTAGTTGGGAGAAAATACCAGGAGTGATGGGGAGTTAAGAGTGGCCATGACAGTGAGTGTTCACAGAAGCTCATTTCTCTAGGTCCAGTCACAATCTGCACTTTTTCTTCATAACACTCATTGAGTACTTAAATTGCATCAATTCATTCAGTCAGTCAATCAATGTTAATTGAATATTTATTCCCTATTGACCTGCAAACCCTGAGAACCACATTTATCTTATTTCCTGCTTGATGCCTAGCTTCTAACATATTGCCTGGCCTGTAGCAGGAGATCAGTATATGGGGTTTTTGCTTGTTTGTATTTTTTTTGTTGTTTTTGGAGGGCACAGCTCAAAATGGCCCATGCAGGGATCGAAACGGCAACCTTGCTGTTCAGAGCACGCGCTCTAACCAATTGCCAGCTGAGCCACCCAGCCGCCAATATATGTTTTATTTTAAATGAATGAATTCAGGTAGTAGCTTATCCAGTTTTGTCAGATTCTACTGGCTGAATTTGGATGGTATACCATACAGAAAGATATTTCCAACTCTGAGGTTTGGATCACCTCTAATGTCTTGCACAAACATAGAAAAAATAAAATGTAAGGAGAGTTAGAGAGAAGAGGAAGATGCATTCTGTCTGAGGATCAATGCAACATCCTACTTCAATGCTACATATGGAACAATTAACTATTAGTATAACTCATATCTGTTTTAGTCTTACAAATAAATTTTACTTTTTTAAAGGACAATGTATGGATAGCATTATTTGGTGTGGCAACATTTGATCTGAAGTAAAGATTCTAATGAGATATAATAGATGGAATATAAGAATTGTAACACAATCAAAAGCATGAAGAAAAACACAGAATTATTGCTTGCAGCAGCTCATAATTATTCTATTGCATTTATATGACACAGGCCTGTTTGCTTGTCATTACAATTTTTGATACTATCTCCAAGAATGTGAAGTAGGAATGTCTGGTGCATTCCATGTTTGAGTGACATTGTCTCATTGAAAAATTATTGGGAGAATAGCATTTTAATTTTCAAGTACTCACTCTACATTATAGTCTAAAAGTGTTCAGAATAAGTAATTACCCAGATGAGTTTTGGCACAAAAGGAGGTTCACACTTCACAATGTTTGAAATACTTTTACTCAATGGCATACACACACACACACACACACACACACGCACACGCACACACAAACTTACACCACACTGTGGGTTCCAAAAAAGTATATAAGTGGACACTTTGGTCAACGTTGTGCAAGCAGTAGTTCTACATAATCAGAAGTGTCTGGAT
>NW_017732186.1:502800-504214 GCF_001890085.2 Hipposideros armiger | reverse complement strand
GGGGTGGTTTTGCCAAACAAGTACAATGAAGTGAAGTGAAAAAGTTGGGGCATATCTAAGAGATACATTAAAATAACTGACCCTGGAATGTAAATTAGGAGAAGAGGAGAATGAATACATCAACATCATGAAGGATAATGAAAAAAGCCGACTTCTCAGAGCATAGAAGGTGTTGGGGTAGGAGTATTGGAGGTGATAGCAGATAGTACTCAGAGGGCATTTATTCATGAACTGGCTTATGGGAAGTCTTTTGGCTTTGACTCTGGGAGGGAGTGGCTAAGGTAAGGTGAATAACACAATCATTGGAGGAAAGGACTTGAAAAACTGAGAGGCCAGGAGGTGGGAAGCATCATTTATACATGGGTTAAATTTACCAAAAATTAAGACAGGGTTGTGATAGTGAAAATGACAGTGAAACAAGAGCTAAAATCTTCGGGAAATGATTTGGAGTTGATAGATAAAAGTGAAATGGAAGGTAGTGTGTGATGTAATTTGATACCATGAGATTCAAAAGTGTGGGAG
This sequence comes from Hipposideros armiger, assembly GCF_001890085.2. Lineage (NCBI taxonomy): Eukaryota > Metazoa > Chordata > Mammalia > Chiroptera > Hipposideridae > Hipposideros > Hipposideros armiger. Next base: position 503,692 of record NW_017732186.1, on the reverse strand, counting down.
GGCTCATGATCTGAAAGTGGCAAAAAAGGAAGAGCAAAGAGGCTGAATCAGTTGTGCAATGCCTTCCCCTTCTTTCCATGTAAATGAACTCTTATGTGGTTTTCCATTAGAGATAAGAGGCAAAAGTGGAACAATTCTGGTTGCAGATGGACAAAGAACCAAGAACTCTGTCCTGCCCTGTAGCATCCCTGAGGCTCCTCTGAAGAGCCCATGACCTAAAAATATGGCACTCTACTGAAGGGAATTTGAAGAGTCAGCTCTGCAAACTTTTTATGGTGCTCTTTCAAAAAAATCCTTTTAATATTTTATTTTGGAAAAAATCAGATATGCACTATATGACAAACTCTCATGGACTTATCATGCAGCTTCATAACCGTAAACATTTTGTGATATTCATTTCATCTTTGCCTTTCTTTTGGCTTTAAGAAAAATACATTTTCTTATATTATTACAGTGTCATTATCACACCCAAAATGAACAATGATTCCTTGACAGTATCTCCTGTCTTGATGTCTTTTCAATCATACTCCATTGCATGATTTGACACAGTTTGAAAGCATCCTTGTCATACATAGAAGCCTATATGATGTCAGTAACTATTCAATAACACCTTGATAATACCAAATGGATTGGTTTGCATAGACTAGTATTTTTTTTAGATGACAATTATTGGCCACTTTCTGTAATCCACGAGCTGTTCTCAGATCTTTTAGGGTTAGCTTTAAATTCTCTTGATAACATTATTGGGTAGATGTTGTTATTATTCTCATTTTACCTGGCAAGCTAAGAGTTCAGAGACACACAGCTCATAGGAGAAAAAGTTGGGAGGTAATATAGCATTGTGGTGGAAAACATGGCTCCTAATAGATAGGCTCAAGTCCTGTTTGAACAA
>NW_017732186.1:497383-502090 GCF_001890085.2 Hipposideros armiger | reverse complement strand
CACACACACACACACACACACACACACGCGGTACCAAAAAAGTAAACACATTTTAAGAAAGGAAAAACCTGTATTAAAATTATAATATATACCGATAACAAAAGATGAATACAAATCACGTTTGACCTCTGCAATTACAAGAGATGCTCAAAGTGGTTGCCATCAGCATAATTTTAATACAGTTCTTTCCTTTCTTAAAATTTGTATACTGTTTTTTGGCACCCTCTGTATATACAAACATAAGCACTGGATTTTGAATTAATTAAGATTGTTGTATGGTATTATATGATTGTATGTTATATTCTGTCTGAAAATTAAGACAGAAATACGAGGTCTGACAATTAAGTTCACAAACTCATCCTAGACAAAGTGCTACATAACTCATTGCTAAATATCACTACAGTCACCTTTGAAGTACTTTCCTTGGGAAGCTATGCACCGACACCAGTGCTAGTCCATACTTCAAAGCAATTTTAGAGCTCTTTTACTGGAATAGCCATCAGAGTTATCATCATATTACCCTTGATGTCCTGAATGCCACTAAAATGTCTTCCTTTTAACATTTCCTTTATCATCAGGTAAAGAAAGAAGTCGTTGGGGTCCAGATCAGGTGAGTAGGAAGGGTTTTCCAATACAGCTATTTGTTTACTGGCTAAAATCTCCCTCACAGACAGTGCTGTGTGAGCTGGTGCATTGTCATGATGCAAGAGCCATGAATTGTTGGCAAAAACTACAGGTCATTTTTGTCTAACTTTTTCATGCAGCCTTTTCAGCACTTCCAAGTAGTAAACTTGGCTAACTGTTTGTCCAGTTGGTACAAATTCATAATGAATAATCCCTCTGATATAAAAAAAGGTTAGCAACATCATTTTGACTCTTGATTTGGACTGATGGAACATTTTTCATCATGGAGAATTGGCTGGCTTCCATTGTGTACTTTGATGCTTTGTTTCAGGGTTGTATTGGTACACCCATGTTTTGTCACCAGAGATTACATGGCTCAAAACATCATCTTGTTTCTCCAAAAGGTCTCGGCAAATTTGACTCTCCTTTGCTTTTGTTCATGAGCTCCTTTGGGACCATTTTTGCACACGCCTTTTGCATACCAAGATTTTCAGTTAAGATTTCCTGTTTCTCTATTAATATTTACTTGGTCTGCTATGCTTCTCACAGTCAGCCAATGATTTTGACACACAATTCAATGAATTTTTGCAATGTGTTTGTCAGTTCTGCTCGTTACTGGCTGCCCTGACCTGTCTTCATCAGTGACACGTTCTCTCCCCTGAGAAAAACATTTAGTCCCTTTGTACACTGCCGTTTTCTTCATGGAATTATCCCCATAAACTTGGACTAACATGTCCCTGATTTCACTTCCACTCTTGCCAGGTTTAACAAGACATTTCATGTTTGTTCATTGCTCTAATTCAAGCTCAGACATTCTTGTGACGGCACACAAAAACACACAACAATTATGAATGCCCTTCAGNATATATATATATATATTGGGTTGTTGAAAAAGTCATGATGTATTTTTTTCTATGCTTTTCGTTGAAAAAATGCATCATGACTTTTCCGACTATATATATATATATATATATATATATATATATATATATATATATATATTTGTTTTTTTTAAGGCCTCCTAAAGTGCTTCACAGATCCTTTAATGGGAAATATACTTTGAATAGTGATGTCTTCAAATTGACCATTTTTAGCTCTTATTATTTAGGTCTAGTAACAAAGCTCAGGGTCTCCCACTACACTTATTATGTTCAGGATGTTTGAAAGTAAGAAGATACTTGAAATAAGATTTAAATTTAATACATACCTGAAGATGTGCTTCTCTACTTTTTCTTCTTTTTTTTTCTTTTGAATGTCTGCGTTCCTGGCTAAACCAGGGAAATGACAGAACACTTTGAGAATGTTTAAAAACAATGTTATTTTCAGCACACATGCACCTCACTTTTGGGTTTAGCATAGACATTCTTTGTAGGATCTGAGGCCCATTGTAGCGATAAACAGTTAATTACTTTTTCTAAGGTTGAATTTCCTTATGAGTCACAACATGAAATTTTGTCCTTTTACTATTTTTTCTAGCTTTTCTTCCCCACAATTTGGCCTATTTCAACTCATAGACAGTGAATAATTACATATCCTGACACATCAATCACCACATATATTTGAGTCATGAGGTTTTTTTGCAATAAAGGATTACAAGTAGAGGATAAACACTAGAAAAGAACATTGCTCAAAGCTAGGTATCCTGTGGGTTCTTTATTGATTCTTATTTGAATGACTATGGTCAGCATTTGACTTAGGCAATTAATGTTTTCTAAGATAAAATATTTTAACCATGTTGTATGCTGCAATACTTTGTGAATTTCATCATCTATTTTTTTTCTGTGTACTAACAGAGATTCAAAATGTGTTTTTAGCCATGATGATGGTGCTCCTTTGGTCCACCTTCAAGTGTAAATGCATGTTTATTAGACAAATCTACTGTCATAAGAGGTTGCCGATGCTACCCCCAGATGGACTATTAGTTAAGATATGTGATTCCACATTTAATTGGCAACAGAGCTTAGCTGCATTTCAATTATTTAATAAGGAATAAAAATCCTAAATCCATTAAAATTCAAATTTCCTAAGACTATATTTATGGAGATATTATGGGAGGATAGGCAATATACCCATTATTTTAGAATTAGATCATGTAACCTTAGATGTAGCCAGTTCAGTGATGGAGCTGCCACCTAGGCTCCATCACACTGACTTTCCTAGGGAAAGTTTACTAGCGAAAGGATTGCTTGAATGCTCAAGCCTGCGAACCAGGCTCTGCTCTAGTTGCCTGGGTTGCATGATGAGCATAGCAGACAAAGACAATTCCCTCAAGTAGCTTGACATCTAATGCAGGCAGACAGACCAAAATCAATAAAAATAATCAATAACTAAATCTTATAGTATGTGAGAAGATGATAAGTATGGATAAAAAGAGAGTAGAGAAAGTAAGGGAACTCAAGAGCTTTGGGGGTGAGTGAAAAGCAGTTTGCAGCACTAAGTAGGGGAGCCAATGTGGGCTTTGTAGGGAAGGTGAGATTTGAATAAATATTTGAAGGAGGTGAGAGGATTAACCACGTGGCTTTCTTGGAGAATGGTATCTTAGGTCAAGGAAAGAGCTAGAGGAAAAGTCTTGTGGAGTGTTGAGCCCAGTGTGTTCAAGAAAGAAGTCCATTGTGTTGAACTGTGTATAGGGGCAGAGTGGTAGGTAGAAGGGAAGGCAGGAAAGATAAACAGTGACAGAGCATGATGCCTTAGGGGTCATTGTAAGAGCTTTGGCTTATACTCAGTAAAATGAGGAATGATTGCACTTCTGAGACCACTGCATTGTCAGTTGTAGGTGGTGGGGCAAGGGCAGATAAAAGACATGTAATGGGCTGTTGCCTCTCCAAGGGAGACATGATAGTGTTGAAAACCTGTGTGGTAATGACATATAGGCAGCCAGAATCTCAATGTACCTTCTGTGAATGTAGAACCAGTAGAATACAGTATTAAAGTGGGATGTGAGAATGCAAAACTCACTTCTAATTTTTGACTTGAGCAACTGGAAGGAGGGAATTATTGTCCCTTAATGTGGAACAGACTGTGGGTAGAGCTTGTTTGGGGCAAGGGAGAAGACCAGAAGCTCAGTTTAGACATGTTGATTTAATGTGTATGTTAGACATCTTAGTGGAGATATCAAATAGGCAGTTGCTATGAGTCTGGAATGCAGGAGAAAGGTATTGGCTGGAGAGATACATTTAGAAGTTATTGGTATAGAGAATATTTAAATCTGTGCTATCAGTATGAGATTGAGAATAGAGAGGAAAATAAAGGGCATTTTTCTGGGGGCATTCCAAAGTTAAGAATTGGGAAGAAGGAGGAACCACTAAAGGGAATTGAGAAGGAACCACTTAAGGGAATTGAGAAGAAACCACGGGTGACAAAGAAGGAAAACAGGAGAATGTGTTGTCTTAAAAGCTAAACAAAGAGACTATTGTTAAAGAAGAGAGGGTAATAGCTGTGTCAGATGCTTATTGATCCAATAAGATGAGGACTGAGAATAAGTCATTGGATTAAGCACATTGAAGTCATTGGTGACTTTGGCAAGAACAGTTTCATGAGTGGCAAAAGCCTATTGTGAATGAATCTGAGAGAGACTGGAAGAGAGGGAGGTGAAACAGAGGGGTATGGAAGGCAGTTTGGAGAAGTTTTGCTGCAAAGTGGAGCAAATAAAAATGATGGAGGATTGCAGGAAAAGTAGGGTCAAGTGAAGATTTTGTTTTGTTTTATTATTTTTGTTTTGAGATTAGAGAAGCAACAGCATGTTTATATGCCATTGGGAATGATCCAACAAAAATTAAAAACAAATATGGATGATGAGAGAAGGAGAGATATAAGTGATGTTCCTGAGTAACTCAGAGGAGTTAGGATCAAGTTGACAAGAAGACAGATTGGCTCTAACTAGTAGTTTGGAGGGTTTATTTGTGTTAAAATGTGGAAAGGAAAGGTTTGTGAAAAAAGGTGAGTGGATGTGAGGAGTTTGTGTGTGTTTCCTGGGGCTCCCATAGCAAAATACCACAAACTACAGCTGAAAACAATGGAATTTTATTATCTCATAGTTCCAGAAGCCAGAAGTCTGAAATCAAGGTGTCAACAGGTTGACTT
>NW_017732186.1:484144-491173 GCF_001890085.2 Hipposideros armiger | reverse complement strand
AGGTGTGGTCAAGTGAATATTTTTCAACAGTGAAATAAGATGTGAGAGAAGAGAAATGCACTCTGCCCAGGGTAAGGTTGCTGAAGTGGGTGTGAGAAGTCCAGGTTCTCTTTCTCCTTTGGTCATCTGAATGCAGACAAGGAGGCCCCTGGCTTACAATATGGAGAAGCCTGGATCTTGGAATCACCATGTGGCAGTGAGCTGCACATTGAACAAGAACTCTTCTTGGATTGTTACATGAGTAAAAAAATCTAAATGTTCATTATTTTCCAGCATGATGTATTTTGGAGTCCTTTAGTTAACATCACTTTAGCTTACTCTAACTAATACACTAACTCTTTTTATGCTCCCATTTGCTTGATTCTTGTGATCATTGTGCTGTCGAACTAAATGATCCACAAGAAACACTAGAATTTTGATTTCTAAGCAGCTGGTGAACATTTTTGGGTTGTAACAATCCTCCAAATTTTGTTGTTATTCACAAATTCTCCATTTGTTTGTGAATTTTGTTCTCTGTCAAAACATTTAAGAGTATTTTCCATCTATTAGAAATTGAACAGCAGTTTTTCTGACACTGGTTCTTCTGATGATAAATAGTTTTTTTTCCTTCTATTTTTGCATGTTGGGATACTTAATTAAAAAGAAAAGTCAAAGTGTGCATTAATAGGCAGGGATTCCATATAACACTTGCTACAATATTTCTCACAAAAGATTGACATTGGAACTTATTCTTAGAGAACAAATATCATGCATCTAGGAGACCATATTTAAATTTAGTGTGGAATATATGATCTGAGGTGTTACAAAGTAAAAAAAAAATAGCCAAGATATTTTAACATTAAACTCCCAAGTGAAAATGATGCCATAATTCTGTAGAAACATTAGCTTAGATATCTTGTCAATAAACTTTACTAGGTTAATTTATACAAAGTCAATCAAAATTTATCTAGTCAAGAAAACATTGCTGTCATTTGTTTTCCTCTTCTAGACCTGAGTTCTAAGCTGAGGTTAGGATTATAGATTGGGAAAATGGAAGGAATCAGTGAGTAACAACTCAAGCACCATATTTTAATGGTCATCCCCCTACTCCAAATTAATTAGCAAGTTTAAAAATCTTTGGTAAGTTTAGTAAGATTTTTAAACTTGCTAATTAATTTCACCCATTAGTCACACTGAAAACAAATTCCAGAGAGGAGGCCAAACACTAATTGATCTATGGGTTGTATACCTTTAGCTATCACTCCTCATTTGGAATGTTCTCCTTTGTCAGGTTCTTTAATGTTTTTGACAATTCAAATGTGATATAATGTTCACCACACAAATTTCCTGGAAATAAAATTGCAATATATAAAAATGACATTTACATGTTATGCCCTTTAATCTGGCAGTGATTACTATTTCTTAATATCTATGCTAAGGATATTTAACGCTTTAATAAAGCAGTTCATTCAATTCATATTTATTGAGTCTCAGTATTTTCCATACACTCTTCTAGGTCTTGGAAATATAGTATAAGGAATGATACAAAGTCTCTGTACTCATATGTTTTACCTTTTAATGGTAAAATGATAAACAAGTCAACAACTAACAATAAAGTAATATCAGGTAATATTAAATTCAATTATGAAAACGAGAACAAGGTAAGGAAAAAGCCAGTGATGGAGCAGTTTACTAAGGGGTAGCAAAGACCTCCTGGAGGGGGTGACAAGAGCAGTGACTCAAATGAAGTAAAGGGATAAGTCCTGTTGAATATCATTGAACAGATATTTCAGGCAGGGGCAATAGTAATCGGCACAAACAAGACTTATTTAGGAAGTAGCAGGAAACCCAGCATGTTTGGATCAGGAAATGAGGTTGGAAAAAGGGACAGGAATAAGATCTTGTCAAGTCTTCTGGATCAAGGAGAGGAATGTAGGTGTGAGTATAATGAGAAGCCACCGAAGATTCTGAGAAGGGAGAAACATGATAGAGTTTATGTTTCAAAAAGATTGCACTGCTTGCTGCAGAGAGGAGTGTTTATGGTCGGGGCAACATTAAAATAGGGAGCCAATGAGGAGAGTCTGAGTCATTCAGGCCAGAGAAGGGGGTGGCTCGGACAGATGCAACCAGTGGAGTTGGTGAGGAATCTGTGGGGACTACGGGCACAGGTGGGCTATGGGCTAGCATTCTGTGTGCAAAAACTCATTGTGATTGCGGTCCTGGAAGCAGAGTCCCTGGGTTCAAGTCCCACCTTAACCTCCTAGTAACAATGATTCTAGACAAATTGTGTACCCTCTCTGAGTTTCATTTATTTCATCTGGAAAGCGGGAACAGTGATAACTCCTTCAAAGCCTATTATGATGTCTAATGAGATAATTCATAAAATACATTTAAAACTGTGCTTGGCACTTAATAAGTATTAAATATTTGCAGTGTTATTTGTATTGATCTGTTACAGTATATTTATAAAATAAACAATCAAGTGGTTTTAAAAAATTAGTTTCTCCTTATAAAAATCATTTGCTATAAGGAAAGTTACTATTATGGACTATATTTAGAACACTTTTTAGTTATATAATATTTTTGGAAATATTTTTGCCAATAACACCTCCATTTCCTTTACTTCTTTTTAGGGTAGATTCCTAATTATAACTCAATTCCTGGGTTTTATTCTAAGGAGATATATCTTCCAGTTTGGGGCTGGTTTGCAGTGATTGAGTGGAAGGATTAGGGTGTGGAATCCTGGTTCTCGCTCCAGCCTAAGTAAGTCACTTAGCTATGTTGAAATTCATATTTTACATCTGCAAAATATATTACATTGTTCAATTAAAAGTTGGTAGACCTGCATGCCATACAAAGCATTTTATAAATGTTAGGTTTTATTACTAGGTTGTTTTTGTTTTTCTATTATCATACTTTTGTGTATGTATGTGACAAAAAGTCTGAAGGAAACTTCTATGAGAGTAAATTACACTTGAAGAAACATAATGCTGCAGTTCCTATAATGGAGGATGACACCAATTCTTCACACCACTTTCTGGCCATCATCACCTTCACCACCACCTTCGCCACCACTGGTGCAAGAAGAGATCATAAACTCATTTAACAGCCATAATACGTGTGTTGATATTTCTCAGCTTAGTGAAAAATACATGTTAGTGTCAGTAGATTTGGTCATAATGATAATAGAACATTTGAAATGTCTTCATTTCCTCTGCATAAATCAATCTGTTATTTCTTCCTAGTAGTGTTTGATATACTTAGGCACAAAATTAACATTTCCCTGTTTTCATCCTTCATGTGTGTATTGATTGTGCATATACATTTGAATGAAAGAAGTCCTAGGGAAGAGAGATTTCAAAGTTCATGGAATGTGGGAAGAAAGACATATTTATCTGCAGGCTTTGCTCCAGCTCACTGAGGAAGCAGAGTCCTTTTCCTTCCAGAGCTGGTCTTGTTAAATCTTTGCTTTCCTCATTTCTTCTTTTGTCAATACAGGCAAATCTACTATCTTTGAAAATAGGACGATAAGAAGGTTAGCAATTAAATTAAATTATAAATGGATGTATGGAGAAACCCATGCAATGATAAGGGGTCATAATCTAATTATCAGTGAGTCTTTGCTTCAGCACTTGTTTTACAACTTCGTGAAGAGTGTATATTATATGAAGTAACAGCTTAAAGACAGCTTCACGTGTCTGTAATGTCTGGGTAGTGCACACATTGCTGTAAGAGATGATGAGGAATGAGGGCTCTACAAAAACGTTTCAGGCTTTCCCATGTTCTGACTGAGCCACATGACTTTTCCAGTGATTTCTATACTTTCTTATTTCATAAAGCAATCTTTCCACAGACATGCTTAAAGCACCTAAAATTAGTCCTAGCCTTATTTTTATAAAACTGGATTATGGTTATCCTAAAAGTTCCAAAATCATACACACAAAAATAATATTCATCATATTAATATTCAGAATGAATAATGATATAATTCTAGGAAAACTGACACTTGAATTCTTCTACATGACTGGGTTTTAACCAAACTGAGGGTCCAGAGTTTTCCTTATTTGTGTTTCTCACCTAGCTGAGGTCTAGCACGTGGAATATACTTAATAAATGTCAAATGCATGAATGAGAAGGCACCGCTAGCTGAAATGTTACAAGTCAATTCTGATAAAATTACCATAAAACACAATACTTTGCCAATTTTACCATCCAGAAATATAATGGTATACTTAAAAATACACAGCATGGAGCTCTCTATGGTGAATACAATTTAAACAGAGCCCATGATAGTAACCAATCTTATATAATTGTCTTGCTATTAATTAATGGGGTAAGCAAGAGATGAAGATATAAAAGACTAAAAGAATACAATTTGGAAAATATCTCTAAATAATTCAAAGATGGGCTAATTTACCAGGAAGACACAAAAATGGTAAATGTTATGACATAAAATATCCTTAAAATACTGGGTTGTAGGAAAAGTCATGATGATGTTTTCTGTATATTTCATTGCAAAAATGCATCGTGACTTTTCTGACAACCCAATATATGAAGCAAAAGATGGCAAAATGTAAAGGTGAAATAGATAAATCTGCAGTCATTGTGGGAGATTAAACACACTTTTCTAGTAACTGATAGAGTTTGTGCTGGAGGAAGGGTTTCATAAAAAAAGGATGCCTGATGCTGAGGTAGAGGATGTGAATCTTGAGTACCAAAGATGCTGAGTAGAAGAATAAGTCTGCAAGATAGTCTGTGTATTGCTGGCTTGACATGCTGGAAGGAACAGACTGTGAAATCTACCAAATACTTTAAGTTTGAATAGCTAAAATTTAAATAGCCACTCATCAAAGATTACTTGAGTTCACAGCAAACATGAGGAAGGTCACTGAAAAATTATATTTGCAGAATTCCATGGGGAAAATTTGTTACATAGTATCTAACAAGAATTGAACTCTTATTCTGTGTACCACACATTGTTCTAAGTATTTTATTTTATTTTACTTTACAAGGAGAACATCAAACATACTTTATTAGCACAAAAAGCAGCTATAACAAGGCACAGCAAGCAGAAACATACATTACCAGTCTAAAGGTTAGTGTTGCATACACATATAGCTTTTGTTGTTGTTATTGTCCTGGCAATATCCATCAGGATACAAAATAACTTTCTGTAGCAGCAGGTAAAGAAACTAAGGAGCACTCACCAATGGTACAGAGCACATTAACAAAGAGACACAAGAATGGATTCAACGACTTTAGTGCAAAATGTTTAGGACCAAACTGTAAATTCAGTTCAATAGGAGGAAGCAAACACTAGAATTTGGTATTACTTCCAAAATAGCTCACTCAAATAGTTTTACATATTATTCTAAGTGACAGACAAAAAGATGCTAAGTAAAGTTATTTCCAGATACAATGGTTGTACAGTAGCTTTTAAATCTGCAATTTAGGTTTCAGATTTTCCATTAAAAATTAACTGCACTGAAATTCTATAAATTATACTTAAGCAATTCAACTATTAGAGTTTGCAACAGAGCAATAAATACTGCCATCAAAATTATTACAGTTTAACAATAACCTCAACATCAGCAACCATTGTAGTTATTATTATTTGACTTGTTTGGGCATCTTCTAGTGTCGTTTTGTTTTCATGGTTCACAAACTCATCCTGGGCATAGGAAAAGATCCAACATTGATGAATCAATAATTAAACTGCACATGTCAACTTTAAAAATCACACACAGGACTACATTGCAGTAGTTATTTCCAATGTGTTTTAAGTTAAAGCACTCACAAAAAAATTGATACCCAAGGCCTTTAAATAAAATTCTGCCAACTTTATAAATCTGGAATTTTAAGAACTTCTATTTATGAAACCTGGTTTCCTTAACAGTATCTTTTGCAGAAGAGAAAAGGAGACTGACTATAAATAATATAAACACTTAAGTGAACTGCACTATGCCCTTGTGGCCAGAAAATTGCATTTTTTTTTCCTAAAAGGAAGGCTGTTTTTATTTTGGATTTTCAAAGTTTGGTTTATAGTAACTACAAACATAACCACTTTTTGGAAGGTTATAGAAAAATTCTTAGAAAAAAATAATTTCAAATATTAGTCACACTGTTGAAATACTCATTCGATATTAATAATTTGTTCTTTAGTAAGATATAGAATTCTTCATAGCAAATGCCCCAGAGTTACCTCACTCAATTACCACAGCCATTAAAAACCAAGTGGTTAGCTAAATTGACCAAATGTTTTTGTAGCCTTAATGAACACCTGTAGTTCTAGCCTCTGTTGTCTCAATAGACACCATATTTTTCTCAGTAACAGCACATCGCTTCTGACAGACACTAACACTAAGCTTACATACTGTACTGAATAAAACTTAACACTGATATATGTACTTGTAGGTGTACTGTCTGATGTACATAAAAGCAGAGCTAGTTAATGACGTTTGGGGACAGGAGAGTTTACTTTGCCTTGACCGGTTCGCATTCAAACCAGTGAACTCTAATTTTTTGTTTAAAAGTCCTGTAATATTGATGGTAAAGGGAGCCCATCAATTCCATCATATGTAGTGCATCTGCATATTATTGCATGGCAGATATATTGTAGGCTACAAGGGAAAAGTCCTATTTAGTGAGATAGGAAGCAATAGTTAAAAAATATGCAAGAACTGGTATCTTTATAATGTTCCAAAAGTCCTGTTACTGTGGAGGAGTGAAATACACATGGGTTGTGAGTATCAAAACTAAAGTTGTGTTCCACTATTCAATTTGGGCATGCAGAGATATGTTGTATCAACAGAAGCTCACAGAAAAGAGATAACCCTCTCGTGCGGAGTCCTTGAGCAAAAATGAGCCTTCAGGTTTCCCTTCAAGAAGGGCTTCTGCTTCATTACAGTCCATCAATCCCCACAAACAGGGATTACCTATATTATGAAGCAAATGAGGCATAAGGCTGTGTATGTAATCAATCTGTGTATCAACTTTCCAAGTTCCTTGTCTATTAACATGGGCATGGCTGTCCCCAGATACCTGACATTG
>NW_017732186.1:472298-475994 GCF_001890085.2 Hipposideros armiger | reverse complement strand
TTGTGCATTAGAATTGAAGCATTATTATAGCAGGAAACTCATCAGTCTTGTTCATCATGATCATGGCTGCTTTACTTTCTCTTCCTTTTCTCTCTTTCTTTTTTCAATTGAAGTATATTTCACATAACATATAATTAACCATTTAAAAGTGACTTTTAATACATTCACAATGTTGTACAACCATCATCTCTATCTAGTTCCTTAAATGTCTTTTATCATGTGGAGGAAGTTGTCTTCTATTCCTACTTTGTTGATTATTTTTGTCATGAAAAGTTGTTGAGATTTTTCAAATGCTTTTTCTGTATCAATTGAGATGATTACGTTTTTCTTCATTCTGTTAATGTGGAGTATTACACTGATTGATTTCTATGTGTTGACTTGCATTCCTGGGATAAATCCCACTTGGTCATGGAGTATAGTCCTTTAATATGTTACTGTGTGTGGTTTGCTAGCATTTTGTTGAGGAATTTTGCATATATATTCACAAAGCATATTGATTTAGTTTTCTCTTGTTGTGATGTCTTCATCTGGTTTGGTATAAAGTTAACGCTGGCCTCAAAGAATAAGTTAGAAAGTGTATCCTCTTTTTCTATTTTTTTTAAGAGATTGAGAAGGGTTGGTATTAATTATTCTTTTTTAAATATTTGGTGGAATTTTGCTAGTGAAGTCATCTACTCCTGGATTTTTCTTTGTTGGGAGGTTAGTTCCTTTTTAACTGCTGATTCAATCTCTTATTAAAGGTCTATTCAGATTTTTTATTTATTGTGTCAATTTGGGTAGTTTTTGTGTGTTTCTGGGAATTTGTCCGTTTCATCTAGGTTATCTAATTTGATGGCATGCCATTATTCAAAGAATTCTCTTATAATTCTTATTTCTATAAAGTCAGTCCCCACTTTTAATTGTGACTTTAGTAATTTGAGTCTTCTCTCATCTTTTTCTTTGCCANGGGAATGTAATTTTCAGACCTCGTATGTATTCATACATTGAGAGGGGTTCAACCCCTTCTTTAATACTAAACTACATTCTCTCTCATATTTTCTTCATCTTCTTTAGAAGCCAAGGATGAATCAAGTGCATCAAAAAATGTTGAATGTGGGCATACAGGGGCTGTATACTGTCAAATGAAATGCCATTTGGGGATTAAATCTGAGCCAGCAGGAAAAGGGCATTTCTTAAGTACTAATTCAGAAAGGCATATTTTTATTTTATTAGAAAAGGGAGGCTTCGACTGCTTGGCAGTTCTCATGGGAAAATACAAGTCCACAGTATCCTGCAAACTCTGTCTCAGAGAGGTACTTCCTATAGTTCTGCTGGAAATGCTGTCCATATAATGAATGGCACTTAACCCATATTGCTTGTCTCTCTTGAAGTCCATGTCTAGTTCTACCAAACTTCTCATCAGTACTCAATGAACTTTGTCTTTGTAGAATAGGAATATCTCTTTTTCCCATCCTACAAAGCATGTCCAGAATAAGAATCTCTTCTCACGGATTTCTGGTCAAGATGGTGGAATAGGTAAACACTGTACTCACCTCCTCTCAGGACCACTTCAATTACAACTAAACTACAGAACAACCATAATGAAGAATCACCTGAAGTCTAGCTGAACTGAAGCCCTACAAATACTGAAATACAAAAAAGAAGCCACTTTGAGACTGGTAGAAGGGGAAGAGACATGGGAGGGCTGGTTCTATACCTGAACGTGATCATTAACAATCAGAGGGGAGTATCTTGGCTGTGGAGATCCACACTGGAGGAGCGAGGGGTTCCAGTACCACACCTGGCTACCTAATCAAAGTTCTAGTGCCTGGGACAGAAGTCCCCATAACTTCTGGGTGTGAAAACCAGTGGAAATTGTAGCTGAATGAGATGGAGGGTGATTGGACTCCCAGGCACTCCTCTTAAAGGGCCCATGCAAGAACTTACTTGCTGATGGACTTACTGGCTCTGAGCTACAGCACTGGGGCAGGGGCTCAAAATGTGCCAGGGACTTATAGGGAGGAACTGAGTTATTTGGCCTCAGGGCTGGAGAGTCAGCTTTCTCCCAGAGAGAGGAGCTGGCAGAAGCCATTCTTTCTTTGCTGAGCGCTCCCACTCCCTGCGTGCAGATGCAGGCAGATATCGTATCTGTGTCTCCATTAAACTAGCTATTTCCTTTTGTCTGCCTTGCCCTAGTGATTCCCGGAAACTCTGCCCCACACAACTTTTGGGCACACCCAAGCAACTTCCAGTATCTTTTCCATACAAACAACCTGTCTTAGCTCATGCTGTTGACTTTCATAAAATCTGTCAAAGGTTCACAAAACCCAAACAAGTAGCATCTGGCTTCAGCATGTCCTGTACCTCTGGTTGAGCAACCCTAAGTCTGCACTAGCAACAGTCAGCCTCGGTTTGAAGATTGGCCTCTCAAGGCACCTCTAAGCTCAATGCAGGTGGCGACCACCTGTGGATTGCTTTGTGGTTCCTACCACGTGGCCCCAGACAGAGCACAGGTTACAGCTAAACTTGGCCCACAGTGGGACCCCTCTCAGGAGGCCCCAAGGCTGTCATACCTGGTGGCCAGCTTCAGACCAAGGTGGAACATCACCCAGCTGCCTTGAAGAATGACACATCAAAAGGGCAGACTGGGAAGGCACCAGAGCCCTGCTGAGTCAGATCTTGCTCTGTAGGGTCAGCCCTTGCACTGCAGCTCCTCCACTGTGTTTACAACCAGTCCTCAAAACTAATCAGCCTCAGGGTCAGTCCCTCCCATTGATGTGCAAACAGCAACCAAAGCTCAACTACAACAGGAGGGCACACACATACAAGGGACACACCTGGAGCACCTGGCTCTGGTGACCAGGGAGACTGCACCTCTTGGTCCCACAGGATAGGTACTATGTAAGGCCACTCTACGAAGACAGGGAGACATAGCAGCCCTACCTAATACATAGAAACAAACACAGAGAGGCAGCCAAAATGGGGAGACAAAGAAACATGTCCTAAATGAAAGAACAGAGCAAAGCTCCAGAAAAAGAACTAAACAAAATGGAGATAAGCAATGTACAAGACACCGAGTTCCAAACACTTATTATTAGGATGCTAAATGATCTCAGGGAGAACTTCAACAAAGAGATAGAAAACATATAAATGGAGATAGAAAGCACAAAAAAGAACAAGTCAGAAATAAAGAATACAATAACTGAAATGAAAAATACATTAGAGGGACTCAACAGTAGATTAGATGAAGGAGAGGACTGAGTCAGTGATTTAGAAAATAAGGTAGCAGAAAACACCCAAACAGAACAAAAAGAAAAGAGAGTCCAAAAAAATGAGGATAGTTTAAGGGTCCTCTGGGACATCTGGGACAATGTTTGCATCATATGGGTACCAGAAGAAGAAGGGAGAGAGCAAGGAATTGAAAACCTATTTGAAGAAATAATGGCAAAAAGCTTCCCTAACCTGGTGAAGGAAATAAATATACAAGCCCAGAAAGTGCAGTCCCAAGCAAGATGAACCCAAAGAGGCTTACACTAAGACACATCATAATAAAAATGACAAAGGTTAAAGACAAGAGAATCTTAAAAGCAGCAAGAGAAAAGCAGTTACCTAACAAGGGAGTGCTGATATGACTGTCAGCTGATTTCTCAACAGAAACTTTGTAGGCCAGAGGGATTGGCATGAAATATTCAAAATGATGAAAAGGAAGGACCTACA
>NW_017732186.1:467291-469568 GCF_001890085.2 Hipposideros armiger | reverse complement strand
TTAGCTGCAATGCAAAAGATAAAGATTTGAAATTAGGTGAAAAAAGTTTTTTGAAAAGAATAGAAATATGTAAAAACATTCATGCTGCTTTATGAATTATGGAGAAGTCTAAAAAGCATTAACAAAGGGAATTATTTAAATGTCACCCCATTTAAATGGTAAATTCTCCATGACATGTTTTTCAGTTTATTGGCAGTGAGTGAACTGATCGACATGGTACCTTGTTTTGCATGTCCTTTCTCTCCCTTCTCCCACTCTCAGTCGCCTTCCATGCCTTCCATATGTCTGTATCAATCTGTTGATTTTGCTAATAATTTCCCATCCCCCCTTCAAGACTCTTGTGAATTATCTTAAACTCTTTGGTATGATCAGAAATTAGGAATCTTATTGATTATATAAATGTTTTATGTAAATATTTACCTGATCCACTTCTTGTTTACTCTTTGATTATTGAAGGTAGATTAATTTCAAAAGCAAAATGGCCAGGAATAATCAATTCTATATCGAAATAAAGGAAACTGCATAGGCTTAGAAATATTGCAAGATAGAATTTTGGGGAAAATATACTAAAGTGAAATACACTGAGACCAGGACTTGATAAAATATCTATCAATCTTATATTCAATACTTCGTTTTCAATTCAGGAAGTATCCAATGATAAAAAAAACTCACAATGAAAGGCTGTACAATTTTTCCTTTGAAATTTTCATGCACTTTAAGAAGATTGGAGAAAACACATTTCAGCAGGCTTGGCAGTCACTCAAATTTGTGTGCTCTAAGTTTAGAACCAAACTCAATCTGACCCCTGTTCAAGTTCTGTTCTGTGCTGGCAAAACACCACTTGCTTGTTCAGAGGGAGAAGAAAGGCTTTGTAAAACTCAAAAAATGTACTGGACATTAAATAACTCCTCAACAATTATATTATTCTCAGATTAACTAAAATTAAATTGAACACATATGGGTGACATTTTCCTTATAACACATGGGTGCAAAATAAATAGAAAATACTTAGCAACACTTACTTAGAGTTTAGCAAAACTCAATAATGCCTAAAAATTGCCAAAGTTCATTTGATCTTTCCAAGATGCTTTTGGATTTTCTAGCTCTTATATCTATTTCCCCATCATCATCTTATATTTTGAAGAAATGTTTGTTTAGGTATAATTTTTTTTTGCAGCATTTGAAATCCAAATATTGCAATATTGTGNTAAGTAAGTGAGTAAAAAACAAACCTCTCCTCTCAAGTCTTGTTCCTGGGATGAGACAGGAATCATTACCCCTTTTATACTTGTTTCAATAATCAGAGGAATTTCAGTGGCACAGCTTTGGTTTCTCCTTGAAGAATTTTTTGAAGTGCTTAATCCCAGTTGCAGGGCGACATTTTTTCTTAAGGGACTGCTTTGTTGCTGAGGAGCTGAGTCTTATACTGGCATTTTTATCTTTGACAGAGAAATATCTGTTGGAGTTCATGTCCACATTTTCACCAAGACTTCCTCCCTCATGACTGCAGAAATTCTGACATCTGTATTTGAAATTATTCTACATTTCCCCCCACTTTATCCATTGATTATAAGATCAGTCGGGGGGGGCAGGAATGGCCTCACCCAGGGGCACCTATGGCTAGGCAGGGCTGGTCAGGGGCTTGTAGTCACAGAAAGGGTGAGTCGGCTTGCTCGCTGGTCCCATCTGACCTGTCCCCTCCAACTACCCAAGGAGCACAGCCTCACTTCAGGGGACCCTAGCTCTGTCGGATGCCCCTTTCAGGTCCCCAACCCTTTTCACAGCAGCCTCCCTCTCTTAACCCTTTTCTCCTCCCCTCTCCCTCCATGTCCCACTGGAATCTAAGCATTAACTCATTTAATCCTCACAACAAACTTAATTTGTAGGTTCAGGTTTCACTATAATTGTCTAATTTTATAGATGAGGAAACCTAGGCAAACAGAAGATAAATCTACCTATATCACAAATTGATGGAAATAGCATTTGTGGTGAGGTAGCTGAAAGCAGTGGCTGCTCACCTAGCTATACTGCCTAGGACTGATAGGTGTTAACTAGGTATTTCTTGGTTTGATTTGATTTCTGGCAAACTTGTTCAATGACCCTGATTTTATCCACTTTTAAACATATGGTAGCTTATATTAAATAATATTTATGCAATATACCTGCCATACCAATATGGGGATATAATTCTTACATGTCTGTGAAATCACATTATTTGCTAAAGCGACCATTAATACAACTGTTGACTGTCTTGAATTGACTGGGAAAATATTCCAA
>NW_017732186.1:463508-466263 GCF_001890085.2 Hipposideros armiger | reverse complement strand
TCACCTCTGACTGAACTTTCTGAGAGAGAAACCCAGAGGAAAAGTGTTGAAAAATGAAGAGATGTCTTCTGGATTCTGCAGCTTTATCACAGGCCAATAAAAATCCAGTCTAGCTTAAAGTAGATGGAGTTGCATTTTCTATCTCCTGAGTCTAAGGGTTTTCACTAAAGCAGGGGTGAAGAAAGAGCCAGAAATAGACATTCACTCAGCATTCCCTTTTGATCAGGCACTATGCTATGTGAGTTACATTAATTATCTTTTTATATTCAATCTTTCTTTCTCTTATTTGTTTATAGGTTTAGTCCACTTCCTTTACCTATAATTATCTTTCCATTCTTCTCTGACAGGTGCTTTAAAACATCTGGTCAAAACTCTTATTTCCATCAAAATATGTTCAATTTGCCTCCCATTAATATTTATGTAAAGAGTTTCTACATGTTAATTCCTAGTTGTTCATACTTTTCTTGTGTCTGTGAGAGTCTGTCTCTAAGTAGAGACACACTCTGGCAGTAAAGGTAATATCTTCTATTTCTTCTTTATCTCCATTTAGAATCTAGCGCCATTTAAAATTTTTCCCAATGGATATTTTGTGGTTTAAAACCATTATTTGCAATAGGGTACTACATTTTTTATGATGACTTTAAAATAATTTGTTTACACTAAGACACCTAAGAAAGATTGTGCTTATTTTGTACCTTTAGAACAAGACAAAAACATGTAAAGTGCTTAGAACTGTGTGAGATATATTATTAAATGCTCAATAAATGCTATTATTATTATTATTAGCTAAGACCTCTCCCACATTAGGACATTCTACTTGTCTTTTAGCACATAATAGTATCTTATGATATGGTGTTTATGTGTACATCTTACTTCCTTTAATACATGACAAACTCCGTGAGGCCAGGTCACTTGTCTTATGTGTGTTTGTGAGAGCACAGTGCAGAATAGTGGAAAGCACATGAGTTTAAATCATACTGGACTGGATGTCCTGAATCCACCATAATGGTTTTGAGGTTATTTCATTCCATGCCTGGTTATTTCATTCCACACTGAGCTTCAGTTTGCCATATGTAAAATGTTATAGAATTCACCTAACTCTCAGGATACTTCTGAGTGGGAAGTGAGGTATTTCAAATTCGTATAATGCTTGTGACATAGCTGGTTAATCAGCTATTAGTACTTCCTGTCTCACAGCTCTCAGTGATGTCTTCACCCATTTAGTGCTTTTACCTTATTAGGTTCCCACTTAATGCAGACTGAAAACACACCAAGTTTACTTATTCATCCCACTGGGGCATGGGCAATATATCTTATTTACAATGCCCAGCAGACAGTAGATGCTCCCTGAATTCTTGCTGATCCAAACTTCTTACTCATTTTATGTCCATCTTCACCTAGACAATGGTTCTGAAGGGTTCATTCAACTGCTGCTATTACTTTTACTTAAAACGAAGTCATAAATATATAGAAAGGGGACACACACATAAATTCTGGGAAGANCGAGGTTATATGTATATATAATTATAGTTGACATACAGTGTTATTCAACATCAGTTTCAGAAATACAATGCGTTGGTAAGGCCTCCACATCAACTATGAAGTGGACTCCCCAAAAGGGCATTTGGACCACTATCTTACACCATACACAAAAACATCTAAAATGGATGCAAGATTTAAATATAAGACCTGGAACTGTAAAACTAATCAAGGAAAACATAGAGAAAACCTTCATGACATTAGAATCAGCAATGATTTCTTGGGAATTTTACCAAAAACAAAGTAACAAAAGCAAAATTAGATAAGTGGGACTTCATCAAACCAAAATAGCTCTTGCATAGTAAAAGAAATAAGCACAGAGTCGGCCAAGTGGCTCAGTTGGTTAAGAGCTTGCTCAAGAGTTTGAGCTCTGAGCAACAACGGTTCGATTTCCGGCCCAAGCTGAGCAACCGCTGAGCTGCCAACAGGTGGCAGGATGGCTCAGCTAAACAAACAAACAAACAAAAGAAATAAGCACACAATGAAAGAAAACTTATGGAAGGGGAGAAAATATTTGCAAACCATATATCTGACAAGTGATTAATATCCAAAATATACATGGAACTCCAACAACTAAATAGCAAAAATAAAATAAAAATAGCCCTATTAAAAAGTGGTCAAAGGACCTGAATAGACATTTTTCAAAAGATGATATGCAAATAGCCAACAGCTATATGAAAAAGTGCTCAACATCACTAATCATCAGGGAAATGTACATAAAAGCCACAATGACATATCTCACAGGTGTTAGAATGGCTTTTACAAACAAAACAAAACAAAAACCCCAAAGATAACAAGTGTTGGTGAGGGTATGGAGGATTTAGTAAACTTGTGTTGGTGGAAATTTAAAATGTTTCAGCTGCTATAGTAAACAGCATGGTTGTTCCTCAAAATATTAAAATAGAACTACCCTATTACAGCAATTCTATTTCTGGGCATATATATATATATATATATATATATATATATATATATATATATATATATATATATACACACACACACAAAACACTTGAAATCAGGATCCTGAAGAGATCTCTGTACTCCCCTATTGATTCCAGCATTATTCACAGTAGATAAGACATAAAAGCAACCTAATGACAGATGAATAGATAAAGAAAATCTTGTATATTCATACAATGGACTATTATTCGGCTTTAAAAAGCAAGGAAACCATGCTATATAAGACAACATAGATGAACCTGGAAGATAGTGT
>NW_017732186.1:458491-460408 GCF_001890085.2 Hipposideros armiger | reverse complement strand
GCTCACGCTGGCTGCTGGCTACACATGGTAGCCTGTGGCAACCCACTGCAGCATGGGCTGCAGCCTACGCCGTTGCCAGCGACTCACGGCAGCCCAGCTCCAGGTTGAGCGGTTGTTCAGCATCTTAGCTGTGGAGGGCAGTGTTACTGGCCCTCATATGTGGGATCCGAACCGGGGCCCTATGAGGGAGTTTTTAGCCAGTAAACAAATAACTGTACTGGAACACCCTCCCTACTCACCTGATCTGGCCCGAAATGACTTCTTCCTTTACCCAAAGATAAAGGAAATAGTGAAAGGAAGACATTTTGATGGCATTCAGGACATCAAGGGTACAACAATGACATCAGCTCTGATGGCTATTCCAGAAAAAGAGTTCTAAAATTGCTTTGAAAGGTGGACTAGCACTGGTGTCAGTGCATAGCGTCCCAAGCAAAGTACTTCAAAGGTGACTGTAGTGATATTCAGCAGTAAGGTACATAACACTTTTTCTAGGATGAGTTCGCGAACTTAATTGTCCACCCCTCAATATACGGAAGTTATTTGTTCGTATATTGAAGCAACATAATATATTAGCTAAGTACATAAACTTTAGAGTCAGAGCAACTTAAATTCAAATTCTGTAACTACCACCTTTTAGTGTTTCAGGCTTCTCATTTGTAAATGGGAATAATAACAATAGTAGTAGTAAAAAATACATACATACCTGAGAATCAAATGATAGAATAAGTATAAAGTGTTAAACATGGTTCTTGGCACATGGAAAACCTTCCATAAATATAAGCTTTATTATTATTTGTTCAATTATTTCTTTTAAAATTAAATATATATTAACTATAAAATATTAATATTTCAAGTGATGTTCTGATATGTCATTGATTAAAATTCCCTTTCATTAGAAGTGGCAGTTATTATATGGGATTTTAATCATATTTAATATGTTTTACCAGGGATGTAAGACAATATCCAAGAGTCTTGTTTAAAATTTAATTATTTTAACATTTCTCTACATCTGTAAAAAGGTTAGGAGTCTAATACTTTGTTACACAATCTCTGTGTTAGNTTTTTTAAAACCTTTTTCCCTCTCTCACTTGCAGTCAGGTAAATAGCATTAGCTCCACTTGACAGGGCAATTCAGGCATGTGTTTGCTTCCCAAATTACTTAGAAGATATGTAAAAACGATGTCAAAGATGGCAGTTAAAAAAGATGTCCTTATGTTATGAAGGTCTAGTATATCTCAATCTCAGTGATTCAATAAGCATTTATTGTGTTCCAATGAGGTACAAAGCACCTGTAATTAATCCTTTGTCTTCAAGGAATCTGTTAATAATAATGTGATACTGAGAAATAAGTAGTGTATAGGAAAAATTATTAACGTATCTGAAAGGCAAGTAAACATACTCTAGAGATTCAGCAGAGATAGCACTTTTGATTGTTGAAGGCTTCCTAGAGGAAACGTCACTTGAAATGAGAATTATTGTTTTCTCATCTCATCAGGTGTTGGCATCCTTGAGAGTGATATTGAGTTGTTCTGAAATTATTTATTTTGTGCCAAATAGCCTTATATAAAATAATTCTCAGAAAAAGAATATATTTGACATTCATTTATTTAACAATCATTTAGTTAGCATCTACTACAAAATAGAAAGACATATTTCCTGCTACTGTTTTTAAGACACTAACATTTCTTGAAGTAACAGTGAAAGATAAGAAAATATTAGGTAATGATAGGGGTAAGTGTTATGATGAAAATTAAATAGAGGGATGTGTTGGAAGGCCCTGTGTCATTTGCCTCCTCCCATCCTACTCTGGGATAGGCTTGGCTGTAGTTTAATCTCAAAAGTTTGAAATGAATTTTCAAGACTTAGAAAATGACTATATTTGGTTTGTAATTGTTCTGTGTTCCAAATGAAGGATGA
>NW_017732186.1:427269-455901 GCF_001890085.2 Hipposideros armiger | reverse complement strand
GGCTAATTATTAGTATAACAATGTATGTTTTTATTAAATTAATTTTAGAAAGCATTTATTGATTCCCCAATGAGAAAGATGAAGAATGATCACCTTTATTCTATCTCTTTCTCTTCCCCCCCTTTTTTTACCACAATGTTTGATATATCAATATTTTTTGTTCTGTTGGTTACCTTCGACATTTCAAATAATGCATATGAGCTGCTATTTCTGTTCCATCACCTTTTCCTATTTTCTATTGACTCCCTACTTTATAGGAGAAGTATATGCACCTCTGCCCTTTCCTCTTTTCCATGACCCATTTCCCATTAGTTTATACCTGTAGAATAGCTGAGGTTGTACCTGTTTGCATGCCATCCTGAAATCAGCAAGTCTTTCTTCCTTTGTTAAATACCGACTGTAAAAGGTGAAAAGTAATGAACACATTTTATGTCATTATAGCCTTAGAGATAAAGTTTTATTTTGACAAAGAGGCATTCTGCACAGACTACATATCTACCTCACTGTGTCCGATGCCCTAATCCTGGATCACTCTAAGACTTTCCAGCATCAAGGTCAAATGAATCTTATTCTTGAATACCCCTTTTTATTTTTCTTACAATGAAACTATCATTTAATTTGCTTTTTACTTCGACCATAGCTTTTTGGCTTTTCCAGAATTTCTGTTTGCCTTTTCCCCACTCCAGTCATTCCATTTTTTCTATCTACTCCACTTTCTCCTCCAGAGATTGCTTTCTCCCACTGCTTTTTCCTAAAACCACACCATAGTTCTATTTAGTCATTTTCCATCTCTCCCACCTTGAATTCTTACCTATCTGAAAATGTTGCTCTCATTCTTGAGTAAAGTTTTGTCAGAGCTAAAGTTCTAGGTTAAAATTATTTACCCTCAAAGCTTTTAAAGTATTATTCTGTTAACTTCTAGCAACAGTGTGACTAATGAGAAGTCGGATGCAGTTGTGTTTATCATTCATTTACAGTGACTTTATTAATTTTTTTCCTACTGGAGCACTTCGCATTCTGAAATTTGATGATAATGAATTTGGATCTCAACATTTTTCAGGCAGGCCACCTTGGGCCTTTGTAGTCTGGAAATTCAACTCCCCTATTACTATGGGAAATTCTTTTCTGTTATTTTTTCCCTTCCACTTTCTTTGTTTTACTATAGTCCTTTTTAGTTGAATATTGGCTCTATTGGACTAGTCTCATCATTTCTCTCATATTCTTGGTCTTTTTTTTTTTTAACCATAACAGGACATTTCCTTTTTTCTTGACTTTGTTAGACTTTCTCATCAAAACATTTATTTGGAAATTCCATATATAAATTTTAAGACTTTTATTTTCTTATTTAAAAAATTTTACATGGACCTTTTTTCTGTTGTATGGAGGTAATATGTCACTTAATATCTTTAACTTTATTATTTAGATTATTCACTTTTTTTTCCAAGTTGTATCACTTTTTCATATGTATGTAATACAAGACTAGTAACAATTATGCCACGTATAACCATTAAATGGTGTACTGCTGTATGCATTGGATTCACTTGCATATTTCATTGTCATAACTGCACTCTCTATGCATAAATATATTTGGAGATGCTGGGGTTGGGGGCTACGGGGACAGTGGCAGGTGGAGAACGAAATTCACACATCCACGCCTTTGCGATGGAACAGTTGTTTTTATCTGTCTCACTGTCATCCCCTTCCCCCCTGACACTTCTCCTTTGCACACAGAGATTCCTTAACTCCTTCTTCCATTTCTAGAGACTCTGACTTGTCCCCCAGGGAAGAAGTAGAGCTCCGAAATTTCTTCAGCAAATTAGAAAGGAGATATGGGCAACTGACTGCGTTCTGTGTCAGCTGCGTCTGTCCCTCATTCTCGGTTTCCCTGTGGTAGAAAAAAAGTTAGAGACAGTCACTGGCACTGGCAAAGCAATGGTTAAGACACCCTCAGCGGCACACAGGGACCCCACGATCTTGCCCCCCACTGTGATGGGTATCATGTTCCCACAGCCCACAGTTGTCACTGTCACCATGGGCCACCAAAATGCATCCGGGATGCTTTGGAAATGGGTCGGCGGTTCACCCGCCTCCGCAAAATACACGGCGCTGGAAAAGAGGATGACCCCGATGAACAGGAAGAAGATAAGCAGGCCCAGCTCCCGCATGCTGGCCCTGAGCGTGTGCCCCAGGATCTGCAGGCCCTTGGAGTGCCTGGACAGCTTGAAGATCCGGAACACCCTGACCAGACGAATGATCCTGAGGATGGCAAACGACATGGCCTGCTGCTGCTGACCGTTGCCACCCCCCTGCTGCTGGGCCAGGTCAGTGCCCAGGGTGATGAAGTAAGGCAAAATGGAGATGATGTTAATGATGTTCATGATGTTCTTGAAGAAGAGAGCCTGGCTGGGGCAAGTGAAGCAGCGAACCATGAACTCGAAGGAAAACCAAACGATGCAGACTGTCTTCAGGATGAAGAAGGGGTCGCTGAAGATCGTGTGGCCTGAGTTCTATGGGTCGGGCACCGAGGTGTCATTCAGCAACCCGCGCTCAGGGCCAGGACGAGATCCCTGTTGTCCCTAAACTCAGGCAAGGTTTCCAGGCAGAAGATGACGATGGAGATTAAGATGACCAGGACGGAGACGATGGCGATGGCCTGGACCGGGCTGGAGCTCTCTGGATACTCAAAGAGAAGCCAGATCTGTTTCTTTTCTTTTCTTTTCTTTTTTTTAAAGATTTTTATTGGGGAATTGGGGGGATGAGAACAGTGCTGGGTAATTGGGGGAAGGGGAACAGACAAGTTGCTGTCGTTTTGTTCTTCAGTCTAGTTGTGGAGGATGTTGCTTCGCTGGCCCAAGTTAGCACCATCCTTGCGCTCTTCCCGGGCGAGGCAGATCAGTCGCCGGCTGCTGGCCGCTCACACTGGCTGCTGGCTACACACGGTAGCCCATGGCAACCCACGGTCACAGGGACTGCAGCTCACGCCGTCGCCGGCGACCCACGGCAGCCCAGCTCCAGGTTGAGCTGTTGTTCAGCATCTTAGCTGTGGAGGGCACTGTCACTGGCCCTCATATGTGGGATCCGAACCGGGGCCCTCTGGCGTGCCAAGCCAGCTTTTAATCATCGCGCCACTCGGCGGGCCTAAGATCTGTTTCTTGAATTCATTCTAGAGCAGCGCCCTGTCTTCCTCCTCTCGCACCAAGCCCTCATCCTCCCAAAACTTCAGCAGGGCCTCCTCTCCCAGCTGGTAGCACTTCACCTTCTCGGTGAAGATGTCACAGGGGACATTGACCGCCTCTTCAGGCGCCTCTTGGTAATAATACAAGATGGCATGGAAGCTAGGCCTGTTCCTGTCGAAGAAATTCTCGTTGCGCAAAGGGTCGAAGTACTGAGTCCTCTTCTCAGGGTCCCCCAACAAAGTCTCTGGGAACTGGGCCAGCGCTTTCATCTGGGTCTCTAAGCCCGAGACGTTGATCGCCACGCGCTCGCAGCAGTCACTGTAGCGCACGGAGCTGTAGCCACCGCCACCCCCGCCGTCCTGCGGCAGCAGGTCGGTGTAGGAGCACTCGTCGCCATGCTTGTCGTCGCTGTAGTAAAACCTGCCCTCCTCCTCCTCCTCCTCCTCGTCCTCACTCAGCTCCCTGAGGATCTTCTCCTCGGAGCCGCTGGGCATCAGTTCAGAGCAATGCGGAAAGCTGCTCTGACGGTGGTGGGCTTTCTTCTTCTCGGGCCGCTGTCGCCGCCTCCTCCTACTGCCCCGGCTGCCCTGAGGGTCATGGGAGGTGCAGGCCCCGCGAGACTGGTGGTGGTGATGGGAGACCCCTCCGGAACCCCCGCTGCCTTCCACCGCGGCGGTGGTGGCTGCGACAGCTGCGGCCGCTGCTGCCCTGGAGTGAGCGAGCCTCTCCCACTCGCCGGCTCGGGCCTGGGCTGCATATCGGGCCTGGGCTGCATAACCGTAAGGCATGTGACTGTTGTACTCTGAGCTCCGGGCACTGTCCACCGCAGCCACCATGGTGGTGGTTTTTGGAAATGACTGGTTCCAGTGGTAGCAGAAAGAAAAAAAATAGGGCAGCTTCTTTTCTCACCAAATGAAGGTAAGTTTGGAACCCTGAAGCAGGTTGCTTGGAAGACTAGAGATATTTTCAGTCCAACTTTGCATTTTTAAATTTGCACACCCTATGCTGTCTTCCCAGGGATTCAACATGGCTCTCCAGAGCTTGGCTGGTTTAGAGAAACAGCCTAGCACTCTCAAGCCTAAGTCAGAAAATTTTGGGGTCTCCCAAAGGCCTGTTTTGGGGTGGATGTTCAAACTTGGAAATACATCTAGGATGTGGCTGCTGCTGATGCTGCAAGATTCAAAGACAAGTATCTGACAGCCAGCAGTTGTGCCTAGGAAACGGAATATATTTTTCTGCCATGGAAACTGTCCAAAGCTCAGTCCATCAAATTTACATAAAATGCAAATAAGCCTTTAGTCTTAGCACTTGCCTTCTAGTGACAGCTTGACCCATGTTAACATGAGACTTGAGGTATGTCCAGCCATTGCCGCTCAGACCTACCAGGACAGTTCCCCCAGCTCTCCCCTTAAGTTCATCACAGGCTTCCTGAACCCAGAGGCAATGCCGAGCTATCGATAGAGGCAAAGACCTTGGGAGGTAGAGAATGTGCGAGATGAGGTGCCAGCAGGGGCAAACCCAGCTCTGAGGTCTCCACAGAAATCAAGGAAATGCAGGCAGAGCATCCTTCAGCTAAAATCATGCAGAAGAAGCACTTCACTTAACCACTGCTGGCTCCGCGAAGAACACCTGGAGGACTGCTTTCCATTCATTTACATCAGAGGCTATGATTATTGCTATCCCCAAGTGTCCTGATTTGTAAATGTAGTTCCTAGGTTCCTCTCCTTGGCTTGGCTGCTGCCTGTTCTCCAAAAGGCACATGTGCTGTCCTTTGTGACAAGTGGGGATTCTGTCAGATCCATTGCACTGCCAATCACTAGTCAGGAGCAGAGCACAGAGGGCTCCAAGGGGCCTTGTTGCCTGCGTGGAGTCAGCAGGAATCCAAGGGGAGGCTGGGTTCTATCCGATTGACAGCACCAAGTCTTTGACCAACAAGCTGAGACAAGGCCCAGCGAGAGCAGAGAGGATGTCAGCTTTGGTGTCCCACAGACTTGTTTTCAGTGCCAGCCCTGCACTTGACCGATGGCAGGTCTTAGTCACATTATGTTAATTTTCTCAGTCCTATCTGTGCTCTAACTGTCTCTCTGTGATCTTGATGCTTAGGGCTGGACTTCTTGTCTTAGCAGCCAAACAGCTCTGTGGTGTGGTCTTGTGGAAGTCTGGTAGCCTTCCTTCATTCTGTCATGCTTTCTCTGTCCCTTTTAATTCAAATTGGCAGCCTCTCTGCTGGTATCATCCTATTTCTATTCTGAGTATTCACTTTTTAATTGCTATTTTTTCCCTGAATTTACTCTATTTCCTTTGGGCTCAGTTTCTTTTTTATTTATATATTATAATTAGTTTCTCTCTTTCATGATGATAATTTTTCTCATATAGCTAATGACTTGTTTATGTTTTATTGGATGGTAAATATGTCTATTCTTTAATACTGTATATTTAGGATTTTTAGAAATTTCTATCATTCCTTTGAGTGGAAATTCTGACTGGAGATTCTGTGTAGAATAGAGACAGGAAAGGCTTAATCACCAGGAATCTTTGCTTTTCAGTGAGAGGATAAGAAGTGGTCAAGTTGAGGATCCTATCATATGTCGAAACAAAAAGGACTTTTTTTCTGGAGGTAGGAATACACACTTTAGATTTCTTGGACCTTCCGATGCTTTATTCAGATTCCTTAGAGAGAGCTGTTATGTTTTGACCTGAGTAGAAATTTTAGTGCATATACTCTGCAGGTACAGTTGGAGGAGTTGGAGTGGTGATGGGGGCAACTGGTGGAGTTGGCCTATATTAAACACCTGTGTTCAGCCTCAGGTCTTACTCCTGCTTACATTATACCTGTTGCTCTAAGACTCTGGAGTTTGTCAGAGAAACTAGCCCACATCTTTTCTGCAGCCCCTTAGTAGATTCCAGGACATAGCTTTCTCCATGCATTCCATGTCAATCTCCTCCTCTCTACTTTTCATCTTCTATAAATATGTTGAGATCATCACTCATTGACAAATCTTTCTCCAATTATCTTTGCTGTTTGGGTTCATTTTCTTTTATCTGTTTTAACTTTCATTTCAGTGGGATATCAGGAAAGGTAAGAGGCAAACCTGGATGACTAATGTGTCATCTAGAGCCAAAAGTCTAAATTATTGTTTTAATTGAAAACCAAGGGATATTTCTCTAGTTTTATTTTGTCTGAGAATTAAAGATTATGTTATAATTACATATGAGGTCTGACAATTAAGTTCATGAACTTGTTGCAACGATGTTGCTAACCTTTTTTGATATCAGCAGGATTAATCATTATGAATTTGTACCAACTGGACAAACAGTTAACCAAGTTTGCTATTTGGAAGTGCTGAAAAGGCTGTGTGAAAAAGTTAGACAACCTGAACTTTTCACCAACAATTCATGGCTCTTGTATCACGACAATGCACCTGCTCACATGGCGTTGTCTATGAGGGAGTTTTTATTTTATTTTATTTATTTATTTATTTTATTTTTAATTTTTTTCTTTCTTTACACTTTATTATTTTTTTAAAAAGATTTTTTTATTGGGGAATTGGGGGATGGGAACAGCACTGGGGAATTGGGGGAAGGGGAACAGACAAGTTGCTGTCCTTTTGTTCTTCAGTCTAGTTGTGGAAGACGTTGCTTCACTGGCCCAAGTTGGCACCATCATTGTGCTCTTCCCGGGTGAGGCAGATCAGTTGCCGGCTTCTGGACGGCCGCTCATGTTGGCTGCTGGCTGCTCACGCTGGCTGCTGGCTACACATGGTAGCCTGTGGCAACCCACTGCAGCATGGGCTGCAGCCTACGCCGTTGCCAGCGACTCACGGCAGCCCAGCTCCAGGTTGAGCGGTTGTTCAGCATCTTAGCTGTGGAGGGCAGTGTTACTGGCCCTCATATGTGGGATCCGAACCGGGGCCCTATGAGGGAGTTTTTAGCCAGTAAACAAATAACTGTACTGGAACACCCTCCCTACTCACCTGATCTGGCCCCAAATGACTTCTTCCTTTACCCAAAGATAAAGGAAATAGTGAAAGGAAGACATTTTGATGGCATTCAGGACATCAAGGGTACAACAATGACATCAGCTCTGATGGCTATTCCAGAAAAAGAGTTCTAAAATTGCTTTGAAAGGTGGACTAGCACTGGTGTCAGTGCATAGCGTCCCAAGCAAAGTACTTCAAAGGTGACTGTAGTGATATTCAGCAGTAAGGTACGTAACACTTTTTCTAGGATGAGTTCGCGAACTTAGTTGTCCACCCCTCAATATACGGAAGTTATTTTTTCGTATATTGAAGCAACATAATATATTAGCTAAGTACATAAACTTTAGAGTCAGAGCAACTTAAATTCAAATTCTGTAACTACCACCTTTTAGTGTTTCAGGCTTCTCATTTGTAAATGGGAATAATAACAATAGTAGTAGTAAAAAATACATACATATCTGAGAATCAAATGATAGAATAAGTATAAAGTGTTAAACATGGTTCTTGGCACATGGAAAACCTTCCATAAATATAAGCTTTATTATTATTTGTTCAATTATTTCTTTTAAAATTAAATATATATTAACTATAAAATATTAATATTTCAAGTGATGTTCTGATATGTCATTGATTAAAATTCCCTTTCATTAGAAGTGGCAGTTATTATATGGGATTTTAATCATATTTAATATGTTTTACCAGGGATGTAAGACAATATCCAAGAGTCTTGTTTAAAATTTAATTATTTTAACATTTCTCTACATCTGTAAAAAGGTTAGAAGTCTAATACTTTGTTACACAATCTCTGTGTTAGCTTTCAGGGAAAGGTAAGGTTTCTTTTATGATATCTGGCTCTTTGGTAGAATTCTTTGGGGGCAATTAAAATTATACATAAAAGAAGTGTTAATAACTTTTTGATAATACAAAACTTTGGACTAAATTTAAATTGATTTTGTGCCTTAGTATTAATAGCTGTATTGCTATTATATGGCTATTAATGATGGTATTGCTATTATAATTACTGCTATTGCAATAAATGAGGGAATTATTTCACAGATTAAACATTACATTATCATCTGCATAAAATGGTGGGTTGTTTTTTTTTTTTTTGCTGCTTGAAAATATTAACATATCCATACTGTGTATTTATGTTAGCTAAGAAGAGAATACTTCCTCAATAGACTGTATTTCCTTTAATATAGCAGGAAATACTAATACTTTTAAGTGAGAAGATAATTAACTACTTAAAATACACTTACAAGTAGTTTAGGGGTGTGGAGTCAGGATTTTAAAAGAAATGTTTTGCAATCTGTAATTAAATAAGGTAACCTCATTATTCTACTTCTTAGCTTGTGGAGCAGCATCCATAAATCAGAAATTGTGGATTCATAGTCATAATTTTAATCCTTTTATTATTATACTTTTAAGTCACTTACAAATGTCTTTCTGTGTGAAAGGTCGTAGCTGCTCTCTCCTTTATGGTCAGCGATGATTCCACTGTGTGTGAGGGATTTGGGTTTTGGCATGGAGGCTTTGCTCCTAGGACTAATGGAACTTTTATAAAGCCAGCAAGGTCCCTACCATTTGTTCTTAGGGGAGATTTTATAATCAAGCATTAATGATAGAAATGTCTATGGTTGGTACATTCAAGGACATCTTTCCCAGCTCTGTGAAAAAAAGAAATGATCACCTCATATAAAAAAGGAAGGGGACATGAGGAACATGAACCTGAACTGTGCACCTGGGAGCAGTTCTAGGCACAGTGCTTTGTAAAATATGGTAGTAAAACCCGACTCTCCTGAAGCTTTATTTTCTGGCAGATTAGTAATGGCCCAGTTTATTTGTGCATACAGGGCATTCACTTCTACTCTGTGCCCCTACCTCTGCCCTGGCTAAAGAGCTTTCCTGCACTGAAAACTGACTTTGAATCCCCATCCCTTGTCTGTGATAGGTGTGTTTCCATATCCTGCTGACAAATAAAATACCTGCTTGCTTAGTCTAGTCAGTGTAAGAGCTTTAAAGTTGTTGACATTTTGAGTCATTCTATTTTGATGAATATAGGTAAAGTATTTCCAGATTGTATTTCCTGACTCATATGTCTCCCCCTACACACAATAATGAAAATATACTTGTCCTTCAGTTTTACCAGTCACTTTTTCATGATACTTGCAAAGGTCAGCATCAGAAAATATTATTGCCTTGTGTAATATACAATAGTTGTGTGGTTGTGACAGGGAAAAATATCTCATCACAAGTATTTTATAAAATGTTCCCAGGAGAACAGTAGTGAAATGATGTAGATAAAACAGTCTATAAGTCCTGGGTTCTAGCTCTTTACTATTCAAAGTGTGGTCCTAGGAACAGCAGCTTTGACATCTTCTAAGAGTCTGTTAAAAATGCAGGGTCTCAGGCACATCAGAACTTGCCTTGTGGCAAGGGCCCAGGAGGTTTGTGTGTACAATAAAGTTTTAGATGCACTGCCCTAGCTGACTGACTCATTGAAGGTGGTTCTGAAAATGTCACTTCCCATGAGAGATTTTACAACATAATATAATGCAACGCATGTTCTCATTCTCATAGTGGTCTGGAACAACATAAGCACTCCATAAATGTTTCTTGAATAATTAAAGGAAAGACCTAAGTTGCTCTTTAACAACAGCTGTTCGTCTCCTAGACCATTTTGTACTCTTTTGGGTGTGAGCGTTATATGAAATTCCCTACAGGATCCTAGATTTTTTCTCTCTCTTTTGGCTTTGTTTTTGTTTTGGAGTCCTCCCATGAATACCATTTTTGTTTATTTGTTTCTTGTT
This sequence comes from Hipposideros armiger, assembly GCF_001890085.2. NCBI lineage: Eukaryota > Metazoa > Chordata > Mammalia > Chiroptera > Hipposideridae > Hipposideros > Hipposideros armiger. The sequence continues at coordinate 445,935 of NW_017732186.1, read as the reverse complement.
CATATTTTCAAGGTGCATGTTCTTTGGACAGTTGTTTCTTTAAATAAAAGGAAGATGGATATTCTTTTGTAGTGTATTTTTCAGTCCCCTACATGGTCCCAGGCTGTGGCAGAGCTGAAGTCCTTAGGGCAGAAGCTGCCCCAAGTCCAGCAGTACCACTCCGAGGCTAAGCTGAGACCAAGGAGGACAACGAAGAGCCCTGTGGCTTATGTGTGGAGCTGCAGCAATGGATGGCAGAATCCGTCAGTGTGAATCTCAAGGCATATGCACCAAATCTGTTTTTATTTATAGCAAAATTCTGACTACAGACTTTTTGGGAATAACCAAAAAAATCTGAAAAATTTGTCTAAATATTACAAAAACTCTAAGACTGATTCGGTAAATTGATGGGAGAGTATATGGGTCTAGACTGCATCTTGTTCTTGGAATTTACCTTAGGTAGAAAACACACATTTCCTTTGTGGTAAAGAATTCTGGAGAATAGAACCATGAAATAAGAACCACTGATTCTTGTCTGGAATCTGCCCGTGCAAAGGCACTTTTAATAAGTGGTGTCACTATTCTCCAGGGCCCCCGGAGAAGTCAATTTAGTGAATACTATAAATTACAAGTATGCAGATTTTCCCTGTTTTGGAACAAATTTCAGAGTTAAGATGTCAATATTTGACAATTTTGCAATCATTAATGCAACCAGTACTTTGTTAACTTAATAGTTAATATTATGTCATTTGATGCATAATGAAAAGACAAACTCTCAGTACCAATTAAGATATTATTCAGATATTATGACTTCACACAAATTGGTTAGTAATGATGTGTTAGATGCTGTATTAATTTTGTATTGCAACCATAACACATTACTTTTAACTTAGTGGCTTAAAAAACACAAATCTATTTCTTAGAGTTCTGCAAGTCAGCAGTATGACACAGGTTCCACCAGACTAAAATCTAGATGTTATTAGGGCTGTGTTCCTTTCTGTAGGCTCTGGGTAGTCTCTGGTTTCTTGCCTTTTCAGCTTCTAGAGGCTGCACACATTCCTTGGCTCATGGTCCCTCTATTCATCTTCAAAGCCAGCAAGAGTAGGTAGAGTCTTTTTATATCACATCACTCTGACCTTCTCCTGTGGCCCCTTCTTCCACTTTTAGGGGACCTTTGTGATTACATTGGGCCCTATCAGTTAATCCAGAATAATCTCCTCATCTCAAGTTAGCTGACCAGCTGACGAGCGGCCTTAATTTCATCTGTAACTTAATTACCTTTTGCCATGTAATCTAGCATATTCCCAGGTTCCAGGGATTAGAACATGGACATCTTCAGGAAGCCATTATTCTGCCTACCACAGATAGATGAGAAGAAAAGATCTTAGTTTTAACAATCTTTAGATATTTTTAGGTCATTTCCTTTGGTCTCGTAAAAAGTCAATTATCATTTACATCCTTTTCAACTCATAGTCAACCCCTGGTGATTTGCCAGATGAAAGAAAGGGCTTTGCCTCATCTCTTTCCATGTGTTTGATTTTTGGAGTCTTCAAAGTGAAAAAGAAAGCACACATACTTTGGGGGATAAATGAATGGCAATTCAATTTGTATATAAATCTAATATGTCCATGTAAACTATACATTTGCTATACCTGCTGTAGGGTAAAATTAGGGGCAGGGAGAGGGATAGAAGAAAGTAGACTTTCATTTTATTCAGTATGATTTAGGGCAACTGCCAGTCTAAAGCACTCTTACACTTTTATACTTTTGGTCACAGGACCCAGAGACTCTTACATATTTAGTTGTGCCTATTTTGGAGTCAGACGCACTACCGTTGCGCCACAAGGTCGTCCGCGTAGTTGTGCCTATTTTGGATTCAGGAAAAAGATATATAAATGTTTTATCTTTAAGTTTGTTCATGAGGTGTTTCTCAGACCTTTCCCCTTCTAATTGTTTTCAAAGGGAGACTTCACTCTAGGACACATCACTCTTTCCTTTCTCACTTTCCGGTTAAGACAAATTCAGCGACAATGAGAGAGATGCATTTTAAGTCGTGCTTTGGAACAAAGTGGAGAACAATCAGCATCTTTCTTCCTATAGAGAGCACCAGAGTGTGTCTTAAGAAAAGTGGGCCACATTTTGCAGAAATTGCGTAGGGTGGGTGGGAAGAGGACAGATGACAAGGGAAAAAGGGCTAAGTGCTGGAGCAGAGGGCGTTATTTGAGAATGAGCATGAACAATTAATTTCTTCTGCTCATAGATAAAAATGAAATCCTGTCCAAGTGATCTCAAAGTCACAGACGTATGACAAAAGAGGTACAAGTAGATTTTATGAAACATAAAAATGTGGCTCTTGTCCATTCCATTACTGTGGTCATAGAGATACAGTTCATCTCTGCTTTTCCAGTTTGGGAATCATGTCCCCCATGGGTGGGATCAAGAGAAATAGTGAGTATTTCTCTGTTTATTCATGTGAGTTAGAAACAAGACCAAGCTTCAGAACATCTCAAAAGCACACCAGTGAAATGTGCCAGGATTTGAAGAATTGTCATCCTAGTATTGATGACGAACATTCTATGCTTTAGCTTTATGAAGAGTTTAAAAGAATTTCAGTGTTGAAAAATGTTCTAACTCCTTCTTAGAGTCAGTGCTCAGACTCTAGCTAAATGGACATACCCTAGATGTATGCCAAAAGGTAAAACCATTTTTAAAATCAGTTTTTGAGTTTCACAGCAAATTTGCAATATTAAATTGCCTCTACTTTGAGTTAGTAGCCATAAGAAGAAATAAGACTTTGGATCTAAGGATTTCTCCAATCTTGTGTGTGAAACAACCTTATTCCATGCAACTGAACACTTTACAGCAAAATTAATACAGGGTTAAAGGCAAAGCAATGTAACTTATAAAAAATAGCAGTGGTAAAACATTATTTGGCAAATTATTTAAAATGTTTCTAATGCCAATATCAAAGGGTGAGAAAACTTAATAGGCATGAGAAGAGAAGAGCAATTAAAGGTGTCAAGAGATCCACAAAAATCAGTAACATCCAAGGAACTAAAATAGAACTACTGTAGAAAAGAGGTGGTGGAAGAAGGGAAAGATGACAACTCCAAGCAGTAGCCTCCATGTGGCCATAAGTGAGTGGCCCTGGGCTGGCTGGGAGCCAAGCAAGGGGGAAAAGTGGTGATGGAGGCGTGAGCTGAGCTGCACTTGGGCCTCAGACCATGGACCCTCAGCCCAGGGCCCTCTACTGCACTGTGCTCCAGACACCTCAGGGGGAAGAGCCAATAAGTAAATCTGTGGAGCTCCTTAATAAAATGCACACCTTTCTGTGGAGGCAGGATTCCAAACTAGCCCCCAGGGCATGTGTTTCCTGCTATTCACACCCTGCAAAATCCCTGGGACTGTGACAGAGGATGCAGTTTACTCCTGTGGCAATGTTTTGTTATGTGGCACAGTGGACTTTAAGAAGGGAGTTGATCCTCAGTGGGCCTGACCTGATTCCATGAGCCCTTTAAACCTGGGTGGAGACATCAGAGAAAGAGGAAGTCAGAGATTGAAAGCAGGAGAGGGATCCCTTGTGAGGGAGATTTTCCATTGTTGACTTTGAAGATGGAGGGAGCCACATGATAGAGGCTGAGAATGGCCTCTAGGAGTTGAAAGCTTCCCAACAGACAGCCAGCAAGAGAACAAAGACCGCAGTCCTGCAGCCGCAGGAACTGAATCCTGTAACAACCTGGATGTGCCTGGAAGAGTCCCCCGACACACACATGTGCTCAGATCCTGTCAATACCTTGATTTCAGTCTTGTGAGACCCTGAGTGGAGAACCCAGAGTCACTGTACATGAACTCCTGACCTGAAGAACTGTGAGTTAATAAACATGCATTGTTTTAAGCTGCTAAATTTATAGTTATTTGTTATGTACTACGGAAAACTTATATACTCTCTAATTTTGTAAAGAAATGTTTCATTAATGGAATTCATGAAACTCCTTTTCTTTCCTATTACTGTAATATGAGTGATTCATAAAATGCTTTAAATACAAATTATGTATTTTAATTGTGCATTAGGAGTCACCAGAAGTTATGCTGTTAAAAAAGAAAATTCCTTGAAATTGATATAGCCATATTCCTTACATTTTTAAACAGTTCACCTTGAGAATGACATTTTCTTTTGGAAGATGCTGTCCAATTCATATTGACATTCTTACAACCATAGATATAGTCACCATATATAAAGGACATGAAGTATAATTGTATGTCAATTTGACATAAAACTTGGACAACAGAAGGAAACTAGGCTGTAGCTAGTTACACGTAATCACATGGATATTGTGCACATACCACTGCGGGTGAATCAGGGTTTTGTTCATCTACTGTACCTGAGGCCGAGATGCCCTGTGATGCAGTTTAGTGAGTGCTTCACTGTAAATAGAGGAGCTTTGTCATCTCAGTGAAATGCCCACTCCATCAGCAATAAAGTTGATGGCTTACCCTGAACAATTAAGTTCCAAGAGAGCATATGATATAGCTTTCTGGGTTTGACCCTATACCTCTCACACTGCTCATCGGAAGTTTTACCCTACATGTGTGACATAGACTCAGCAACTCTATTAAATAGAGCTATATGGATAACTAGCTCTACTGGGTCTTTCGAGTCAATAGTGGGATTGTTTTCTTCTAAACCCGTGTTTAAAGCAGATTTGGCTCATTTCTCCTTTCTTCTCTTCCAGGGTAGAAAGACAGAAAAAGTACTTGCAGTTTCCACTAGTAGACAAACATAATAATAATCAAAGAACATGAAACTGAAGCCAAAGCCTTTGCCAGACTAAAAGAAACAAATTGCTCTGAAAAATTATCCCAGACTTACTGTTTCAGTGGCAGCTCTTGTTATTGTATTTCTCAGTCCCATCTTTCTGTTTTTCTTATGGCAAATGTCACATTGTTGACTTGCCATCATGTAATGTCAAAAAGAATGATCATTAAGCAACCTTTTGAAAAACAAACATCTTTACTTGGTTTTGAAAGATTTGGAATAAAGGACTTTCTGAAACTGACTCCCCCATATTTCAGGGGAGTTAGTGTGTAAAAGTATATGTCATTCTGAAAGCACTGGTTGACTTGTTACAAACGAGCTGCCTTGCTTTTTTGTCAAAATCATTTAAAATGAAAGTATTTTAAAAGCAAGAAAGCTCTTTTATGCATGACTGAGGATTGTGGCAGAGACTACATATGGGGCATAGTAGGGACCACTGTACCACTCAGGCTCAGAACTTCAGCCTAATATATCATCCTCAAATGTCAGAAAACATCCCAGCACTTACTGTATTCCCCATGTATAAGATGCACCCTTTTTTGAAAAATTTGGGGTCTGAAAATTGGGTGTGTCTTATACAGTGGTTGTAGATTTTTTTACTTGCATTTCCCACTTTTTTCACGCTTGTTTTTGCGCTCATACAACCACTGTAAAAGACGCACCCAGTTTTCAGAACCCAAATTTTTCAAAAAAGGATGCGTCTTATACATGATATGTATTTTCTTTCATGAGAAATTTACATGTATCATTTACAAGCTGGGAAGCAAGACTTTGGCAGACCTGCTCACTTTCCTCCACCCCCCACCCTGGCAGGCCACTTAAGAATTATTGTCTTTAGTTGAACAACAGTGAGAGGCAGCTGAAGGATTTAAGGCTGATAGTATTTCCTTGGACTCCGGAAGTGGAGGAAACAGACGTTGCAAAGTTATAGCACTATTTAGGAATTCATATCAACAAGATTGATGACAGATTGACGAAAGCAAATGACAGGAAGGGAGATATCATTGATGATTCCTGGGTTTAGGAATGGTTATACTATACCCTGGAACCTTGAATCTTGGAAAATAACTTTTTAAAAAAAATTTTGCTTTCTTTTGGATAGAGGACTTGCATTTCATTTTGGATGCAGTAAATTTAGGGTTTGTTTTAGAAAACCAGATGATGGCCAGGAGGCATCAGATAGCTGATGTCTATATCACTCAGTGGGGTAAAGAAAGAAAATAAGCTAGAATTTTAAAAATAAAATTCTATAGTATTAAGGCAGAAAAAAATCAGAAATTTGAGATCTCCAATTCAATTCTCAAGATACTGTTTCCAAATACTGTTTTTTCTTGTCCTTTATTTGACAAATTGCAGTAATATTTTAATTTCTGTGACTTCTGAGAGAGAAAAACTGATGGTGATACAGGGTGGGTGGAGCTAGCTCAGCAGTAGTGCTGTGGGTTAGGATGTTGAAATGGCAAGTTTGGTAGATGATGGGTTCCATCTGATTTATCAGAAAATGCTGAGCGAAGAGAATAATATGGAGAAGATGAGCTGGTTTGATCCAAATCTTGGAATTGTAGCAAGCAACAGAGGGGAAATATAAAGCAAGAAGTAGTTTTGGGAAAACATTTTGTTTTCATAACTTCCTTTGGAAAAGTCCCTTAGTCTCTCATAGGCCTTATTGCTTGAAAACGTATTTTAACATATTCTTAAAATGAGGTAACATGATTTCCTAGAAGAATGTCTGGTAAACTAAGAAAAAAAATCAAATCCAACTCAGTATTTGCTTACATGTCTTTGGCTAAATTTTAACTCTCTGGTAGTACAATAGCGTGATCCAGATTCCTGTAACGGAGGCTGATCTTTCTATGAAGATTCTAAAAAGTGGTTGATACATTTGAATACTTTCCTTTTCAGTCAAAAATGTACTTTTAAGAACTTATAAACAATATTTTCTCTTTACATTTTAAATCATATCATCAATTGAAACAAAGGAAACTTAGAAAATAGAGTTTATCTCTGTTATATTTATTAATTCAGAGAATGAAGGAAACAGGTAAAGTTAAGCTAACTATTATTACTAAAGAATGGTTCAAATTATTCAAACAAAACTAAACTAGGCATTCTGTGACATCGCATATTAGAGAATATAAAACAAAATTTTAAAGGTAAAATAAGTGTTTGTCTTCAGGGCCACCTAAGTGCATTTTTGCTGCCCTACATGAGAATGTAAATGGCCTCTCTGGTGATACCTCAGAGTTGTTTTGCAGCTGACATGGGTTTCTCCAGGGAAGGAGTGACTCACCCTCCAAAAATAACTCCCTTTCAGAGGCCTTGGATTTCTCTGAAGCCTTGTAAAAAATTGCCTATTTGTTCTGATAAAAATTATAACTGATGCTATTATTAATAGTCAGTAAACTAGAAGTAAGATATTGTTTGGTGTGCCCAAGTTTCAGTAGCAAGAGAATTATACTTTCCCAGGACTGAAAGATTTACAGCTGGGCACAATAGTTTTTACTGAAAGTAAGTACAGTTTCAAAGTTTATAGAAATATAAAGAAAGAACTAGAATTCCTCTTTCTCTCTTCTGGAAGTTGTCTTGTCTTCATCTTTCCTTTTTCTCCTCCTCCCAATTTTCTTTCTCTGACTTTACTTTGGCATTATCTTTTTCTGTCATTTGCTCTTTTCAAGAATTCTATTGTTCTCAGCATTCTTTTCTTTAAAATCATCTTCTCTCCTTTCAACTGAAACTACAACCTGTTCATTCAACCCAGTGGCTTCCTAGGTAAAAAATGCATCTGACTAATTGGCTGTATATAGGCACCCCTGCTGAGCTGGTAGCTTTCTTTAAAGGATTCTCAGTGGTGTTCTCTCAGCCACTTATCTTTCCTATTTAACCTTTTTTTTTTCTTTTTCCTAATAGAAAATGCTATGCAAGTCTTATTCTGGTAGAATGATTAGTTATACAAGAAAATTCAGAAAACTTTCTCTTGAGAAACATTTAGGGTACCTTAGTTGGAAGAATTTCCATTTTAGTACTTCAAATACATATCTCATTTTACAGTGTGTTATTTGTTCAAAGCAAAGCAGATCTCTGCCCTGGCCCGAGCAGGTGGAAATTAGTTTGATAGATGAGAATTTACTCTCTAGCGTCAGACAGACCTGAGTCTGATACCTGCCTCTGTACTTCATATGCACTGTGTTTCAGGGCAAACACATAATGGAAAGAATAATGAGGTCCTCTAGGATTGTTGAATAATTAATACTATGTACCTAGCACATTGTCAGAGTCCTGAATTTTGGCTAAAAAATTAAGCTACATTGGGTGCCCCCTGGTGAAATGGAAGTATTATCTTTACCATGCTGTCTAGTCACAATGAGAGTGAATGGGTTCCAGTTGCAAGTGAATATGCTTTTGTCATAAGAAAATTCTCTTCTCTTAAATTGAATGTAGAAACTCTGAGCAGAGTTTAGGGATTTTAAGATGTTTCTTAGGGAAAACTTTGTAATCACAATTCTTAGAAATGAAAAAATGAAAAAGATACATTAATACAGTACAAATCTGGACCATGCTCAAAGTTAAGTCATGCAATCAATTAAATATTTCTGCCCCATGAGAAATATTTCTCTAAAATATTTAATCTATTTTGATTACTGTTTATGTCGCTTAGCCTAATATTTGTTATATAACATGTAACAATGAGTGACTATATAATGGAAAATAACTCATTTTATTCTACTGGTCATATGTATTTGTTACATATTTGTTTTACACATATATACACATATAATTTTGGGGGGGGAATTGGGGGATGGGAACAGTGCTGGGGAATTGGGGGAAGGGGAACAGACAAGTTGCTGTCGTTTTGTTCTTCAGTCAGGTTGTGGAGGACGTTGCTTCACTGGCCCAAATTGGCACCGTCATTGCGCTCTTCCCGGGTGAGGCAGATCAGTCGCCGGCTTCTGGACGGCCACTCACTGCGGTTGCTGGCCGCTCACGCTGGCTGCTGGCTACACACGGTAGCCCATGGCAACCCACTGCCACAGGGGCTGCAGCCCACGCCGTCGCTGGCGACTCATGGCAGCCCAGCTCCAGGTTGAGCTGTTGTTCAGCATCTTAGCTGTGGAGGGCAGTGTCACTGGCCCTCCTATGTGGGATCTGAACCGGGGCCCTCTGGCATCCCAAGCCAGTTCTTAACCATCGCGCCACTCGGCCGGCCCCACATATACTTTTTTAATACAAAATTATTTATCAAAAATATTTTTTTATGGTTTTGGAATGTGAGAGGAAGAGCCCTTCCTTTTCTCTCCCCCCAAATATTTACTGAGCAATAGTTGCATACAGATTTGAATATATATATATATATATATATATAGAGAGAGAGAGAGAGAGAGAGAGAGAGCTGCTTACTCACTACGTAAAATTATGACCCCCCAATTATGTTTCCCAGTGGCTTTGCACTGCAAAATGCACACTTGTCTCCCAAGAAGGATCTATTAAATCATTTAGTCAAAGTTGTGAGTAAATACAGCAATATGTTATCATTCATTCATTCACTCACTAAATGTACTATGTAGCTATGATTTTTCAGACATTTTGCCAGGTTTTATATATGTAGATATAAACTGTCAGATTTGTGCTTTCTCTCTCTTCATTTCTCATTGCAGAGAAAGGTTGGTTGTGTCAATATTTGGTTACTTGTGTACGTGTATGTGTGTACATGTATGTGTGTAGGTATACACAATGGTGAGGAAATGAGCTCTTCATAAATTGACGTTGTATTCACATGAGCGTTAAAGGGATTTAGGAGATATATGTCTATTATATAACAGAAATATTATACACAAATGTAAATAAACCTATTAATACATTATATAAATATATATAATTTATATATAAATACATAGGCTATAAATACATATATTTATTTATATATATATTTTAGAGCTTCAAGTGGATGTGGGTTGAAATGATGTACAGAGTGCGAGTATAAATCTACCTCCTCCAGCCAATGTTGTGATCTCCTCAGATGGCTTGGCAAACAAGAGGTTAATGGATGAGGAGGAGCAGTAAATAAAGTCAATTAATTGCAGGAAACAGTTGCACAGCAACTGCAGCCAGGGAAACAGTTCTCAAGTAGCAGCCAATCAAACAGGGGGATGAGTTAACCAGGAAATGGTTGCTTCCTCCTTGCCCATGCCCAGCTTTCGTTCTTTCTACCCTCTCTCTGTCAGCCTCTCTCTGTAGGTCTCTCTCCTTCTCTCTGTCTCTGTGGCTCTTGTGTTTCTCTCTCTGTCTCTTAGTCACTCTTTCTTGGTCTCTGCTTCTTTGCCTTTTTTCTCTATGTACATGCTAAGACATACCACACACTATGGTTTGTAGGAGCTAACGAGGAACCCTTAACCATTCTATCCTCTTCAGTTCTTTGCCAATTGCCTGCATTTAGTCAGTATTCATGCAAGATAAAATCATGCTGCACTCTTCCTCGCCCAAGTATTACTTGTCAGGTGAACACAGGGCTTGCCCTGAATATGACATCATGATCCATGGAAACTATATTGTATCAACACAAACTCCAACATAGCTATCAAGGTAACTTGATTTGTGGTAGAAATACAGATGCCATATATTGTATCAGGAAGTGACTGGATCCACCATTTATTTTTCCTTTATCCCACGTAATGAATTCTATATTAACTATTCTTTGAAATAGGACATTTGATATCAGAGTTCTGATTAGGCTTTTAATTTTTATAGGAGAGATGTGTTGGCCTACAGCCTAGAAGACATTATTATTATTATTATTATTATTATTATTATTATTATTATTATTATTTTGTCTCTCAAAGCTGGGACTGGCAGGGGACTTCCTAGTATTAATTAACTCCAGCTCTTTTGGCAAAATGCCTTGAGAGGGCTGGCATGTCCTGAGTGACCCTCATGTGTACTTTATGCCAGTGATCATTAAACTGACAAAATTGTCTCACCTGGTTCCTTAGGACATTAAATGAAGATAACAAGAATAATAAACTTGCACATTAACATAAAGGAAATATTAATCTACTAGACACATTAAAAAATGATGTAAAATTCCTTCTGGGTCCTAGGGCAAATGCATATTTTAAGATCGTTTTTAATGTTTGCCATCTATGATTCAATAAGAGTCTTGAGATGAGCAGAGCTCTATTATACTCAATCATTTACAAAACATGTAAATACATAAGACAAAGAGCTTTTGTAGCAGCCTGTTATACTTTATAGCACTACACAAACATTCAGTAGTGAAACAACCCACAATTAGCTAGGAAAGCAGGCTGTTCATCCTTTTAGATATGGAGAAGAGAAGTAGTGATATTTTGCAACCCCTGTAAGCCTTTGGGAAAGAATTAAGTAGGGCTTGGATTCAACTCTTCTTGTTTTCCTTAGAGAGTTCAGGATTTCACAAACAAGGAGCATTCCTGGAGAAGACCCTCTCCTGTTGTGAAAGCATATAGAGATGCTAAAGGCTGTTTGATGTATCCATGAGGCCTACACCCACAGGGAGTAAGAACTCTATTAACACCTTTAACTCAGAAAGGCCAGTGTCAGCCATTTATTTAAAAATTAAATTTATTGAGGTAACATTGGTTCATAACATTATACAAATTTCAGTTGTGCAACATTATAATTCGACATCTGCAAACTCTATTGCATGTTTACCACCCTTATCATTCCCAATGAATACACACACAGCATACACATACTTACACACAGAAATACACACACAGAACAACACATCCAGGAACACAAATACACACAAACGTATAAACACACAGCATCGCTCTAAAAACATTCTCTTAATTTTTGGTCATTGGAATACACTGTGTGAGAGAAGAAAGCTAAATTAGTAGCAAAGAAAAAAGATCAACTGAAATAAATGAATAATTAGGGCACAAAAGGCACTGTTAAAAAGCAATGAAGTGTGGGAAGGGAAAGTTCTGTTTTATGAAACAGTCACATTACCAAGTTTCACTGTGAATGACTAGAGCATTTGGGAAAAAGCCAGAACCACCAGAGAGATATGACACATCTTTCACCCAGCAGACTGAAACTTCTCCTGTTTATCAGCAGTCCGTCTGGCATACTTACATCCACCCTCAGCCCACTTGCCGAAAAATGCTGGTATTTTTCATTGGAAAAATAAAATATAAGTTATTTCTCAAAGGCTTGCATCTTTTTGATGATTTTATTAATTGTTGTCATTCTGAGGGATACATGAAGTCACATGTGCCCAGATAATGTTGTATACAGTGTGCTGGAGGGTACAGTGCTAGTGAGTGTGTGCTGCAAGAAACTACTTAACCAGACCTGGGTGACAGAGAGAGCTTGTGTTGTAATTTAAAAATCTGTAGGGTTTTTGTAAATTCTGGATGGGTGAATACCATGTGCTAAATTGTGGACATGAGTGATAGTACATTTATTCCCCAATTGCAATTAATAAATACCAGTTATTCTTATTAATAGAGTGAGTGGGAAGTTATCTCTGGGAACAATCCTGTATTGAGCACCTACTCTGTTTATGCATAATTAGGTGATGAGGATACTTTGTCCTATTAATGCCATTTTACATAGAACAGGTTACGTGTTTTGGCCAAGATCACCCTATTAATAAGTTCTCATTCTGTTCCTATTACTCTAGGCTGTTCAGTGTTGAAGAGCTTAGAAGATAGGAACATTACCGAGAATTAACTAGTGCAGGGTTATATGTCTGTGCTTTCCATGTGTGATTCCAATTTAATCATCAACCAAGAGTATGATGAATACTCAGAGATAGTTATCCTTCCTGGGGCTATTCTCTGAATTTGCTAAGGCTATAGGATGCACATTAGCTTTGTTTTCTTGAACTAAGGTTATTCTCACATTCTTGAAAGAAAATATTACTATTCTCACTTTCCAGATGGGATATGGGTACACATATTCATTATAAAGCCAATCACAAAAACAAGATCTTTGAACATTAATTAATGATCATGGCTGAGTCTCCTATTGAGTTTGCCTACAGAGGCTTTCAGGGACCTGAATCACAGCTAAAATGATGCGCCTTTGTGTGTGCTCTGTAAGAGCATTGAAGCAAGTATTGGCTCAACTTCATAACGAGGAACCTGGATACTGATGGGGCTTAGCTTTGATTGGATTCTGGAACTTATTGCACTCAGCTGGGTATAGTCCAGCAACTGGGTGGCACTGGCAGAGGGAGGCCTGCTTCTGCAACAATTACTGGTCAATTGCAAGTGATTATAATGGCACTGTGTCTAAAACAATATGGAGAAAATTCTGCCTGAAAAACATGAAACTGGTGCTCTACAACAGAATAAGCAAGTTGCTGAGGATATCAGAACAACAAGAGATTTTGAAAATTTGAGTTGCTGTCTAAATCTCTGTGGTATATTTTCTTCTCCTTCTTAGGCAGGCAGAACAGGCCCAGTGGTTTCTACACACAGACTCTCTTGGTGAGTGGAGATGGCTGGAGAAAATTAAAGAAAAAACAGGGCAGGCCAGTCTTGCCATATGAATCAATCCAAGAAATAGGTGGAACCGACAGAGAGTGCCTTACTCCATCGAAGTTCACCTCCATCCAAGTGAGGCACTACATTAGTATGGAAGAATGCAGGTTCCCAGAAATGACCTCATTAGGAAGACATTCTTGTGATGCTTATGAGTAAATGCTGGGTAGGCTTGACCAGTAGATAGTTGCTCTGACATTTGAAGATAGCATAGTAGAGATACTATTTTTGCCTTTATGCCCTTTATTGCTTGTGAGTAATATGGCTACAGGAGGTTGCCATCAACTGTGTACCGCATAACCGTAACAGCAAATGCAAATGGAGACTGTGGGGCTCCTTCCTCAGCAGCAGTCCTTGATGAGGGGTGCAGTTCCTTTGAACATTGCCTCTCTGGCTTCCCCAGGAGCACTACTTGGACTTGGCCTAGGTCAGTGGACTCTTCGTGGGCTGTTGATTGAGTGCTACCAGCCATTGTGATGGTTTTCTCACTCCTGTGAGAGACTGTGACATATTCATTCTTGGCAGTCACCATCTCAGGCGTTAAATCACTTTTCTCAAATTTCCCGAGGTCTGACACATATAATGGGCTTGGTGGGGGATTTGCAATAATTCTTTTTCAGTATTTATGAAATTGTGCAGCTCCCTATGGCTTCTGGGCCTTTAAGCTGCCTTTCAGATATCCCTCCCATAAATTTTCCATGATTATCACTTCCCAGCTTGAAAATATACATCTTTAGGCATTGTTATTGGGACAAAGGAGGCATCATTGACTTTGCCTCATGCTATTGAATTTGTAAAATGTCTATAGCTTCACCTGACTAAATACATAGTTAGTTAATGACAATTTTAATACAGAATGAGTTTTATAATTATGCATCTTTCATTATTGTAAATGTGATCCTGTGGTTCTACCCAATCATATAAACCTTCATACACTAAACCAAAGGTCACACCAATGAATGTTCTCTACATGGTTGCCTCTAGAGTTGCCAGAAAAGTCTTGTTTTTGGCATTCTGTATCTCAGTCTGTAGTAAATTCTCTTATTTCCAGTTCTTGTAAGCTCCCTGTGTTCTCTCCCCTACTGCTGTATACTGAATCTAGCTGTCACCACTGTGGAAATGGGACTAGATAGTAAGATCGAGACTTGCCAATCAAATTTCAGCCTTGTTTTTGGAATTTATACTGCATCAATAGAAACAAACAGTTAGAAATATGTCTGTTTTACTTTGAGAGGTATAGAAGTTTTCTGAAATTTTGTCTGTGCTGTGTTTTTATACACATGACCCCAGGTAACTAAGGATGAGAGTTTGAAGTCAGGTTAGTATTCAACCTAAGGTTTTACGACAGAAATAACTAGGCATTCTTGACAGCTATCTCAGAAGTAGTTTAGTGACATTATCATGATATATTGAAAAGAAACATTTGAGAGAAATGTAAAGTTTGTTGAGACTTCCAACAAAGAAGTATTATGTGACCAACTTGCCAGCTCTGCATAATTAATTTAATTGGGAAGTTGAGTGACCTATGTGGACTTTTTATTTGGGGACCCTTCTCATTCCTAAATGGGGGTGGGTAAGATTAGAAAAGGGAATAGTAGTGCAGACTCCTGTCTAGAAAGAATCTGGTTAAAGATTCCTAACTAATGGTATCTGAAAATAGGCGAATTAGAGAACTATGGAATGTTGTATTTGAATTTTAAGATAAAGATTCTGAAAACCAGAAAAGTAATTCTAAGCTTAAAATACAAGGATATTGTTTTCTATATCCTTTTTAGTTTCCTTTTTGAAAATTACACTGATATTAATTTATTAGTGTGAGATAATTATAATAACACACAGATGCCTTGTTCTAATTCAGCATTCAGAATACATAAATATGGTACTTATAGGGAATATATCATTCTTAGATATAGAAATAAACCACTCTTAGGTTAGATGCAATGCAAACATACAAATTTATGTTATATTTTAAGCAGTATGAGACGAGGCACTTATAGATTCTTTAGTCAGGGATGCTCAACTAATTCTCTTTCAAATGATCTCCTCAGGACTTTCCTATTTGTATCAGTGATTCCATCATTTTCTCAGTTACTCAGGGTTGGAACTACTTCAAATTAGTCATTAAGTGTTACGATGATTTCTTTTTACTGTTCTTTATCATATTTTTCTTTTTCTCTACATGATTTTCATCCCACATTGTACCTCTGCTATTGTGATTATCTCCTACTTATTTATCTGCCTCTCTCACTGTTGCTTTGCCTCACAATTTTTTCTGAATGTTGCAGGCTGGTTAATCTTTATAAAGAAACATTTGATCATGCCACTACTCCCTTTAAAGTTTCTATTGGTTTGCTGTTGCTTAAAAATTAAGTCCTATGTCCCCAGACTGGCATTCAAAAAAAAAATTATGCCCATCTTAATTTTCCAAACATATTTTCTAGTACTTTCACAAAAGAGTTCTAGATTACTCTTTTGGATCCTACATGTCTGGGCTTCAAGTCCAGTTTTGTCACGTATCAGTTTTATTACTTAGAACAAGCTACATCATTTCTATAGTTAGTGCCATAAAAAAGTTAATATAACTTGTTCTAAGTAATAAAGCTGATATGTGACAAAATTGGTCTTAAAACCCAGATCAAGTAGAGCATCTGTAATTAAAGTAAGGGTGTGAGTCTAGTTCCCTAACTTCTTGGCCTCTCCTGGCTTCATATGAATATATTTTTTTAAACTCATTATTCTACACATATTGCTTTGGTGTCTAGAACTTAGCTCTTTTCCTCCCATCCCTAGAGTTACTATATCACAATCATTTTGTAGAATGTGATTTTTGGCCAGGCAGCTGTCTCTCAGAAAAACTGTGTGAATATCACTGCTTCAAAACCTTGATGCAATGCCCAGGGCATAATTAGTGCTCAAGAAACAGCTTCTGGTTGATTGATTAGGGATAGCTAGTGATTCCTTTGGTGGTAACAGATGATGCAAAATCTTCAAGATATTAAATAACCCACCAAATCATTGGCTATAGTATCAACATTGTTGTAAAGTAATTCTTGAGTATGGGTATTTTCTTTGCCTGAGGATACAATTTAACTATGCTTACTAGCTGGTTTTTAACAAAAATGAATTATATTACAAAGGTGCTGCTATATTTCTTAAATATCAAAATAGTTAGTGCTTTATCTGATTAACTCTACCGGAAATAAATGCCTTCAGGTGAAGGAGCAAGACACAGGTTTGTAATCACACTGAACTGTCTCTGACTAAGCAGATCAACTAATCCTTAGAGAGGAGGTACTGGGTTGGATGAAATTTTATGGAAAAAAAGAATGTCAAGAAATAATACCATTCTGTTATCTTTATGTTAATTTAATCTTTATTGTATAATTGAAGTAGTTATTTGATTAAAGTTGTTTTAATGTAAAGAAAATTGATCAGATATCAATGTCATAATTTTTATAATTTTATTTTTTCTTGTACATGCAATAAAGGAGGGACAGTAAGAATATGCATTAAGGCTGTTTGTTACAGGTTACATAAATACAATACGAATGAATTTAAGTAAATAAAAAGGGGAGAGAGAACTACTGGAAGAGTATTTGAACATCTTACAAGACAGCTGAGCCAAACAATGAATGAGGATCATAGGGAAAACTGGAGAAAAGAACTCATATGTCGCCAAGACTTCCTCTCCCTCTTCCTACTCCCATACTGTCTTCATGCGTCTCTCTCATTACAGAATATCTTTTTCAAAGAAATTCAAAGAAGAATCCTAATTGGTCCAAACTTATTAGTTCCTCACTTTTGATCCCATAAACTATGCCAAGAAAACAGCATCACATTGCACAAAATGGCTGCTCCCACAGTAGTCATATGGGTGAGAGGGGAAAGTAGGATGCTGGGAACAAAAGCAATGTGTCTAGTTTAATAGCTTTTAAAACTATGGGTTTAACCTAATTATTTAGGAGTTGATAGAGAAGTTCTGTTTAGTGGGTAAAGACTTAGAAACAAAGAGCCTCTTTGTTCTAATGAATGGTAACTCTAGTGATATATTTTAAGTGCCATGACATCATCATGAGGACCCACTTTCACTGTATAAATCTCTGTAAGGAATTTAAAAAAATATTTAAGGTTATTAAATTTTGTTCACTTAGTTATTTAAAACATTACTTTTTTGCTAGTGTTTCTCACAGGAATTGTGAAACTTGTAAGTGATATAGTTGATGACTTGTATTGACATCACTCTGTGATTTTAGAAACACACAAAAATAAGCTTACTGCTTACCAGGGAATAATGATACTGTTCTCTTTTTACAACTGTTTGTAGCTAACTCTCACCGAATCAGCCCGACAAACTAACAAAAATTTTAAAACTCTGTCAATTGTTTAGATTATTATTTAAATAATGATAGATTTTATCGATCCTTTAAATTTTTTTCTAGTTTTCATTATCAAAATAGTTCATATTGACAGAAAAATGCAGATAAAACTAGAACTAACATTTAATAATTAAAATATCAATATTTTGCCAAATTTCTTTAGATCTTTGTTTCCTTAAGAAATTAAATGATCATACACAGTTTCAGCCTCCTCTGGGCTCCTCCCTGATTCGAAGCTTTGTCTTTCTCCCATAGGTAACCCTCACCTTGATATGGGAGTGCCTCTTTCCTGTTTCCTGTTCAGGTTTTATATTTTCCCCATGTGTATACATAGACATAAACAATATATGGCACTGTTTTTGTGTGGGTTTGGAAATTTATTTCATTGGTAGCATACTAAAGAAATCTTTCTGCAACTTGAAATTTTTTTCACTCCATATTATGTTTACTAAATTTAAACATGTTAAGACATGATGTCATGAGGTAAGTTAGCCAATTATTTTACTGCTGTATTATATTCCATGGCATGTTCCTATTGATGAGCAGTTATTTATTTCCACAAATACAAACAATACAGTATGAGCATCCTTATAGATACCTTCTTGTGTATGGTCTAAGGTTTTTCTAGGTTATATTTCCAGCTGCTGAATTGATGGGCCATTTAGTATATATCTCTTTAACTTTACCAGGCATTACCAAATTGTTTTCAAATTTGTAGCAATTGACAGAAGTGTCTGAGCTTCTTTATTTTGTATCCTCACTAGTATTTGGCATTGTGATACCTTTTGATGTTTGCCAATATGATAGTCTCTCATTGTGGTTTCAGTTAGCACTTCCCTGATTATTAATAAAATTGAGTATCTTATTATTCAGGTATTTGGGTATCTTCCTGAGTAAATTGACTGTTAATATCCTTGACTTACACTTTTCAAAATTGGGTTTGTGTGTGTGTGTTTATTAATTTGAG
>NW_017732186.1:416147-422149 GCF_001890085.2 Hipposideros armiger | reverse complement strand
CCAAGTGACTGCTCCCCTGAGGGTCTGGTAAGCATTTCAAACAGAACATTGTAAAAATAGAATTGTGGCTACCCACCCCCTTTTGAATTGCTTCTCCCCTAGCCTTCACCATTCACCCACTTTCTCTGTAGAAAATCTAGGAGTTTTCTTTCTGTCATCCCCATGTCTGATCCATCAAGAAGTCCCTTGTACTAACTCCAAAATAAGTCTCAATCTGACCATTGGTTCCTGTACTCATCTTACTACCTGATTCTGTGATATTCCTCATGATGACTGTGATAGGTTTCCACGTTGCTCCCAGCCTACATGGGTGATGTCATACCATCACCACTCCACAGAGCATCCAGGGACTTTTAAAGTATGACTAGGTCACATCCCTCTCCTGCTCACAGCTCTCCAAGACTCCCTGCTGCACCTTGATTGAAAGCCAAGCTCCTTAGCATGGCCTTCAGGTCCACCTTCCTGTCTGTTCTTAAACTGGAGGCCACATAAAGTGCAAGAGAGAAAGAGGAAGTGGACTGGTGTCACAGTGCAGAGATCCTGGAATAAGAGCCCCTTCATGATGGAATATAGTAGGCAAAACAAAAAAAATGTTGACTTCTCAAAATTCCATTTATTTTTCCCCTAAGAATTGATCTTCTTTCTTCAGCAATTTTTTTTCTATCAAAACAAAGCACAGAATACCACAAACAATTCCACTCATTGCTTGCTCATAATTTCTATATAATACCAATTAAAAAATCAAAACTGTNTGGATGATCCGGGGTAAACTCACCTGCAGGTCCTTAAATTAACCACATCTGCAAAGACTCTATTTTTCAAATAAGGTCACATTCACAGCCCCTATCTTTTTAGGGGCCACCATTCCACCCCAATACAAGGAATACAATCAAAAGATGGTTTTCTAAAATACTAACTAAATTCACTAAATTAAGAGAGTAATTGGAGTTCAAATTTAAAGAATTGCAAAAATTAAACAGAATAAACATTTTGTGAGTGTGTGAGTGTGTGTGTGTGTGTGTGTGTGTGTGTGTGTGTGCGTGCTGTGAAAAGAAAAAAATCTTTCCTAACTTGATAAGGGTCATCTTCATGAATTCCCAGTCAGGGTCAGAATTTAGAAGAATCCCCATTCAGGTCGAGAATGCTCATTCTCACCACTACTTTTCCACATGATCCTGGAGATCCTCATTAATACAGTAAGATGAGAAATTTTAAGACGTAAACATATTGGACAAGAGCAGTAATGTAAGGCATATGAGATGGCCACTGAACTGGGAAGCCAAATAGAACTGAGTGACAAACTCTGAAAGGAAGACATTAGCAATGGAAAAATTATTGGCTTTTCTCTACATAAATAATAGCAAGTTAAAAAGTGTAATAGGGAAAAAAGATAAGTTCAAAATAGTAACAGTAAGTATAAAGTGTCTACAATAATACCTAACCAAAATAACCATAGTCTTTTTAGAGAAAAATATAAAACAATAATGAAATCCATAAAATAAAACATAAAATTAATGTAAAGCTATTTCATGTTCATGGAAAGACCTGGTGTTATAAAATTGTCAATTGTACACAAATTATAAAAAGTTTTGCAAAAATTATAAAGTTTGCTAATGTCAAGGGTAGATAAGGATATGGTCATGGAGCTGACATGTGCTGCTGAGGGGAGTCTAAGCCAGCACAGGCACCTGGATGGCATTTTGTCAGTAACTGCTAAAATTTAAAATCTGCATTTCCTACCACCTGGAAATTCTACTACCTGGTATTTACTCTCAAGAAATACTTGCAAATGAACAAAGGGAGGCATATTTAATGATGGTCATACAACCTAAATGCCTATGGTTAAGGGAATGACTAAAATATAAATGTTGGTTTATTCACACAATGAAATTCTAGTTACCAATTTAAAGTTGACCTATATGATCTAATATGTATATGCCACTTGAAACATTTAAGTTATAGAATACATGCAGTCTGATGCCATTCACCAAAAACACACAAAACATCACAATCATTCTTAATTGTCCATCTATGTGTATACAAATAAGTGGAGAAGATTCTGGAAGGGTACATAATAGATATCTCATAGTGGTTTTGTTTCAAAATGATGTCAAACTTTAGTATTTTCTGTAATAATGTTTAAAATGAGGATTTATTCTTGTTTGACTTGAGTACCTGAATTATAAAAAAAACAACAAATAATGGGGATGCACATACCAAGAAAACATGGGAAGGATTTTTAAGTAAAAATATTCAAATTTAAATTTTCTTGACAAGAATAGCACATTTCCAGTTATTTTGAAACATACATTTAAAATCAAACATTTATTAGCACTACTCTATTTTGGATACTATTTTTGGTATTTGTATCAGAGATAAAATAAGTAAAAAGTTAGAAGCTTTTGGAACTTAATCTTTTGGTGGAAGAAAGCTGACAATAAAATAGTAGTAAGTTAATCAAAGTGTATGTTAGAAGATGATGAATACTATAGATAAGCAAGCAAGCAAACAAAACAGGTTAAGGAGGATGGGTATAGGGTGCAATTTTCAATAGAAATGTCCAGGTAGGCCTCATTGAATTGATGACATATGAGCAAAGTTTTGGTAAGGTGAAGGAGTCAACTATGTGAATATCTCAGGGGTTAGTGATGTAACTCCTTTCCCAAGGTCAACGAAGGATTGCTGTATGTGTTTAAAATGCATTATCTTTACACTGAAGCCTCTTAACAGATTATATCCTCTAATACCACATCATAACAGAGTGTCACCATGGAACTGTGGCAATGTCTTATCAATTCCCTCATTGAACAGAATCAATTTTATTTCTGTATAAGGGTAAAGTAGAATATAATGAAATCAAACACTATTTTGATCATTTCAGCTTATTTTACCTCTAGGTAAGCAATATAGAAATCAGAGCATTGGCCATATATGAAAGAGGAAATCAGATGTCTTTTCAAAACGGAGCTTCCCTGTCAACATTTTGGTTTTATGAAAAGTGGTATAAAAAACAAGTGGTATAAAGCCTGCCATCAGCACCTCCACACCATCATAAGTGTAGGCTGGAATCCATACACCCACTCCCTGCCCCGCCCTCCCATTCAGTTTCACACTTCTTCAGAAAACAAGGTCTGTACCACTTAGTAAGACCCCAACTATTTTAAAATCAAGGCTGTTTGGCTTTCGCAGGAGCCAGGTGAATATAACAGATGTGCTGATCCCTGAGGCTCTGGGTTCGGGAGGGATGACCCAGGCAGAGGAAAGAGAGTCTTGCAATAGGTGAGAAGGAAGGTGCAAATGGGGACGAGTGGCAGGTGAAAGCGGGGAAGATTTGGGTGAAGATGAGCTGGAGAATGATGGGGCCGTGGTTGGCTTGAAGATCTAAAGTCTAAAAGTCTAAAGCATTTTAAGAACATTAGAAAAGGAGTTATAAGCAAAAGAGAGAGAAGAAGCTTGGCTGCAAAATCTGATTTACACAGTCAAAACGTGAAGCAGGATTAGATGTTAATCTAATCTGCTCTGGAGTTAACACTAGTGGAACAGATTTTGAGGCAATGCTTTTGATAGAAGTAAAGGAAGCTAGGTTCAGTGCTTCATTCAAGAACTGAGGCAGGGAATGCAACACCTCTGATGGTACATGCCCAGTCGTGGGGGCAGGCAGTCCCTTGTAGATGTGAAGGCCTGAGCACATGGGGAATGTCATAGTCTCTAGATCTGTAGCCTTGTCCACTTGTCCATATTCAGTACCTACGTATGTCCATTTTCTGGAAGCAGACACTGGTGGTCTTCTGGGAGCAGGCAGTTAGAGGTTAGGAGTGCAAGAAGTTCACTGGGAGTTAAGGCCTGTTAACGCAAACGGGTGAAGAAGCGGGAGAGGGCAGAGAGAGCAGCCCTCAGTCAGCCTAGGGGGAGATGTGAAGCAAGGACTGCCTGCGGGCAAAGCCCGAATTCCCAAGGCAGTCAGCTTGGAATGTGCCCTGTGGTGCTCTGTTGTATGCTTTTTAGCTGTGTCAGCCTGGAAGAGGCTGGTCTTGGCTTGAGAGCTGAGGTGGATTCTAAAGGTGGTCATGGTGGAGTTGTCAGCTCTGTCGTCTCTGGATTGCACGGAAATGAAGCTCTTTCCTGTAGGGAGAGCTAGCTGAGCCAGGCATGCTGGAGATGCATGGTTGCCATGCCTGTGCCTTTGTCTCCACTTCTCAATCTGCAGTTAGGAAGAAGCACCTCTGCGGTTCCAGTGGCGTCCCCTCTGAGCAGACACTTTGAAGAGGAAGGTTAATGGGAGGACCCACAGCTTGCGGTGGCGAAGATCCATTCCAAGTTTTTCTGAGCCTCAACTGTCACCTCTGCCAGTTTGAGTTGCTCACAGGATGGTGTGACCCAAACTCTCTATCCTGAGGCTTCTGTGCCCCTGGTAACCACACGCTTCTCAGGCCAGGGCTGCTGCATGTGTCCCTTCACAGTATACTGGGCAAGGGAGTGCCACGAGGTGCCCAGGCAGACAGGATCCATATGTCTCTTGCCCTAATTTATAAACAAGCTTGGGCTTTTGCTTTCGTTGGTGTGTCATTCAGCAGAACACTGTCCCCCCACCCCCGCCCCAATACAACCATAGGCACAAGCTCAGGGAGGGGCACTGGATATCTTGTAGATAACATGGTTTTGGGCTACCTGCTCTTCCAGCTTACTTGTGACTAGGGTCAATTCTAGACATTCCAGTTTCATCTTTGGAAGGGCTGCTGCTGGGCAGTTCACTTTGATGACTTGGTGAGTTGAGGGCCCACCTCATCAGAGGCAGTGCAGGACATGTAGGGACTTGGGGTCTTACAGCCAGTGGGCCCTCTACCAGGGCCTAGTGGTGGCACACCAGAAACTGTTTTTTTAACACGCACAAAGTTCTCTGCTGCGGACAGCATGTTCTTCTTCCAGAAACCCAGGAGCTGGCCTTGTGTTGCTTCTTCCCCTGAGGCTTGCTATAAGCTGCGCACTGCATCTTTTCTTCAGCATGGACACCTCAGGACTGTGGGGGTCTACAGCTCATATGGCTGAAGCAGCAAGGCCAGCTGGTAGCAGCCTGGACCTGCCCTAGAGCCGTGTCTTACTCCAGGCCCCACTCAGAGCAGGCCACATTTCATGCCAGGTATATGGACTGGGGCATCATTAAAGGAATATTGTTTCTTCCATGTGAATAGTGTTTCTGATTCTTTTTTTCTGATTGGGATAGAGAAGAATGAACTTGCTAAACAATAGTCACATACCATGTATCTGAGGCTGTATTGATCTGCTCTAGCAAGACACTCCAGGGTCCATCTGCTTTTGGTAGGCTCCATCCTAGTGAATCAAATGAAGATATGATAGCAAACACCACGCTGCATCCTTGAAATCTTTAAGAGTGACACTAGTTTCCATACCCCATCTTCTCCTCCAGGGCGTAGTATTGTTTTTCATTTACTGTCTTAACTGAGGGAGTTGGTCAATTACAGAGATTTCCTTTGAGAGAATGTGGTATTCTGCTGGAGGCAGTTGCTAACTGCCCTCCTTGCAATGGAATGACATTTTTTCCTAAGGATCACTGGTGCCTCCCTATCCACGTCTGGGGGTCTTGACATCAAGGAGCATGTTGACCACTTGAGAACACTAGTAGGTGGAATATGGGTAGAACACAGGATTGAGAGAGAAAGCTATTCAGGGTTATTGCAGCAACTGTCTAGCTGTTTGATTTGGGGAAGTTATTAAATATCTCTCTGTTAGTTTCCTGACTTATAAACATAGGATAATAACCTGTAACATATCTCAGAAGATTCTATGAGAGGCAAATGCAAAGGAGCATGTGAATGTGCTTGTATTTAAATAGCAACACATACACACAGCATTATTTCTGTGAGCTTGTCTTACACTCAGGTTCTCAATGTTAACCCTGTACATTTTTTCATATTTCTAGATATTGTGCTAAATACATTTATCAAGCCTTAGGATTGGAGTCATTTTTCCTTTTTTTTTTTTTT